>NC_139576.1:5905097-6057597 GCF_946808225.1 Silurus aristotelis
ACAGCCTTATAACAAACAACTCCAGCACTGTTACATACACCTATAGCTTTACAACACACACCTACAGCACTGTAACACACACCTACAGCATTATAACACACACCTACAGCACTGTAACACACACCCACAGCACTGTAAAACACACCTACAGCCTTAAAACACACCTACAGCCTTAAAACACACACCTACAGCACTGTAACACACACCCACAGCCTTATAACACACACCTACAGCACTGTAACACACACCTACAGCCTTATAACAAACAACTCCAGCACTGTTACATACACCTACAGCACTGTAACACACACCTACAGCCTTATAACACACCTACAGCCTTAAAACACACACCTACAGCACTGTAACACACACCCACAGCACTGTAACACACACCTACAGCACTGTAACACACACCTACAGCCTTATAACACACATCTACAGCACTGTAACACACACCTACAGCCTTATAACACACACCTACAGCACTGTAACACACACCTACAGCCTTATAACACACACCTACAGCACTGTAACACACACCTACAGCCTTATAACAAACAACTCCAGCACTGTTACATACACCTACAGCTGTATAACACACACGTACAGCACTGTAACACACACCTACAGCCTTATAACATACACACACAGCACTGTAACACACACCCACAGCACTGTAACACACACCTACAGCATTATAACATACACACACAGCACTGTAACACACACCCTCAGCACTGTAACACACCCACAGCACTGTAACACACACCCACAGCACTGTAACACATACCCACAGCCTTATAACACACACCCACAGCCTTATAACACACACCCACAGCACTGTAACACACACCTACAGCACTGTAACACACACCTACAGCCTTATAACACACATCTACAGCACTGTAACACACACCTACAGCCTTATAACACACACCTACAGCACTGTAACACACACCTACAGCCTTATAACACACATCTACAGCACTGTAACACACACCCACAGCACTGTAACACACACCTACAGCACTGTAACACACACCTACAGCCTTATAACACACCTACAGCCTTAAAACACACACCTACAGCACTGTAACACACACCTACAGCCTTATAACACACACCTACAGCACTGTAACACACACCTACAGCCTTATAACACACATCTACAGCACTGTAACACACACCTACAGCCTTATAACACACACCTACAGCACTGTAACACACACCTACAGCATTATAACACACACCTACAGCACTGTAACACACACCCACAGCACTGTAAAACACACCTACAGCCTTAAAACACACCTACAGCCTTAAAACACACACCTACAGCACTGTAACACACACCCACAGCCTTATAACACACACCTACAGCACTGTAACACACACCTACAGCCTTATAACAAACAACTCCAGCACTGTTACATACACCTACAGCTTTATAACACACACCTACAGCACTGTAACACACACCTACAGCATTATAACACACATCTACAGCACTGTAACACACACCCACAGCACTGTAACACACACCTACAGCATTATAACCCACACCTACAGCACTGTAACACACACCCACAGCACTGTAAAACACACCTACAGCCTTAAAACACACACCTACAGCACTGTAACACACACCTACAGCCTTATAACACACACCTACAGCACTGTAACACACACCTACAGCATTATAACACACATCTACAGCACTGTAACACACACCCACAGCACTGTAACACACACCTACAGCACTGTAACACACACCTACAGCCTTATAACACACCTACAGCCTTAAAACACACACCTACAGCACTGTAACACACACCTACAGCCTTATAACACACACCTACAGCACTGTAACACACACCTACAGCCTTATAACACACATCTACAGCACTGTAACACACACCTACAGCCTTATAACACACACCTACAGCACTGTAACACACACCTACAGCCTTATAACACACATCTACAGCACTGTAACACACACCTACAGCCTTATAACAAACAACTCCAGCACTGTTACATACACCTACAGCTGTATAACACACACGTACAGCACTGTAACACACACCTACAGCCTTATAACATACACACACAGCACTGTAACACACACCCACAGCACTGTAACACACACCTACAGCATTATAACATACACACACAGCACTGTAACACACACCCTCAGCACTGTAACACACCCACAGCACTGTAACACACACCCACAGCACTGTAACACATACCCACAGCCTTATAACACACACCCACAGCCTTATAACACACACCCACAGCACTGTAACACACACCTACAGCACTGTAACACACACCCACAGCCTTATAACACACATCTACAGCACTGTAACACACACCTACAGCCTTATAACACACACCTACAGCACTGTAACACACACCTACAGCATTATAACACACATCTACAGCACTGTAACACACACCCACAGCACTGTAACACACACCTACAGCACTGTAACACACACCTACAGCCTTATAACACACCTACAGCCTTAAAACACACACCTACAGCACTGTAACACACACCTACAGCCTTATAACACACACCTACAGCACTGTAACACACACCTACAGCCTTATAACACACATCTACAGCACTGTAACACACACCTACAGCCTTATAACACACATCTACAGCACTGTAACACACACCTACAGCCTTATAACAAACAACTCCAGCACTGTTACATACACCTACAGCTGTATAACACACACGTACAGCACTGTAACACACACCTACAGCCTTATAACATACACACACAGCACTGTAACACACACCCACAGCACTGTAACACACACCTACAGCATTATAACATACACACACAGCACTGTAACACACACCCTCAGCACTGTAACACACCCACAGCACTGTAACACACACCCACAGCACTGTAACACATACCCACAGCCTTATAACACACACCCACAGCCTTATAACACACACCCACAGCACTGTAACACACACCCACAGCACTGTAACACACACCTACAGCACTGTAACACACACACCTACAGCCTTAAAACACACACCTTCAGCACTGTAACACACACCTACAGCCTTATAACACACCTACAGCCTTAAAACACACACCTACAGCACTGTAACACACACCTACAGCCTTATAACACACACTTACAGCACTGTAACACACACCTACAGCCTTATAACACACATCTACAGCACTGTAACACACACCTACAGCCTTATAACACACACCTACAGCACTGTAACACACACCTACAGCCTTATAACACACATCTACAGCACTGTAACACACACCTACAGCCTTATAACACACACCTACAGCTCTGTAACACACACCTACAGCCTTATAACACACATCCACAGCACCGTAACACACACCTACAGCCTTATAACAAACAACTCCAGCACTGTTACATACACCTACAGCTTTACAACACACACCTACAGCACTGTAACACACACCTACAGCATTTTAACACACACCTACAGCACTGTAACACACACCCACAGCACTGTAAAACACACCTACAGCCTTAAAACACACCTACAGCCTTAAAACACACACCTACAGCACTGTAACACACACCTACAGCCTTATAACAAACAACTCCAGCACTGTTACATACACCTACAGCTTTATAACACACACCTACAGCACTGTAACACACACCTACAGCATTATAACACACATCTACAGCACTGTAACACACACCCACAGCACTGTAACACACACCTACAGCATTATAACCCACACCTACAGCACTGTAACACACACCCACAGCACTGTAAAACACACCTACAGCCTTAAAACACACACCTACAGCACTGTAACACACACCTACAGCCTTATAACACACACCTACAGCACTGTAACACACACCTACAGCATTATAACACACATCTACAGCACTGTAACACACACCTACAGCACTGTAACACACACCTACAGCCTTATAACACACCTACAGCCTTAAAACACACACCTACAGCACTGTAACACACACCTACAGCCTTATAACAGACACCTACAGCACTGTAACACACACCTACAGCCTTATAACACACATCTACAGCACTGTAACACACACCTACAGCCTTATAACAAACAACTCCAGCACTGTTACATACACCTACAGCTGTATGACACACACGTACAGCACTGTAACACACACCTACAGCATTATAACACACACCTACAGCACTGTAACACACACCTACAGCACTAAAACACACACCTACAGCACAAAACACACACCTACAGCACTAAACACACACACCTACAGCATTATAACACACACCTACAGCCTTATAACACACACCTACAGCACTGTTACACACACCTACAGCATTATAACACACACCTACAGCACTGTAACACACACCCACAGCACTGTTACACACACCTACAGCACTGTAACACATGCCTACACATTATACCACACACCTACAGCACTGTTACACACACCTACAGCACTGTAACACACACCTACAGCCTTATAACACACATCTACAGCACTGTAACACACACCTACAGCCTTATAACACACACCTACAGCACTGTAACACACACCTACAGCATTATAACACACACCTACAGCACTGTAACACACACCCACAGCACTGTAAAACACACCTACAGCCTTAAAACACACCTACAGCCTTAAAACACACACCTACAGCACTGTAACACACACCCACAGCCTTATAACACACACCTACAGCACTGTAACACACACCTACAGCCTTATAACAAACAACTCCAGCACTGTTACATACACCTACAGCTTTATAACACACACCTACAGCACTGTAACACACACCTACAGCATTATAACACACATCTACAGCACTGTAACACACACCCACAGCACTGTAACACACACCTACAGCATTATAACCCACACCTACAGCACTGTAACACACACCCACAGCACTGTAAAACACACCTACAGCCTTAAAACACACACCTACAGCACTGTAACACACACCTACAGCCTTATAACACACACCTACAGCACTGTAACACACACCTACAGCATTATAACACACATCTACAGCACTGTAACACACACCCACAGCACTGTAACACACACCTACAGCACTGTAACACACACCTACAGCCTTATAACACACCTACAGCCTTAAAACACACACCTACAGCACTGTAACACACACCTACAGCCTTATAACACACACCTACAGCACTGTAACACACACCTACAGCCTTATAACACACATCTACAGCACTGTAACACACACCTACAGCCTTATAACACACACCTACAGCACTGTAACACACACCTACAGCCTTATAACACACATCTACAGCACTGTAACACACACCTACAGCCTTATAACAAACAACTCCAGCACTGTTACATACACCTACAGCTGTATAACACACACGTACAGCACTGTAACACACACCTACAGCCTTATAACATACACACACAGCACTGTAACACACACCCACAGCACTGTAACACACACCTACAGCATTATAACATACACACACAGCACTGTAACACACACCCTCAGCACTGTAACACACCCACAGCACTGTAACACACACCCACAGCACTGTAACACATACCCACAGCCTTATAACACACACCCACAGCCTTATAACACACACCCACAGCACTGTAACACACACCTACAGCACTGTAACACACACCCACAGCCTTATAACACACATCTACAGCACTGTAACACACACCTACAGCCTTATAACACACACCTACAGCACTGTAACACACACCTACAGCATTATAACACACATCTACAGCACTGTAACACACACCCACAGCACTGTAACACACACCTACAGCACTGTAACACACACCTACAGCCTTATAACACACCTACAGCCTTAAAACACACACCTACAGCACTGTAACACACACCTACAGCCTTATAACACACACCTACAGCACTGTAACACACACCTACAGCCTTATAACACACATCTACAGCACTGTAACACACACCTACAGCCTTATAACACACATCTACAGCACTGTAACACACACCTACAGCCTTATAACAAACAACTCCAGCACTGTTACATACACCTACAGCTGTATAACACACACGTACAGCACTGTAACACACACCTACAGCCTTATAACATACACACACAGCACTGTAACACACACCCACAGCACTGTAACACACACCTACAGCATTATAACATACACACACAGCACTGTAACACACACCCTCAGCACTGTAACACACCCACAGCACTGTAACACACACCCACAGCACTGTAACACATACCCACAGCCTTATAACACACACCCACAGCCTTATAACACACACCCACAGCACTGTAACACACACCCACAGCACTGTAACACACACCTACAGCACTGTAACACACACACCTACAGCCTTAAAACACACACCTTCAGCACTGTAACACACACCTACAGCCTTATAACACACCTACAGCCTTAAAACACACACCTACAGCACTGTAACACACACCTACAGCCTTATAACACACACTTACAGCACTGTAACACACACCTACAGCCTTATAACACACATCTACAGCACTGTAACACACACCTACAGCCTTATAACACACACCTACAGCACTGTAACACACACCTACAGCCTTATAACACACATCTACAGCACTGTAACACACACCTACAGCCTTATAACACACACCTACAGCTCTGTAACACACACCTACAGCCTTATAACACACATCCACAGCACCGTAACACACACCTACAGCCTTATAACAAACAACTCCAGCACTGTTACATACACCTACAGCTTTACAACACACACCTACAGCACTGTAACACACACCTACAGCATTTTAACACACACCTACAGCACTGTAACACACACCCACAGCACTGTAAAACACACCTACAGCCTTAAAACACACCTACAGCCTTAAAACACACACCTACAGCACTGTAACACACACCTACAGCCTTATAACAAACAACTCCAGCACTGTTACATACACCTACAGCTTTATAACACACACCTACAGCACTGTAACACACACCTACAGCATTATAACACACATCTACAGCACTGTAACACACACCCACAGCACTGTAACACACACCTACAGCATTATAACCCACACCTACAGCACTGTAACACACACCCACAGCACTGTAAAACACACCTACAGCCTTAAAACACACACCTACAGCACTGTAACACACACCTACAGCCTTATAACACACACCTACAGCACTGTAACACACACCTACAGCATTATAACACACATCTACAGCACTGTAACACACACCTACAGCACTGTAACACACACCTACAGCCTTATAACACACCTACAGCCTTAAAACACACACCTACAGCACTGTAACACACACCTACAGCCTTATAACAGACACCTACAGCACTGTAACACACACCTACAGCCTTATAACACACATCTACAGCACTGTAACACACACCTACAGCCTTATAACAAACAACTCCAGCACTGTTACATACACCTACAGCTGTATGACACACACGTACAGCACTGTAACACACACCTACAGCATTATAACACACACCTACAGCACTGTAACACACACCTACAGCACTAAAACACACACCTACAGCACAAAACACACACCTACAGCACTAAACACACACACCTACAGCATTATAACACACACCTACAGCCTTATAACACACACCTACAGCACTGTTACACACACCTACAGCATTATAACACACACCTACAGCACTGTAACACACACCCACAGCACTGTTACACACACCTACAGCACTGTAACACATGCCTACACATTATACCACACACCTACAGCACTGTTACACACACCTACAGCACTGTAACACACACCTACAGCACTGTAACACACACCTACAGCACTAAAACACACACCTACAGCACTAAACACACCTACAGCCTTATAACACACACCTACAGCACTGTTACACACACCTACAGCATTATAACACACACCTACAGCACTGTAACACACACCTACAGCACTGTAACACACACCCACAGCACTGTTACACACACCTACAGCACTGTAACACACACCTACACATTATACCACACACCTACAGCACTGTTACACACACCTACAGCACTGTAACACACACCTACAGCATTATAACACACACCTACAGAATTAAAACACACACAAACACACAAACACACACACACAGACACACACACACACACACACACACACACACACACACACACACACACACACACACACACAGTAACGTACACCTTCAAGGTAGCACTAACATTTTTTATCGATTGGTCAGTGCTACTAATTGTTATACTGCAGCAGTGTGCGTGTGTGTGTGTGTGTGTGTGTGTGTGTGTGTGTGTGTGTGTGTGTAAAAACCCCTAGAAAATAATCACAATAAATGTTTACACAGCGCCATCTAGTGTTGGATCTGAATCTGCTCAACATGTCTCCACGACGACGATGACGGTGGCAGTGATAATCATGATGATTGTTGGTGATGATGATGATGATGATGATGAGGAAGAGGAAAATTACGATATAACTCGTTGATAATTAGTTTAATGAAGATGCAGATGGTGATGATAATGTGAATGATTCTTTTCATAAATTATTAATTTCATGATTATTATTATTATTGTTGATATTATTACATTACTATTGTTAATGATGATGTTGATAATGAATACAGTTGTTTATTATTACTGATTATTTATTTTAAGTTTATTGATTAATTATATTTTATTTACACTGCCCCATGATTGGAAGGAGCAGCAGACAGGACAGTTAATGCTAGGATTTAGAAATATATTTAAAGCCCATATAATGAGTCATATGACAGCTTCTTAAGTTGTTTAAATCCAGAGCTGTGTGCTGCTGAAGGTCATGACTGTGGTTGTTTTTAAAGTGGAGTAAAATAGAGCTGGTGTGAATATATATATATATATATATATATATATATATATATATATATATATATATATATATATATATATATATATATATATATACATACAGCATATATACAGTTTTTATGCTTTTTGATAAAATAACACAATTTATGCTTTCTAATAAAATAACACAAAAACTCAATTTTTTAGACATTTCTTACAGACAGAATCATCCAATTCTAAACCTTCAAGATGCAACATTACAGCTTTTAGTCAACTAAATCGAGTTAATAACAGAAATTTAGTCAGTAGTGAAACCACTGTAGCCTTTTGAAGGTTTTTTCTTCTATTGTACAACCATTAATTTGTTAACAGTTAATAGTAAATATAAATGTTCTTACTTTCCCTGTCCATTGTAACATTTAAAGTCTAAACAAAAGCTTAAATCTATCAAGCTATTAAAGGAAATCTGGCTAGTAAGGCAGCAACTCTTTGCTGTGCCTGGCTCAATGTTATATTTAATATAAATATAAAAAAAAAAACACGGACAAGAAACAAGATCATACTAAACATTTAATTGTTCACGAGTAAATAAAAGGAATGTGGTTTATATACAGAGAAACAGTTTAAGAAAAACAAAGCAGCCTTGTGTACATTTTCATGTTCTCATCCACTTCCTGCTCATTTATGATGCAACTGTATTGCAGGATTAATTTGCATTACTGATAAACCACTGATGATATTAATTTCATAGCAATGACTGGACCAAATGCTGCCACTGACTCCCATTGTGAAGCCTGATTTTGTATGTCAGACTCATGATGGACTGAGTTAGCTTTTGCTAGCTAGTGTGTATGCTAGTGTGTGCTAGTGTATGCTAGTTAATCTATCCTATTAAAGAAATTAACATAGCTTTGAGTAGATAAGTTTAAGGAAATTAAATGAACAGTTGTCAACATATACACTCCAAAAAAAAAAAAAAAACATATTTCAGCACAATCTGCTTGCCTTGAATTTTATCTACACTATATAAACAAACCTGAATTTCCCAGCCACATGGGTTTTTTCCCCAAACTGTTACCACAAAGTTGCAAAAATACAGTTGTATAGAATGTCTTTGTGTGCTGTATCATTTTATATTTTCCCTTCACTTAAACTAGGAGACCCAAACCCTTTCCAATGCCCCCTTGCACAAAGCCGGCTCCGTGAAGATATAGCTTGAAGCTATAGAGCTCTGCTCCCAAACCTAATGAACATCTTTGGAATGAATGTAAATGCTGACTGCACCTCAGGCCTCCTCACCTCACCTACTTCAGTACCTGACTTTACTAACACCCCTTGTAGCTGAATTAGCAGAAATCTCCAAAAGCACACTCATAATGTTAATCTAGTGGAGATTTTTATAATTGCAAATGGGGACTAAATATTAAACGGGATGTTCAAAAAACACTTACGAATCTTATTGTCAGGTGTCCATAAACTTTTGTTCCTATATTGCACCAATGAGACCTGCACGAGTAACTTATTTGAATGGAAATGTGCACTCTTTCATGGTCCGCTCAATCTATATGAAATGTAGCTAGAGTTAGCTGTCATACGTGTATGTATGTATATATATATATATATATATATATATATATATATATATATATATATATATATATATATATATATATATATATATATAGTCGTCCTTTGATTTATCGCGATTTGAATCCCACTTTATTGCGATTTTTGATTTGGCATATGTTTCCTAAATATTCCTCATTTCAGTTCCTCATAAGAAACAAGTAGTGTTACAAGAAACCGTAGGTTTCCGCTTATTTATTGGCCCCTTTACTTAGATCCTTTTTTACCGTCCTAGGACACTTTAACCATTAAACAAGCATAGAAACTATGCATAGGCTACACTACAGTACTGTACTGTAAAGTCTTCTTCTTCTTTCAGCTTCTCCCTTTGGAGGTCGTCACAGCAGATCATCCGTCTCCATGCCCCACCCCTGTCCTACATCTGCCTCTTTCAAACCAACTACCTGCATGTCTTCCCTCAAAACATCCATAAAAGTAAACTAAATTGTAATATTTCTATAAATGTACACAAAATTCATCTGGCAATATTCTTGCAAATGTTTTCTGTGTGTGTTTAAAGAGTATGTGAGGATGATTTATGGCTTAAACAACAACAAAAAAAGCATTTCTGGGGTGTTGTCCTTTTATCATGGATATTCGGTAGTTCTGAGATTTACAGCCTTCTGAATAACAGAAAAAAAATATGTGCAAATAAAACAACAGATTTTTTAGAACTGGAATGAAAAAAAATATATATAAGGTTAAAATTTAAAAGGTTATTAAGTAACATTAGAAATATACACAGAAAAATACAGGGCGTGGTATACCAAAGTATATAATATGGCTCTGTAAAAGATATTACACATAAAAAAGAACCAGGAGTGATTCAGGGGACTCAGATGGACCGGAATAAGATGTTGGCGTTTTTGGTCTTTATTCGGATTCTCCCGGTTCTCCTGAAATCTGTAACACAAAATATAGAACGCTTGCAATTTGATGCCAAACAAAAATAAATACATGAATAAGTAAAAAACGAGAAGTGCATCATATCTGTAAAGTAGAGTGTTCTGAGGTGAACTGAGACTTGCCTTTCATGCAGGTTCTCATGCACATCTTCTTTTGTGTGAAGTTGTTCATGTTGCCTCCACAGCCGCTGTACCTGAAGGCATGACAACGTTTAGTTTTGGAGTTGTAGAAAAATCTTCTCTCCAGGTCGCCACACTTGCCCAGCTCAGGAGGAATCATGCAGTGTTCAGGAGGAACGATATCTAAGCAACAGAGAGAGAGAGAGAGAGAGAGAGAGAGAGAGAGAGAGAGAGAGAGAGAGAGAGAGAGAGAGAGAGAGAGAGAGAGAGAGAGAGAGAGAGAGAGAGAGAGAGATAACAAGGATGTCAAGGAGATTTGTTGGCCAGGTGTAAAGATAAATAGGTTTGAAGTCAGTTTAGAGTTAATGGAAAGTTTAGACCAGATGGAGACAGATAAACAGACAGACAACATTATAAACACAAGGTGAGGCAGACAGACATAGTTAAAACAAATCAAGTGAGCAGATAACTGGGGCAGAGAAAGCCACACACAGACAGACAAACAGAGTGGCAGACAGACAACAAGAGTCAGATGTGGACAGACACACAGTGACAGGCAGATAAACAGTGACAGACAGAAAAAAGTCAAATACAGACAGAAAGTCAAGTTTATTTCTATTGCGCTTTTCACAACAGACATTGTCTCAAAGCAGCTTTACAGATTTTAAGAGTTAATGGGCTTCTCCCATTAAGGGTCGCCACAGCGGATCCTCTGAGAGAGAGAGAGAGAGAGAGAGAGAGAGAGAGAGAGAGAGAGAGAGAGAGAGAGAGAGAGAGAGAGAGAGAGAGAGAGAGAGAGAGAGAGAGAGAGAGAGAGAGAGCGCGACTGATCAACAAACGCAAAGACACAGACCAAGAGAATGACAGACAGAATGATAGACAGAACAATCATAGACAGACAGTCCAAAATACGAGCAGAGAGACGGCTTGACAGATTGACATACAGAAATAGCAGCAGACAGAATGAGAAAAACAGCAACAAACAAATACACAAAGACAGACAGAGTAAAAAACACGAAGAGCCACATTCAGAAACAGACGTTAAAGAGAGACAGACAGAACGACAGGAAATAAATAAAACCTGTCCATTTATCCACGTCTGTCATCGTCTGAGGCTGGGTGTGAGACTCCGAGTTACCGTCTGAAAGCAGCACACTTTCATTAGAACAGTGAAACAGAACACAATGTTGCGCAGTTTCATGTCAGCCATTTTTAAAATGCTATAATGTTTTGAAATGTGGTATTCTGAAGGGTCCTGATGTTGAACTGGAACGTTTCGTGCACTACGTATGAACATTAAGATAATGCTTCGAAAACGTGTCATTATAACAATGTAGTTATGTACCAGTTTTAATAACTGCCTTCACTTCAGCCTTTTCTTCAGCCTTCACTTCAGCCTTCACTTCAGCCTTCTCTTCAGTCTTCTCTTCAGTCTTCCCTTCAGCCTTTACTTCAGCCATTTTTTCAGCTTTTACTTTGTCTTGCGGTTCCTCCGTCTCATTAACTGCTGATATAAAAGAACGCCCTGTTATTCTAACAGGATTATTTCATTATCAACTTCATGAATGTTTCAGTTGACTCTTGCCAGTGTATACAATGCCCACCACAAAAATAATTCCATTTTACACTGGCTACAATCCGATATAGAAAATAATCAGCACCTTCTGTCCAACCGGATTTGATACCTTGAGCACTCTGTGGTAAATTGTGATTAAAAATGGATGAAATAAAACAACTCTTGCTGTCAGATATAACAATGATGTCTGTGTCCTTTTCCTTAATGTCCACAGCAATAAGTAACATAGATATGGGGGGGGGGGGGGGGGGGTTTGTTATTAAGATAATAAGACTGAACCACAGCCAAGACTGTTATTAATCACTACTCTGTCTTTTGATTAAACTGAACAAAAGTTTCTCCTATAAGTAAAAACAGCTTTCTTTTTTTATTTTTATGTTGCATTCATTTGTTGTTCTTAAATTTTTTTTTTTTTTTAATGTAAATCATTTTTTGCTCAAAATGTAAAATAAAGGAAAACGCCTCATTTATTGTTTCATGCCAGCGTGTTTTGTGACTCTAATATTATTTTGAAAGCATTAATACAATCCTTCCATTACCCTACCAACTGAAAAGCATCTATACACTCTCTGACCAATAAGATTAGATATCAGATAAGATATCAGATAAGATATCAGGAGCACTGGGTTATAAAATACTTGTACCAATTCCATTGCAATGCTATGAATCTAAACCTATAACCTACGAATATGTAAGACAGCAGAATTAATATATACATACGCTGACACCGGTCCTGACATTCTTTAAGGGTCCTGAAGTTATTCGCGTTTCCAAAGCAGCCACCATAGAAGAAGCGTCTGCACTCGTTCACCTTGCTGTCGAAGAAGTAGCGAGGTACCATGCCTCGGCAGGGGCCCGGCTCGTCCTCCAGGTGGCATGGACTCTTTTTGGCTACAGAAAACAAATCAGTTACTTTAAAATATGTAATTATTCTGCTTTCAGGAATGGTTTGGACACAAATAATAATAAAAAAAAACCAACAACATTGTAGGGTATTTTGACTTGGACTACATAAAATACAGAATATATTGCATAATGTAAAAATTGGGTATAAATTCAAAATATGTTGTTATTAAACCCCTAAATTCGTTGCAACCATAATAAGTTGAATTTATTTGGTAAATGCGTCACATCAAATCAAATCAAATTTTATTTGTCACGTACAAATTAATACAGAATTAATTAATTAATATATATATATATAAATGAATGGCATCGTCATTAAATAAATTACTTGAACAAAAACAAAAAAGCAAATACTGAACAACACAACCTTTCACCAAAGATCTATTAATAGGTAAGTGAGGACTTTATCTAACTGATGATAAATCTGACAAAACCAACACAATACCACCATCACCATGCTTCACTGTGGGAATGCTGTACTCAAGGTTTTAATATTTAATTAAATTCTATCAGTTTAATTAGTAAAGTCGCTTAAAAAATAGACACTATAGATTATATAGTTAATAATATATAGACATATATAGAGTTATCCTATTGAAATAACCAAGCTAGTGGGGATAATGGCAAGGAAAAACTCTATGAAGAAACTCTGAGAGGAACCAGATTCAAAAGGGAACCAAAAGGGAAATCTGGGTGGCAATGAATGTTCGTTCATTACAGTTTATTTACATTTACATTCTTTGGCAGACGATCTTATACAGAGCGACTTACAATTATCTCATTCATACAGCTAAGCATTTGAGGGTTAAGAGCCTTGCCCAAGAACCCAGCAGTGGCAGCATAGTGGTGCTGAGATTTAAACTCACAACCTTCTAATTAGAACTCCAAAAGCTTAACCAGTGAGCAACCCCTTTCCCATCACTGTAAAAGTGTGCTGTTCAATGAGGCAAATTGCAATTTTGAACCATTATAATTATAATTATGGTTTCTCATAGCCCAAGCTTGTGATATATACAGGTAATAGCTCCCAGCTTGACCAGTTAAACCTCCTAGAAACCTAGAAGTCATAGAGTCCCAATTCTCGAGTCCCTGATGATTCTTAACTCTTGGCAGGGAGTCACTTTTGTGTCAGGGTGATTGATAATGTTTAGCTCTATCTAGAAGAGCACAGCCATTTAATAATAACCTAACAACCCCTTTGTTATTCAAAATGCATTTATAGAAGATGCTAATTAAAATGTTTGGCTGCAGTGGAGATCCATCAGGATGTCAGGCAGCCCACCTTTTCAGAGACAAAACATATTAAAACTATATGTCCTTTTGTCCGATTTTTTTCCCAGCTATTGTACATGCTGTGCACTGAAATGAGACACAGCCTGCCTGAACCAAATCACCTACAGCATTTGGATTTATAGTTTGCAACTTGACCTGAAGCAATGTAATAAGCAGTAGTCCATTAATCACTGCAGCACCCACTCTGAACAAAAGTGGATATATTTATCAAAATGTCCTCAACCTGAGAGAAATTTTTTCTCAAGAGAAATATTACAGAACATTATATCATTTCCCCTTGTCATATCCCCTTTTCTGAAACCCTTTCACAATACTAAATTGTGCAATTTTTGTCTGAATTGAAATTCATTATATGACTACTGAAAAGTCAGAAGGGCTAAACAGCTACAGACTCCAAGATAAGAAGACACTGCTAGCATAAAATTATGCTAACCAGAGCCCTCCACTACTTAGAATTTCAAAAACATAATGTATAAACTGCGATTTCCCAATTACATCCTTCATTAGTTTATACCATACGTAGCTACAGTAGCATTTAGCTAGTCAGCAAACTGACTAATAAAACTAACCATTTTCTAATTGGTGTATCTTTGTTTGTACTTAAAAACTAAAATCTAACCATACTCCTGTTCAATTTGGACTATTAATTAATTAATTAATTAATTAATTAATTAGCTTATTTGTTAGCTGGAAGGCTGACACACCTCTCTGTCAATGACACCAAGGAAACTGCTAGCTGATATTCGGAAATAATAGTAAAGTATCTTCTGCGTATACATTTGATCAACTGTAAATTTGTATTTCAAATATTCCAACCCAAATCCCACATAAGATGCAATAAAACGCTGACTAAAATGCAAATAAAAAATGTTAATATAAATAAAAGAAAAGAGGAGAGTCTGAGTGCTGGACTAGACTGTGTGCAATCCAGACCTTAGACCTACTGAAAACATTTGACGCATCATGAAACGAAAAATATGAAAAAGAAAACCCAGCACACTTTAGCAGCTTAAATCTTGTATTAGACACAAATGAAACACTATTCCTTTCCGAAAACTCTAGCAAACGGTCTCCTCAGTTCCCAGATGTAAAATGACCTTTTTTTCCTCAGTACATTTCTCAGTTTAAACTTTTGATATGTTGTTTAAGTGTCTACATATGCCTAATGTAATTATATAGGTTTATCAGATTTGCAAATAATTGCATTCTTATAATTGCATTCGTTCTCCAGCAATGATGATAGTTTTTCTACCATCCTGCTTTCTCCCAGCTCCTGAACATTGTCCAGAGGAATCCCCAGGACTGAGCTGGACTTCCTGATCAGCTTGTCCAGTCTCTTCCTTTCTGCTGTAGAGATGCTGCTGCACCAGCAGACCACACCATAGAAGATGGCTAAGTCAAAAAAGGTCTTCAGTAGCTCTCCCTGCACTCCAAAAGACCTTAGTCTCCTCAGCAGAAAGAGTCTGCTCTGTCTTTTCTTATAAATTGCCTCAGTATTGTCTGTCTAGTCCAGTTTGTTTGATAAACATCCAGGTATTTGTAAGAGTCCACTCTCACAATGTCCTTTTCCTGAATGGTCACTGGTGGTAAAGTTTGTTCGTGCCTACGGAAATCCACCACCAGTTCCTAGTTTTTTCATCGTGTTTATCTGGAGGCAGCTCCATTGGCACCAGTCCACAAAGTTCTGTATAAGTTCTCTGTACTCCCTGTCATCATTGTCCGTGATCAGACCGACGATGGCAGAGTCATCAGAAAACTTCTGCCGGTGACAGGTTGCTGAGCTAAACATGAAGTCTGCAGTGTAGATGGTGAAGAGGAACGACGGCAGAACCGTTCCCTGCGAGGCTCCAGTGTTGCAGACAACCATGTCAGACACACCGTCACGAGTCTTCACATACTGTGGTCGGTCTGTGAGGTAGTCCAATATCCAGGCAGACAGATGATGGTCCACTCCCATGTACATTATCTTATCCCTCAGGAGCACATGTTGGATGGTGTTAAAAGCACTAGAGAAATGTACCTCTAATTAGCGAATATGCCGTCCACACACATGTCCACATTTATTTATTGAATTAACCTCCAGGTGAGCAACCCAAGTGATTTCATTCTGTCAGCATCTCTTCTGCTTAAACCCACAGGACAGATTCAGTGAAGCGATTCATATCCAGACTCTCACAATAATGAATAATGCAGGGAGCATCATGGCATCATGGGAATTGTGAAGGAAAGCAAGATAAGGTCTCTGCACACTGTTCCTGTTGATGGAGCTTTTGATCTCATGGTGTGTTTTTCTGTCCGGGTGTTTTTCACAAAGAAACACTGAATATGAAGATGGCTCCTAAGAGCAGATGAAGTGTGTAACTCCCTGTGGATACGCCTCACCTCACCTCACACTTGTGTTATATTATTATTGCTTGCTGCGGCCACTAGATGGAGACACAGATCCTTCAAAAACATTTGCGCATTTAATAAGTGTGGACTAAAGTAATGAAAGCTCATGGGGTTCATGTGAAGCTAATGTACAGAGGAGATCATTCTTCAGCACAGCCCTCCAAAGGATGATTATTCTGGAAACAAGTCAATGCTCAGCGTGAGTTGATTATATTTGATTTGGAAAGGCACACACCTGTCTATATGAGGTCCCACAGTTAACAATGAATGTCAAAGTACAAACCAAGCCATGGAGTCCAAGGAATTGTCTGTAGACCTCCAAGACAGGATTGTATCGAGGCACAGATCTGGGACAGAAACATTTCTGCAGCATTAAAGGTCCCAGTGAGCACAGTGGCCTCCATCATCTGTAAATGGAAGAATTTTGAAACCAGGACTCTTCCTAGAGCGGGCCTTATTTAGGGAGGTGACCAAGCTCCAGTGTTTCTCTGTGGAGAAAGGAGAACCTTCCAGAAGAACAACCATCTCTGCAGCACTCCACCAATCAGGCCTGCATGGTATAGTGGCCAGTCACTCCTTAGTAAAAAAGCCTGCCACATGACAGCCTGCCTGGGGTGCTTGATGAGAACCTGCTCCAGAGCGCTCTAGACCTCAGACTGGGGCGATGGTACACACTACATCTTCTTATACAGATACACAAGCACTACATCTACACACTACATCTTCTTATTCAGATACACAAGCACTACATCTACACACTACATCTTCTTATTCAGATACACAAGCACTACATCCACACACTACATCTTCTTATAGAGATACACAAGCACTACATCTACACACTACATCTTCTTATAGAGATACACAAGCACTACATCCACACACTACATCTTCTTATAGAGATACACAAGCACTACATCTACACACTACATCTTCTTATTCAGATACACAAGCACTACATCCACACACTACATCTTCTTATAGAGATACACAAGCACTACATCTACACACTACATCTTCTTATAGAGATACACAAGCACTACATCTACACACTACATCTTCTTATAGAGATACACAAGCACTACATCTACACACTACATCTTCTTATAGAGATACACAAGCACTACATCTACACACTACATCTTCTTATAGAGATACACAAGCACTACATCTACACACTACATCTTCTTATAGAGATACACAAGCACTACATCTACACACTACATCTTCTTATTCAGATACACAAGCACTACATCCACACACTACATCTTCTTATAGAGATACACAAGCACTACATCTACACACTACATCTTCTTATAGAGATACACAAGCACTACATCCACACACTACATCTTCTTATAGAGATACACAAGCACTACATCTACACACTACATCTTCTTATTCAGATACACAAGCACTACATCCACACACTACATCTTCTTATAGAGATACACAAGCACTACATCTACACACTACATCTTCTTATAGAGATACACAAGCACTACATCTACACACTACATCTTCTTATAGAGATACACAAGCACTACATCTACACACTACATCTTCTTATAGAGATACACAAGCACTACATCTACACACTACATCTTCTTATAGAGATACACAAGCACTACATCTACACACTACATCTTCTTATAGAGATACACAAGCACTACATCTACACACTACATCTTCTTATAGAGATACACAAGCACTACATCTACACACTACATCTTCTTATAGAGATACACAAGCACTACATCTACACACTAAATCTTCTTATTCAGATACACAAGCACTACATCTACACACTACATCTTCTTATAGAGATACACAAGCACTACATCTACACACTACATCTTCTTATAGAGATACACAAGCACTACATCTACACACTACATCTTCTTATAGAGATACACAAGCACTACATCTACACACTACATCTTCTTATAGAGATACACAAGCACTACATCTACACACTACATCTTCTTATAGAGATACACAAGCACTACATCCACACACTACATCTTCTTATAGAGATACACAAGCACTACATCTACACACTACATCTTCTTATAGAGATACACAAGCACTACATCTACACACTACATCTTCTTATTCAGATACACAAGCACTACATCCACACACTACATCTTCTTATAGAGATACACAAGCACTACATCTACACACTACATCTTCTTATAGAGATACACAAGCACTACATCTACACACTACATCTTCTTATAGAGATACACAAGCACTACATCTACACACTACATCTTCTTATAGAGATACACAAGCACTACATCTACACACTACATCTTCTTATAGAGATACACAAGCACTACATCTACACACTACATCTTCTTATAGAGATACACAAGCACTACATCTACACACTACATCTTCTTATAGAGATACACAAGCACTACATCCACACACTACATCTTCTTATTCAGATACACAAGCACTACATCTACACACTAAATCTTCTTATAGAGATACACAAGCACTACATCCACACACTACATCTTCTTATAGAGATACACAAGCACTACATCTACACACTACATCTTCTTATAGAGATACACAAGCACTACATCCACACACTACATCTTCTTATTCAGATACACAAGCACTACATCTACACACTAAATCTTCTTATAGAGATACACAAGCACTACATCTACACACTACATCTTCTTATAGAGATACACAAGCACTACATCCACACACTACATCTTCTTATAGAGATACACAAGCACTACATCTACACACTACATCTTCTTATAGAGATACACAAGCACTACATCTACACACTACATCTTCTTATAAAGAAGATGAAGCGTCACGGAAAAGGAAAAACCTTACATTATTATGATGAAAATGTTATTACAACACAAAACACGTTACATTATTATAAGGAAGCACTGACAGGCCATTCAGTTCACCCCTAAGCTTTCAGTGGTGTCCTACCTAAATCAATCCACCTTTTAATACAATCATTATGACCCCACAGCTATTGAAAGTAGGTTTAGACATTAATCGGCTGATTGTGCAGCAAATTAGGTCGTTTATGAAGCAGGCGCATCTAATAACTCTGTGATACCAGCAGGTGGCAGTAGTCAGTATTCAGCGTCCAAACTTGGAAACCAGAAGCGTAGAACTGTAAATATATATTCCACCTGCCGCGATCATTACTAACTTATTCGTGTAGCATGTCCGCTAAGTTACAAAGACAAGAGCAAGAATGACAAGTTTTTTTTTCATGTGCTCATTCGCTAAGTTCAATAGCCAATCTGAGTTCTCTTTCTCTCCGCTCTCTTTCTCTGACATTTAACACATTTTTTTTTTTCAGAACTGTTCTTTTTCATAATAAAGTTCAGTACTTTTTTACATGGAGTGTTATCTTTGTTTTTTTATCCAGTATACATTTTCATAGCCCTAATAAACATCTAACACATAGATTGATTAATCGGTTATCTGCAAGTACGATCTAATCCAATGCAATCGGCCAACCTCTAGTCTAGAGTACCAGGATGGTGAAAAAAGGCCACTTCACATTTGACCCAATGTTGGCCAGGGACCTCCACATTAACATTTGAAAATTGGCAGGTGCCCTTATCCACAGCAAGTTACAAATATCTAATTTATACAAGTGATTATTCAAGTCAAAAACAGTTCATATTAAAAAAAAGTGATGAGGACAAAAAACCCTGAAAACTGAGTCGGAGTACCAACCAGGCAGAATATCCATCAAGCTGTATTTCAGCATCGAAATGATTTACAGCTCAGAATAAATGGAATGTGCTGAAGTAGTTTATGCTATTAGAGACAAATGCTTTGCCAGAAAGACCAGAAAAGCATGTTTTTGCCTAAATGAAAAGAAAAATCATAAATCTTGCTGGAACTCATCACCTGGATGCAAAGTGCTGTTTCTAATCAAATCAGATTTTTGAAAAACATATTTGGCAGAAGTGATGACTGCAGAGAAATCTTAGAAAGTCACAAAGCGCTCGAATGTTTACACACAAACCAAGTTGTGAGCTTTAATTTTCTTTTTTTAAGTCTCAAATCACAAAGTTACTCTATCACTAAAGCAGTATATAAGAATAAATAAGAGTAGACTGGTGTGGGGGTGCTTTGCTGGCCATTTCAGAACGTGCTCGAGTCTATTAATGGAAGTCTTCAGACAAGAACAAGGAAGTCATTGCCATTAATAGTAAGGCTGTATTTAGTTTGCTGACCTAAGCTTCTTCTGCTCCCATTAAGGGGCGCCACAGCGGATCATCCGTCTCCATACCCTCCTGTCCACTACATCTGCCTCTTTCAAACCAAATACCTGCATGTCTTCCCTCACCACATCCATAAACCTCCTCCTTGGTCTTCCTCTTTTCCTCCTTCCTGGTGGCTCCATCCTTAGCATTCTCCTACTGATATACCCCATGTCCCTCCTCTGCACATGTCCACACTATCTCAATCTCGCCTCTCTCACATTGTCTCCAAAATGTCCACATGCACTGTCCTTCTAATAAACTCATTTCTAATCCTGTCCATCGTCGTCACTTCCAACAAAAACCTCAACATCTTCAGCTCTGCTACCTCCAGCTCCACCTCCTGTCTTTTACTCACTGTCTTTAATCCATACAACATCTCAGGTCTCACCACAGTCCTATAAACTTTCCCTTTCACTCTCACAGATACTCTTCTATCACAAATCACTCCTGCTATCACTCTTCTCCACCCACTCCACCCTGCCTGCACTCTTTTCTTCACTTCTTTAACACACTCTTTGCACTGTTGACCCCAGGTAACTGAACTCCTCCACCTTCTCCACCTCTTCTCCCTGCAACTACACCACTCCACTGCCCTCCCTCTCATTCACACACATGTCTTCTTTATAGTACTCTGTAGTTTGCTGACCTAAGCTAATTTCATAAATGTTTATGATATGTATTACTTATGCTAGCTAGAGGACTGGAATAAAGTAAACAAGTGCTGTCATAAAACTAAAAGCTGGACACCGAATCATACATGAGTTTAAGAGTTTAAATTATTTTACAGTCGACAAATACAAACCCACGACTGTTGAGCAGCTGGAATTCTGTCTCAGACAGCAGTACACTATTGGACAAAATGGTCAATTCCTTTCTCCTTTGACAAAATGGCGAATTGTAATCTTACGCACGAAGAGTTACCAGTTATCTAGATCACAAAAATACAAATAAAATCTGTTCCAGCCTGTTCTAACCTGTTTCAGCATGAAAATGCCCCTGTGCCCAAAGTCAACTCCGTGAAGATATGGTGTATAGGGGGTTGGAGTGGTAGATACTGCGTGGTCTGTTATAAACCTTGCATCCCTTCTGAACACCTTTGGAGTGAGTGTGAACGCTGACTGCATGGATGCGAGATGTATGAAAAGCATTGAATCTTATAGTCAGGTGTCTACAAAGAAATGATTATAATAGGCTCCTGCTTGTGCAGTCCTACCGAAGACGCTCGCTTGAATCAATAATTTGTGCGATCCAAACATGTGGAAGTGGAGGAGGGAGCGGCCAGCTGGTGAATTCATAACCTTGTAAAGCGCAGTGTCAACGTGTTTACACAGTGACTCCTGCGATGGCGTGTTATTTTTATTGGCTTTACGATACTCTTATCTCAGTGTTTCAGGGGATGCGTGACAGTCCCACAGTATCAGATCAGAGAGTCACACCAGTTAGCACAGCTGAACAAAGAGGAGTGTGTAAACCAGTTTTTTCAGAGGTCTGGGGCTCAAAGCTGGAATCAGAAACAGTACATTTAGAGCATAGACTCCATTATCCAGACCAACTTATAATTATCTGTGTGGGTAAGGGTTAAAGGCCTTGCTCAAGGGCTCAGCAGTGGCAGCTTGGTGGAGGTATGATTTAAACCCTTCTGATCAGAATTGCCATGTCTTATCCAAAATGTCTTATTTTTTTATATTTCTTCTGCAAATAAATTGTAAAAAATGTAAAAGTAAAATGAAACATAAAATGGATTTCTACCGATTTCACTTTCAACATGGCTAGAAATAAATGACTGAAACAAAACGGGGAAACTTTATTTATTGTCATGCTTTAAGCCATATATTGGAAACGATTTGTTTTTCTGAGATATATTTTGAAAATCGTCAATGATTCCTATTATCCTAGGCTAATATCTGTAGTCTTTGATCGCGGGTTTGACATGTTAACCTTTCCTGCGGTGTGACTTCGCCTACGATGACCACTAGGAGCGCTGAACCTGATGACGAAATTAGCGCGTCAATTTCACACCACCTCAGGGAAACTGCCAAAATGAGTCAGGTGGACAGTACAGCAAGGAGTCTTATTGAGTTATGGAGGGAAAATGAGTGTTTGTATGAGGTTTTTATTATCATAAACAAAATAAACACTACAGACTGTTTTTGTTTGCTGCTAGCTACCGTTAGCTACCAATCACAAAAAACTATTATAAAATCACACTGTGTGCCCAGCATAAGCCAGAATCGGTATCCCAGGATGCATTGTGAGGGAGACTACAACACCCAATTAGGAAAGAGTAACTGTTTTGAGTTCCTGAATAAGAATTCCAATCTGCAAGGAAGGATTTTATTTATTTATTTTTGTCCAAGTTAATTGAATTCAGTATTACTCTTCTGGAGTTTCAGTCCTCGAAAATAAATCTTTCCTCAGGCATACAGTTGTGACAATTACGATACACATTTCGAAGCCCCGGATCAACCACGGCACGTCACTGAAAAAGTACAGAGCTCTGTCGAGTTCATTGTGAGCAAAAAAAGACCCGCTTACCTTTGACCACACACATTGCTTCGCATTGTTCCTCCGTCTCGAAATTGTTCTCATTTCCCTGACAGCCTCCGTACTCAAACAGCTCGCAGCGTTGCGTCTCGATGTTAAAGTAGAATCTGTCGATTATTGCCTTGCAGGGGCCTTCGTCCTTCTTCAGGGCGCACCGGTGATGGAAAATCTTGAGTGGAAGTTGCTTTCCATCTGCACAGAAGAGTTATAATAAGTCTGTGAAAGGATAAAAAAAAAGAAAAGAAAATGCACCAACTCTGAACCTGTGACTTTGCATAAAAATAGTAAAAGCGAGATATCAGAATTTCAAACTAACTACACTGTAAAAAGAAAAAAGACTCTCATATTCTTTCAACTTTTAGGTGTCAGATGCAATGCTGCCTGATGCACCTCTGCTTTTCACATCATGGGGTGACAAAAACAAAAAAGTGTAACTAATTCACTAAGGAGGTACTGAGGTTTGAACTCATGACCTTCCGATCAGATGTTTGCCATCAACAGAAACCACAGAGCTACTGCTTCCTTCCATTTATATCATTAATAATGTAGCTTGTATACGCACTAAACAGCCAGAAAAACCAAACAACATTCTAGCTGTTACTAAAATTTATGAAGAATGAGAGGGGAAGATGGGAATGTGTAGCACATTAGCTAGTTTTATACAGAACTTTCTGACAAACTTTTAAATATTTGATAACTTCTACAATCATGAGATTTTTTTTTCAGTTTAAGAATTCCTCTAGACTGACTAAATACATACACTTACTATCTTCATATTATTATAAAAAAAGGGGGGGGGGTCTGCATTTAAAGAATATATACAGAATTAATTGTTGAATGGGTTCATTCTGAAAGCTGTCTAAAAAAGAAATGGAATGAAAGAGAATGTGGAGTAAACAAAACCCACAGTTATAGCTTTCGCAGATGGTTTGAGGTTTGACTGTCAGCTTCCTACTGCAGGTCATCTACTTGACCTTCAGTGCCCTGAACTCCCAAATGAACAGGAAACACAGGAATGTGTGATTTACTGCAGCCTTTCAGAGACACTTCCGAGACAGGGATTGCTCGGCAAATCAATGTGACTAACGGGCAGATATTACATTTGTCTGAACTCCTCTTTGAACCCCAGTTCTCGAGATAATGATTTAAAGTGCATTCGTTTTTATATTATATACTTACAGTACATGCAAAGAGCCTGTAAGAAAACGATCATGATTACTCTCTTTTTTGAATTTCCAACTTTTTCTAACATCACAGGCAATTTCTTAGATTGTGATGGCAAATAAGCCTCTATTACAAGAGTTCGGTGTCAGGATTTAGGAGTCCTGTCTGGATTCTGCACCTTTTTTATTGTTTCTGTCTGTGTTTCTTCTGGTTTTCCACCAGATGTCGCCATTGTGTCCCTGTGTTTCTCATTAGTTACCCTCTGTAACATTGTTGTTGTTTCTCCCAAGAAGAATTGAAGTATTTTTTTCCTTCATTTCTTTTGTATATTTGGACATGATTTTATGGACTGCTACCCTATGTCCTTATAGAATTTTTAGTTTTATCAAACTGTCACAGATTTCTCAACAAATTTTCCATATTTTTGTATTTTATTCAAAACGTCTGAATAAACTATGGATTTTTCATCTCAATCTCAATATTCAATTGAAGATCTCAAGTCTGAGACCTGACCCTACCCTCTAATAAAACTAGTGGCTAATGCATACTTACTATGTGTTAGTTTAAGCAATGCTACCACACAATTTCACACATGCAATGCATATAATGAATGATTCTGAAATGATTCTTTGAGCAACTCAAGTAATTTGACTACAAAAATGCATCCATTCAACGAAACACTCAGCACTGTGGTTCCCACGGACCGTTATTACTGATGCACCACCTGCTAAACTCTGGAGCGCTCTGTACAGGGAACACTGAAATCGCTGCAGAATGAAAAATGGAAAAACGGGGAGAAAATGGCGAGGAGAAGATTCGGGCCAAAGAAAATGCCAGAAAGTTTCCAAAGTTTGGAATCATTTAAAACAAAAACGAAAAAAACCCCACTGTAAATCGGGGTTACCTTTTTAAAAGTAATTTAATATTTATTTATTTTCTTATTTTATTTTTACAGCGTTGCTTGTACACCTCGCTTTAAACCTCTCACAGCTATGAGTAATTCACTGAAGCAAAAGCCCTATGCAACTTTTTCTACTTAGCAATGCTCGTTGCTACAGATCATGTAGCATGACTCAATATTTAGTTAAACTCTAGATGCTAACTGGAAATGACTAACATTTAATGCTACAGAAGTTTTACTTTTTACAGTTTTTAATTGCTCATTCTGGGTAATGTAGCTTTAATTATTATAATTTTTTTTTTATCTATACTTTTTTTTTAAAGTCTTGCCGTACTGTATGTGCCAACGATGCTTTAAAAAAAAGACACCCTCTACCCTATGTGTACATTATATTGACAAATGGGGTTGGGTACCTTACAATAAGATTCGTATGTGCTTTTAGAACGTCCTATTCAACATTTAGTCCTCATTTGCTGTTGTAATAACCTGCACTCTACAGGCAAGGTGTTCAGATTTGGGAGTGTGCTTGTATAGTGAGCCACTGATTTAGGTAAAGCGAGGAGCCCTGGGGTGCAGTCGATGTACAGTGGGGTTGAGGTCTGGGCTCTATATTAGGTGCTCTTCCATTCTAACCCATGTCAACCACAGGGTCTTATAGTTTATGTAAAGGGAAAGACGTCCTATACAATTGTGTGCCTGCAACTTGTGTGGTAACAGTTTGGGGAACAAACACATGGTTGGAAAAGTCATGAGTCCTAATATAAGTGTATATAAGAAGCCCCGTGATGCTGTGAAGGTGACTGACCAGAGACTAGGTTACCCAGCAGCCAGTGCAATTCCATGTCTGGATCAGTTTCCACTAAACAAACACAGCTGTTCTTTGTCGCCTTAATTAGTCCATGTATTTAAGTTTCATCTTCGTCACATTCTTTGTCTCCTGTTTGTCCTGCCATGAGTCTCATTGTTTGTTTTCTCAGGTTTAGATTTTTATTATCTGCATTGCATTTGCTTTCCTGAACATTGTGTGGCAAAAAATCATACATATGTTATAAAATTTGTTTTAGTACCGAAACAAAAAGCGGTTCAAAAATAATCCAAGTTAGCATTGTCTGAACCTTACAGTGAACAGTCTTTTTTTATAACATTGATCCCATTCAGAATCCTGTCTAACCCCATACTCGGTCCAGTGATACTGCCCTGGAAGGCTAAAGATCCTCATACATTCCACTTTCCAGTTTTTCTATCCTATAATGAGCACGGTTCTGTTCCACTAGGTTCTCCTAGGATACTGTAAATGATAGTAACGAGACAGAGCTAACCAACCATCGGACACGAAGTTTGCTTTGTGCAGAATGAATGTTTTTTGAGGCAAATATCCACCGATAGCTTTATTTACATTCCTCAACGCTAGCAGCGAGGGGATTAGCCAGAGTGAAGCATTAACTCCTGAACTGACTTCACCATACAACCAGACAATAACCGAAGTGTACGTTCATGCTCTGGAAGCACTATTTAGAGAGCAAACAGTCGGCTAGACTGTTATCTATTATTGAATGGCCTGTCCAGACATCGCACCTACATCCAATTAAAGTGCTCTGGGATGAACTGGATCACGAAAGAAATCTCTAACGAATTTGTGAAGTTTTACAAGAAGCATGGCAAAGTATTTCAGCTAAATGTTTAAAGAAACAAATTGTCCGAAAGCCAAGAGTGTGTAAAGGTGTTATTTATGCAAAGGTAGGATTTTTTTATTAAAATATAGTGTGTAGATTATATTCACCGATTAGGCATAACATTATGACCACCTGCATTATATTGTGTTGGTCTCCCGTTTTCTGCCAAAACAGTTGTGACCCATTAAACAGTAACAACATGAACTTCTTCAGCAGTTTGAGTTACAGGAACTCGTCTGTTGGATCGGACCACACGGACCAGCCTTCACCAGTGCATCAATGAGCCTGTCAGCAGGTAACCTCTGTTCCTTCTACGGAGCACTTTTGAAAGATACTGACCACTGCAGACCAGAAACATCCCACAAAAGCTGCAGTTTTGGAGATGCTCTGACCCAGTCGTTTGGACGTCACAATTTGTCAAACTCACACAAATTCTTACGCTCGCCCATTTTTCCTGCTTCTAACACGTCAACTTTGAGGACAAAATATTCACTTGCTGCCTAATAAATAAATCCACCCACTAACAGGTGCCATGATAAAGAGATAATCAGTGTTATTCACTTCAATTCACTGCTTATCTTATGTCTGATCAGTGTATTTGTATTAGTAAATCTTCATACCATTACATGACCTTTGTTGCATAGAAACAAACGAAACATGCATGTGTATCTCAAAAAAACATAAAAGACTAGGTGATCCCAAACAGACATTTGATTCTGGCCAAAATTTCAAACGATAAAGTTTAAAAATGAAATTGAGTATATTAAAAGGCAAATTTTACCAAAATGATATAATTTTGGTAAAATTATATAATATCCTTAAGCATAGTTCAGGAATATCCATTTTGTGATCGAAATATATTTTCCATAGCAAAAAGCTACGTTCGGGTTTGCCATGTTTGCCTCATGCACGATTAGACAGCGACATAAACACAAAGCTAAATTGAAAACGAGGAAATGTCTGCTACAGCAGAGCATTCCTGAGCTTTTCAACGAATATAAATATTTGCTATTACATATTTCTGCACAAAATTTCATAGAAGCCAAAATAAGAAAGACAATCATTTGTAAATATATAAATAATTCAGCTGGGGCGTTCTAGATTATTTAATTTATACTGCCAGTGTCTTTTGGCCAAACTCAGCCAGCACACACATGCACACAATCGCAACTTGCAACTTAATTAGGATAATGGTGTAAAATAAGCACGCAGTGACTCAGAGCATGGTCGTCGTTAACTGAGGCTCAGTGACGCATGTTGCTCTCACTCTGGAATAGTAAACGCAGATTTTTTATCATGAAATGGAATTTAGCAGCTCCATGAGAGATGATTTCACCAGACACTGGGGTGAGGACAGCAATCACACACTGCCTATGAATTTCATGGGTCGAAATATAAATGTAAATCAAGATAGAAAGAGAAATAAAGAGAGTGTTGTTTCCTTCACATTCAGATGTCTGCATTTATAAATCCTATCTTAATAATTACTCTCTTCACCTCAGCTACCTGCTTGAAAACATCTTACCTACATACTTTATTTGCTTCATTTATTTTCTTAAGCACTTTCACTTAATTACACAAGTTACACCTGAATCTTGAGTGATCTTGAGTGATCTGCTATAAAGCCCTGACCTCAACCCTACTGAACACTTTCAGTATGAATGTGAAAACTGACCACATCCCAGGCCTCCTCACCTCACCTACATCAGTATCTGACTTTACTAACAAGACTACCAAGAGTTCACTAACTCTGAATGATCTTTAAAGACTAATCTACACAAATACATTCCAAAATCGAGTCAAACATCTTCCCAGAAGAGTAGAGGATATTCATACAGAAAATAAGGACTAAATGTTGAATGGGATGTTAAAAAAGCATGTACCAATTGTTCACCAGTTGTCCATATATTAGGGATTTATACAGAAATCTTTCGGTACAGGGCTTTCGGTTTGGAACACGTGTACCGTATACAATCCTATTTATGTGCAGAACATAGTCAAATCTGAGGAACGTATTACTTCGAGTGCATTTTAATTAATATAATTATTATTATTAAACTTGTAAGAAGAAACTGGAGTTAGTGAAGTGTCATTGCGGCTACTCACTCCTTATCAAACAAACGATTTGATTTCTGCTTGCATGAAAACGCTTAAAAATTCATAGCGCTAGGGTTAAATGTACTGAAATTGAAAAGAACCGTAACTTAAAAAACCGAGGTACGTACCGAACCGTGAATTCTGTGTACCGTTACACCCCTACCATATAGTGTTATTAAATTTCAAAGTCCAGTTATTATCATATTCATGGAAGTTTATTTTTTTTTTATTATTATAAAATTTAAGTTTTCTTAAATTCTTGTTTATTTCTGGTGAGATCAACTGAAAAAGGATCAATGTTTAAACCTAATCTATACAGAACAAAAAGTAAGTTTGTTAAGCATAATGCCGATTCTAAATTACGTCAAATGGCTTGTTAATGAGAGCAAGTACTTAAGTCACACCTTCCACAATACTCTTTGTCTATCTCTTGTCTTTCATGTCTTTCCACTTGTATGACTTTTCCCACCATTATGATCAGATGCTGTGTGCTGCTTGTGTATTTGTGTTGCTTAGTTTTATTCACTATTCTTGCTCTTTTAATCATCAATAGAATATAAGGGTAATGCCAACGATTGATGATGTAAATCCTAATAAAAGACAAAAAAAGAAAAACAATTGCTAACGAGGTAATATTTAGGTGTGTGTATGAGTACGTGTGAGTCTGGTGTTTGCTTAAGGTTTTCCTCTTGGTCATCAAAGCAGAGCAGCATATTATTCATACAGCAAACACTGACTCCTGGGATGATGTAATGCATTAGGTGCGTTTGTGAATCAATAACCAGTCAATCATTTCACACTCATGTGCATATCATCAGTGTTTGCTTTGTATGCATTAGCCAAGAGCTGTTTTAAGTGGATCAGAAAATGTGTGTGTGTATATATATATATATAATGTGTGTGTGTGTGTATATATATATATATATATATATATATATATATATATATATATATACACACACACACACACACACACACACACACACACACACACACACACACACACATATATATATATATATATATATATATACATACACACACATATACACACACATATACACACACACATATATATATATATATATATATAAATGTGTGTGTGTATATGTGTGTGTATGTACAAAAAGTGAATTACTGTAAATACTTTCTGTGTGTGTGTGTGTGTATTCATGTATGTATGTATTTATGTATGTGTGTGTGTGTGTCTTCAGCCCCCATTTCCTGTTCAATCTAAACACTATTATATATTATATAATATAATTATAATTGACCTCCACTCTTCTGGGAAGATGTTCCCCTAGGTTTTGCATGTGCTTGTAAAGATTGGTGCTCAAACAGTCACAGCGGTGAAGGTACTGATGTAAGTGAGGTGAGAAGACCTGGGGTTTCCATTTATTTAATTGTATTTAATCAGTTTAATTTTTACCAATTTAATGGTTTAATAAATTTATCAAAATAGTGTAGTGTATTAATTTAATTTCTTTAATTTAATTTTTATTAATTTAATTTTTTATAAAATATTATATTATTTTATATATTATTTAACCAAGCAGGCATTTTATTTAAAATTGTTTTCAAAATTTAAACTGTTGATGCTCACAAATGATGATAATATAATAATAATAATAATAATAATAATAATAATAATAATAATAATAATAATAATAATAATAAACTGCATTAATACAAAAAACTAAAGCACCAAAATGTGAATTTTGTGCACTGTTACACCTCTATAAATATATTTGCACACAAAAAATATACACAGTACTGTATTACTGACAGAGATGACATTGTGCAATGTAAAACTATATAGTATTATATAGTATAATTATAATTTTATATTTAAGATTAAATCATTCTTTAATTATAACTACTGACTTATACAGGATTAAATAAAGGCACATCTTAGTCATTCTTTACTCTACTTCTAACTTCCTATTACACTGAGCCAATCAGTAATGAGAGTTGGTCCAAAGTACACTGATGTGTACTACACAGCTGTTTTGTTGTAATGTTTAAAAAAATCTATGTAAAACTTTAAACCCCTTATCAGTAGTCACTCATAAGCCACTTAACACTGAGATTACAAAGGCTTTTGAATAACACTGTTTAAATTCAGTTGTTTGACCGACATTTTATTCAACAAGATTTAGTGCCAAAGCAGGCTCTAATTAAACAGCTGAGAAGTTCAGTATTAAAGGTCTTGATCAAGGGCTCTACAGTGGCTCTCTCTCTGGCAGTCCCAGGATTACAGTTTTATCCGTAGTGTGCTTTGAACAATAGGCATTGACACAAAGCAGATTTATAGAAATCCAGGTGTAGCTTTAGAAACTTAATGAACAAGACAAAGGTGACAGTCGCAAAGAAAATGCTCCCTTAGATGGCATGAGGAAGAAATCTTAAGAGGAACACGACTCTGTCCTGTTTAGGAAGTCTTAGTCTTTCTTTCTTTCAGCTTCTCCCGTTAGGGGTCGCCACAGCAGATCCTCCGCACGTTTTGATTTGGCACATGTTTTACGCTGGATGCCCTTCCTAACGCAACCCTCCCCATTTATCCGGGCTCGGGACCGGCACTGAGAGTGGCTGGGGATGGTTCCCTGACCGGGTATCGAACCCGGGTCGCAGCGGTGAGAGTGCTGCATCTTAACCACTAGACCACCAGGTCACCTTTAAGGAGTCTTATTATGACCTCATAATCTACTGGACTGGATTATAGATTCTAATCACACTGATCACGTTTATACCCATGGTGTACACGTTTTATCTCACTATTGGATATGAACTTAAAATCTGTTAAACACACTGGTTTTTGAATGGATTCAGCAAATTCAGCAAAAGCATTTTGACGTTGCTATAGTTTCGGCTCTATTTATGCCACAGGGACTGTATAGGGACTGTGTTACCCCCAAGCAAGAAAAGCCATGGTGCCCTCCCGGTTTATATTATGGTTCAAAAAATTTAGCCAAACTCTGGATGTTTTAGTATTATTAGATTATATAAATCCAAAATGTATTTCCTTCAACAGACAATACTATCAAGATCAACTGGACAAACATACAAATTTGCAAAGGAAACCTACCTTAAAAAAATAGTCAAGTTTCTGGCTCTTCAGCTTCAAAGAGGCTTTTACTTATCACACAGCAAAGTGAAATTCTTTCTTCGCATATCCCACCTTGTTAGAAAACTGATGTCAGAGCGCATGGTCAGCCATGAAACACCCCAGGAGCGGAGAGGCTTAAGGGACTTGCTCAAGGGCCCAGCAATGGCAACTTGGCAGTGGTGGGGCTTAAACCCCCAATTTTTCGATCAGTTACCAAAAGCCCTAACCACTGAGTTCCACCAAGATGATTCAAAATACAGTAAATTTGTGACTATGAATCCTAAATGTTACAGATATGGCCTCCTGTAACAAGGTTCCAAGTAGAACACTGGCATGTAGCACAAGCCAGTGCATTTTAAGCGCCAGTCCCAAGCCCAGATAAATGGCAAGGGTTGCATTAGGAAGGGCATCCAGCGTAAAACGTGTAAAATTAAATATGCGTATCATAAACCTGAATTTCATACCGGATCGGTCGAGGCCAGGGTTAGCAATGACCACTGGTATTGTTAGCCAACAGGGTACTGGTGGAAATTAAGCTACTTTTGGCCAAAGGAGGAGAAGGAGAGGAGGAAGACATCTAACGTTAAATACGTATTTTAAGAAGAAGGAGGAGCATAGGGTGACGTATAAGAGTAGAGGAAGGTCCACACAGGTGGACTATGTTCTATGTAGGATATGCAACCTGAAAGAGATTTGAGACTGTATATTGTTAGCAGGGGACAGTGTAGGGGGTCAGACAGGGACTCGGTGGTGGTGATTGAGCAACTACTGCAAAAGTGATAAGGGAGAAAGTGGAGGAAGTGAGAGCAGCTCGGTAGGACCAGATGACATCAGAAAAAGCATAGAGATGTTTAAGACAGATGGCAGTGGAGTTTTTAATAAGATTGTTTCACAAGGTTTTAAAAGGTGAGAGGATGCCTTAGGAATAGAGAAGGAGTGTGCTGGTACCGGTTTTTAAGAATAAGAGAGGAGTTGTGGTATTGCATGAGGAAGTTAGGTGTGGGAGAGAAGTATGTGCAGGACATGTATGAGGACAACGTGACAGTGAAGTGTGCAGTAGGAACGAAAGGCTGGTTCAAGGTGGAGGTGGGACTGCATCAAGGATCGGTTCTGAGCCCTTTTCTGTTTGCAGTGGTGATATCCACTGCAAACGCTGCAAACGCAGTTGATGAACTAGGTCAGACAGGAATCTTAATTGACTATGATGTTTGCGGATAATATTGTGATTTATAGTGAGAGTTGGGAGCAGGTTGAGAAGCCTGGAGAGGTGGAGGTATGCGCTGGAGAGAAGGGGAACGAAAGTCAATTGGAGTAAGAAAGAGTACATGTGTGTGAATAAGAGGGAGGGCAGTTGAGTGGTGCGGTTGCAGGGAGAAGAGGTGGAGAAGGTGGAGGAGTTCAGGTACCTGGGGTCAACAGTGCAAAGTAATTGAGAGTGTGTTAGAGAAGTGAAGAAAAGAGTGCAGGCAGGGTGGAGTGGGTGGAGAAGAGTGATAGCAGGAGTGATTTGTGATAAAAGAGTATCTTCAAGAGTGAAAGGGAAAGTTTATAGGACTGTGGTGAGACCGGTGTTGAATGGTTTAGAGACAGTGGCATTGAGTAAAAGACAGGAGGTGGAGCTGGAGGTAGCAGAGCTGAAGATGCTGAGATTTTCATTGGGAGTAACGTGGATGGACAGGATTAGAAACAAGTTTATTAGAGAGACAGCGCATGTTGAACGTTTTGGAGACAAGGTGATGGAGGCGAGATTGAGATGGTCATGTGCAGAGGAGGGACATTAAGTATATTGGTAGGAGAATGTTGAGGATGAAGCCACCAGGAAGGAGGAATAGAGGAAGGCCAAGGAGGAGGTTTATGGATGTGGTGACATACAGATAGTTGGTTTGAAAAAGGCAGATGTAGAGGACAGGGTAGTATAAGGACGGATGATCCCATGTGCCAACCTCCTGTGGCAATCACGCCTTGATAATTTAGTGTCTTGGGTTATCTATAGCCATCCAGACCCTTGTATTGGCTGTATTTAAAAGCCCTTACTCACATAATGCCTTGTTCCCCATTCCTGAAAAAAACCCTGATTGGACTTTTCACTAAGGGCTAGTGGAAGACAACAACAACAGAACTTTGAATAAATCCTTATAATGCTAAGGCTTGTAAAGTAGGAAAAAACTCTGCACCTGAACAATTATCTGAGTTCTGCAGTTCAGGGCTCAATGAAGCAAATAATCCCCTTACACTCCAATTAATCAAGCTCTCAGCTGCAGGAGAATTCATAAGAGGGTAAACGAATTGAAATGTGGCCATATGGTGTTTTTTTATAAGGCCATAAGTTAAACATAGGTTTTACAATACTGAGTATGGAAAGGTGACCTTGCTACAAGGTATTTTGCAGCTTGGAGAGCCAAAAGCCTGTACTCGAACTCCATCTGTTTGTCGGTTAAGGGTCATCAGTCGACATCCACACAACATGCTGAAGTTGTAATTGTAATTATGCAGAGGATGTAAAGGACTCTTTAACAGTGAGTATCTTAAAATATCTTGATTTTTGGTCATGAAACTAATGTATACAGAAAATATGTAACAGTTTGGTTTTCAATTGAAGAAGCTCAAGATTATTTGGAGTCCATGCTTCCTTCACTTGATGTACAAAGGCCATGCCTCTGTTACTGCAACCAAGAGGTGTAGAAGATTTACATTTAACCCTTATTTACACATAACCCTTATCCAGAGCAACATTCTTCACATTCATACAATCCAGCAGCTATGGGATTATTAAGATATGAGATTTGAACCATCAGCCTTTGGATTCAAGGTCAAATGCCTTAACCACTAAGCTACAACCACCAGTTCAACTGACAAATAACAAACAACACCATGCCTCTTTCAGGAAGACTGACAGATACAGGCCTCATTTACTGTGACTGACAGGTACACATGCCACACCTCCTCACATACACTGTCAGGCATAGAGACCAGACCCTACCCTCTAAAATGAGCCTGACAGGCACAGAGGCATTTTCACTGGGACTTACAGGCACAAAGGGCACACCTCTTTCACATAGACTGACGGGTGCAGAAGCCATGCCTTTTCATTTCTAAGAACAGGTACAAAGGCTACACCTTTTTCACATTGAATGACAGGTACAGAAACCAATCCGCTTTTATTTAAAATTCCAGATACAACTCTTCCAAAAAATTTACTAGCAGGCATACATTGACTCCTTCAATTGCACGGATGTTAGAGATGTCATTTGTCCTTCATTTTGACTAAAGTACAAAGGTTACACACACATGTCACTTGATAGTTACACATATAAAGACCACACCTTATTTGTAGGGAGAGGTGGTAGCTTAGTGCTTAAGGCATTGAACTTTGGCTCTGAAGGTTATGAGTTCAAATCCCAGCCCTTTTCGAAACCCTGAGCCCAATAGCTGCTCAGTTGTATGAATGAAGCAACATGTCTTTTATTATGGTTGACAAGTACATACATGTAGGCAATGCCTTGTTTCCTAGTACTGACATACATAAAGACTAGGGGTCGACCGATAAATCAGTTTTGCCAGTTAATCAACACCGATAGTTGATTGCTGGAACTATCTTCTATCAGCAGATATTTATACCGATAGTTTTTCCTGTTTCCAGTCTGAAGGCGAATCACTGATGCCACATGCTGTTTGTTTTTAGCCATGAGACTATGCACTGCACGGAGAGTGCTATACTATATTTATTATTTATAATGTATTAATTATTTTTATTAATTTTTGTAATAAAGTTCACTACTATTTTACATGGAGTGTTATGTAAATTATTTTAATCCAGTATCCATTTAAAAAATCTGTTTAATCGGTTATCTGCAAGTACAAGTCTAACATAGCTATCAGTATCAGTAAAATCCACTATCAGTCGACCTGTAATAAAGACCACACCTCCTTTATTGAGACTTAAGGACACCTCCTTCACATAAAGTGAAATACAGCCCTGCATCTAAATAAAACATACATTAAACTCTCAAAGACAAACCACAACTTCGATGGCCAAAATAAAGCACTAGTTACTGTAAGCAAGCAGGCAGTGAGAAACTGAATCAGTCTAGTGAGATTTCACAAGACATGTGAAGACTCAGAGACCAATATTGACCATGCAAGCCTGACTACTGCTCATGTGGTAACATCAGAGCAGATAATGTGCTTGCTCAAGCAGTGTTATGAACAGAGACATTCTCTCATGAATTAATCCTGAGTTATGGATCTGACACTTTTCTTCATTAAATTACACAATAAATATGGATTTATTATTGTTTTGCCTGCAAAAACTGAGCAGCTTGAATAGCTTGTCGATGCAGCTGAATGCCTTGCGAGAACAAAAGGAGCTCAGTGAAATGATTGTTTGGCATTTAATCATAACAGGGACAGATGTTGGATGGTGTTTTTTTTTGGTTTTTTTTGGTCTAATAAAATATACTTCAAATCCAATATGGTTTGTCAGTTACATCATACATTTTTTTAAGGTTGAACAAGAAAGGTTTAGAGAGGCCTCATGTTCAAGCTGTTTTGTGTTGCCCTTTTGTGTCTGTTTAATTGCCTGTGAAGAAGTTCCTTTAAGAAAAAAGATGATGATGATGATGATGATGATGATAATGATAATGACATTTTCAGCATTTTGCCAGACACTTTTTCAAGAGTTATCTCATTTATACAACTAAGCAGTTGAGGGTTAAGGGCCTAGCTCAAGGTCCCAGCAGTGGCAGCTTCTCAGTGTTAAGATTTGAATTTACATCTATCTATCTATCTGTCTGTCTGTCTGTCTGTCTGTCTGTCTGTCTGTCTGTCTGTCTGTCTGTCTGTCTGTCTGTCTGTCTGTCTGTCTGTCTGTCTGTCTGTCTGTCTGTCTGTCTGTCTGTCTGTGCAGGTGAGGATGAACAGCTTATGATCCACGAGTCTGCTGTGGAGGTTAAATGCAAGAACCATGTTGATGGATTCGGATTGTATTTAATATAAACAATTTGATACACTGGCTTAGGAGTAGGTTTTGACATAAACAGTTTTGCACTCAAGTGAACAGATAATAACCTTAACAATGACGGAACGATAATTAATGGACATTTAGCAACACCTTAATGAGGATCAGTTCCCGCTAGTGTCTGGTTTCTCTCAAGATTTCTTCCTCATACCATCTCAGGGAGTTTTTATCTTACCACTGTTACTATTGGATCGCTTATTATGAATAAATCTGTAGGAACTAATTTATGAGGCTGAAATGTAAATTTGTAATCTACTCTGGAATACTGGTGTCCATTGTTAAAAGTCCTCCTCTTCTTCTTCTTTCGGCTTCTCCCTTTACGGGTCGCCACAGCGAATCATATGTCTCCATACCCCCCCTGTCCTCTACATCTGCCTCTTTCAACCCAACTACCTGCATGTCTTACCTCATCACATCCATAAACCTCCTCCTTGGTCTTCCTCTTTCCCCCCTTCCTGACGGCTTCATCCTCGGCATTCTCCTACTGATATACCCCATGTCCCTCCTCTGCACATGTCCAAACCATCTCAATCTCGCCTCCCTCACCTTGTCTCCAAAACGTCCTACATGCGCTGTCCCTCTAATAAACTTATTTCTAATGCTGTCCATCCTCATCACTCCCAACGAAAACCTCATACCGTCTCAGGGAGTTTTTATCTTGCCACTGTTACCACTGGATCACTTATTATGGATTAACTTGTAGGGAGTAATTTATAACGCTAAAATGTATATTTGTAATCTACTCTGGAATACTGGTGTCCATTGTTAAGAGTGCTATACAAATAAAATTAAACTGACAGTGTAGCAACTTGGTATCAAATTCACACCAATTAGCAGCTTTTCTTTATGGGAAAGCTTCCAGAAAAGCTTTTTATCTTTCATTTTTCATGGCTTCCTTAAGTTGTCTTCACGACTAACTGTTAGAGCACCACATAAAAAAAAAATTACATGCTAACTACTGTAATAGGATGTGCTGGATCAAAAGCTATTTAATAAGCTGTGAATACATTGTTAAAGTTAAGCACATTTGCTGTAGTTAATGTTAAAATGTTATACAGCATAATATTATATGTAATAACTGATCATTTCTGATCGACTCGGCATAGTTTGTTTCTTATGCTTTGGTGCACAGCTATAAAGAAATAAGCTACAGCTAATTAAGATAACAAACCCCTAATTTTCCATCGAACCTGTTTTGACTGGAATAAAGAACACGCCCTTGAACGTAAGGATGCGATGACAAACGTTGACAATTGTAAATGATATAACCTTTTCTCTAATGGGCTTCTAACGCCATTGAGAACTGAAATTGTTCGAACACAACAGTAGCTGAGTGAGTCACAAACACGGCTAAGCTTGGATTTACGATTAGTGCAGTGCTGAAATCCGATCTTAATAATGTCCGTGCCAAGCCCATAAGCAAACAAAGAAACAGTGCCAGTGCCTGCCTGAACTTGACTCAGTTCCTCAAGTCCTGGATCGAAATGAAGTAACCGGTGCAAGTCTCTTCTTCAAAATACTGCATGATGGGTCTTGCAAAACCCTGAAATTTAACCATGTGCAACAAAGCAATGCACACCAACACACATGCATTCATCTAAACTCCAACACACATGTTTGAACAAGTTTCGAAAATGATAGGTTAGCTACGAATAAATATGTGCTAGCAAGGTAATTAGCTTCCAGCTTGTAAGATCATATTATAAGTGTTAGAGTTGTACAATTAGTCAGTATTATTATATTTTTTTAGGCTTTCACAAGTATAGGTGATTAACTGAACTATTTTATTTTGTTTAAAAATGTTTAATAATTATTACAATAATATTAATTACAATTTATATTTATCTAAACAATAAAATAATAAAATACAAAAAACTGTTGCTAAATTGACTGAAAAATTATTTTAAGTCACAAGTGAAATTGAATTTATTTGCTGTTTTGATTTCCATGACGTTTGTTTTGAATTGACTATTAGAATTATCATCTGTTCAACAACGAGTGTGCAGTCAAGCTGTATCCTCATCTTCCAGGCTTCCTATAGTAGCACAGCGGATACAGTACGGAAGAGCCAAGCTAAGTTAAACTGTGTGTTGGCATGAGAGAATAGATTTGGCATTGGACAGGTTGGCACGTAGCATTCAAGTCCTAACATTCTGTTACTTAGGAGAGTTTACTGCTAGTACAGAACACTAGACAATGTAGTTGGAAGTGTACCAGAGTAATACGACATGCCAGTATTTACAAAATATTGTTAAAGGTAACAGAGCTTTATACTTGTCACATATACATCACAGTGTAATGCTTTCTTCGCATATCTCAGTAATCTTGCGAAGCTGTGTTCAGAGCGCTGGGTCAGCCGTGGTACAGCGCCCCCTGGAGTATAGAGGGTTAAGAGCCTTGCTCAAGGGCCCAAAGAGTGCCAGCTTGGTGATACTAAAGCTTGAACCCCTGACATCTCGATAAGCAACCCAGAGCCTTAACCACTAAATTAACCCCACAGCCTTAACCACTTTACCACATAAAATGACATGACATAGTTTAATTGTGTTGCAGTTTAACAAAACTTAGAGAAACAATGAATGAACCAAGATTTTTGCAACAAACTTTACACTGCTTGACTTTTAAATCAGTTTCCTTTTAAATCTGTTCTCAAGGGTTAATCCCGATGTCGTGTCGGGAAACTTTTCCCTGCTACCATCGCCTTTGGCTCGCTCCTCAAGATTCTAAAATAAATATGGAATCTAAATCCATATCCGTATTTATTGGAAGCTGCTTTGGAAAGAATGGAACTTGCACATGTAAGAATCAAACAGAAAAGGAAAAAAAAAGTGTGTTTGACAGAATGAAAGAGCCTTTGCTGTTACACTCGAAAGGTCTCAGCATGTTTCAAGGTGAGTATGGGCTAGCTGGCAAGAACAATACGATGCAATCACAGAAGAAACTGACGGAGGCCTCAGTGGTCACGTCATGCGCATAGCATCTGGGCAAAATCCCAGAACGAACATGCTACACAACACAGCCTGTGATTAGAGAAGCTAGAGCAACAAAATGGCAATACAGAACCAAAAAAATACCCTAACTTGTAATTTTACACAGGTAATTTTAACTTTACAGCCCTTGTGGGCATTGTCTCCGTCTACATTACGCAAGTATGCTGGGTCCTTAAAAAATAATAGTTTTTTCTTGCTGGTATTTATTTGCTCTCTAATTTGGTTGGAAAAACTCAAGAGAGTGTGTGTGTGTGTGTGTGTGTGTGTGTGTGTGTGTGTGTGTGTGTGTGTGTGTGTGTGTGTGTGTGTGTGTGTGTGTGTGTTTCCAGGCATCTGGTTAAATCCACATACTTCTCCTGCTAGGTTTTCTTTTGGCTAAAGCCAAAACCAACAAATAAAAACCACACAGAAGCAACCACAGGTTATAGATTTGTTCTCTACACAGTAGTTAACTAGACAGCTAGAGTAAGTAGACCAGCATCAGAGACGAACCCGAATGGTTTTACACTTTCACCCATTAAATCTTGTAATTTTCTGAAATACTTAGGAAATCAGGGAATCTCTAAATTATTATATCCTCACAGTTATGAACACTATATGGTATCATATTAAATACTACTGCAAATACACTACTATACAGGCATAATGTGTAGTACACTGTATGGTTTAGGATGCAGTAGTTTGGTCAGCAGATTTCTCTGAATGAACATTAAAACTAGCTTGCAATAGCGTTTTTTATACCAATAAAAACCAATGCATGTAATATATACAATGTGTAACATGCAAAAACTAATAACATCGTTGATATAATAAATATATAATAAATAATAATACACTGAAATGCACTTGGTAATTGGGATTGTTTCTCTTAGACCAGGTCTAGCACATTTCCATTTAGTGTAGCAAGTCATTTCTAAGACATGAATGTACACTGAGCGTTTCTAGCACCAGCAAGCTGTTGAAAGGCCCATTGTCTGGAAAAGTGTCAAAACTCAGGAAAGCCATTGCGCTATCAGCCCTTACACGCTTTCCTTGAATGATTCACACGAGTGAGCCGCAGCTAATGGCGGCGTATTTAACACAAACTATGACTGTAAAACCAAATCTCCCCTGCAGCATATAAATAGAAAGTGCTGAGAAGCACAATAATGCTACAATTAATATATGAAACATCTATTCCACCAGCACAGCACATTTAGTGCATTCTGGATTTGAAATGGTAAAGAGAATCTTTATGATAGAGCAAAGTATGCCAATTCTACAACTCCCATTGAGTGTTATAGGTTGGTATGTTGTTATTAATTCAAATATTAAAATGTTTATGCACTGTGAAATTTAATGTGAGATACAGCTATCAGTGAACAGTTGATAACCACAACAATGATGGAACTTTAATGAATGGGCATTCGGTGCCCCCAGATGATGATGAGTTCCCTTTTAGGTCTGGTTCCTCTCATGGTTTCTTCCTAATACCATTTCAGGGAGTTTTTCTTCGCCACTTTCACCACCACCCTGAAATGTTTAGGCACAATGTCCAATTTTAAAATACCCTATACATTTAACATTAAATTGAAATGAATATTTCATTAGCAGTAAATAGGTGCATAAGCTGTTAAGCAAACAATATGAATGATGAATGCTAAAAGAAACATTTATATATACAAATATCTGCAGGATATATAAAGATAATCCAGAATGTTTCTAAGAATCAAGAAGTAAATAGTTTATCAGTGTTTTTTCAAGCATTAAGTTGTAGTTGCAGATGGTTATGGTAATTAACTATTCTGAGGTCACTTCTAAAAGTCCTGCATATTGACATATGACAATCAGAGACGTAAAACTAACCAATGGCAAGTTTTCTGCTGCTGTGGTGTCACATTAAAACATAAAAACACACTTAAAGAAAAGCACTATCCACCCCTTTCCTCCTACATGAGCTCACCAGTGATTGGCTAGACTCTCTATGTTTGACAGAGGCAGCAATGGAAGCACCACTAATCTATTGTGAATGTTTTAGTTCGCTACAGCAGTCGTTGTGTCACTCAGCGTGTTTTATTCGGAAAAATGCTCAAGCGGTGCTTAATATGAACAGATATTTTTCTGACTTTTAGGAGTCAAATTACTCAGATTACGAGTAAAAATTGACAGTTCATAACAGGGCACCATGTATAGTAAATGTTTATAATGTTAATGCTTATAAAGTTTTAGTTTTAAGAGATTTTTAGTTGTTTGGTAGTTTTAAAGGGTAGTTAAATGGGCAAAACTTAGAGTTATTGATCAGCAGGTTGTGAATTGAAATCGTGAAAATTTCATGCTGTCTCCTCTGGATCATTGAAAAAGACCCTTAATTGTTCAATCATTTTCTGTCTCAAGTGTAAATTGCATAATGCAAATATTATTATTAGTATTATGATATATGCAAAAACTTAACTGAATTAACAGAAGGTTTCTCTATTAAAAAGGGTTGATATTTAAAAAAAACTATAATAAACTGACTGATAATTACTTATAATTTCTTAGAGTTGTATAGTTAATGTCTTGTGGTTAGACTTGTGGTTAATATTTCTCATCAATTGGAGCGGCCCGGGAATCGGGTTCAAGTCGATGAAACTTGACTATATATTGCTTGAAATAATAAGCATCTTATTGTACCATGCTAATTAGCCAACATGTAATTACTTCTAGTTATATTTCAGGAGAATGACTCGGGTTTTATATATTTCCATATCTTTTTTTTCACACAAATGATTTAAAACCTGGCACATCCTTCTCATTTTATTTTCAGTCAAAGGTTTTATTGTAACAGATGCCAGCAAATACTAAGTAACTAATTGCAAACAAGCATGACTGAATTTGTATGGTGCTTTCTTTGATCAGTGCCTGTGATTCACTTTCAGATCAATAATGAAGCCTAAACAGAAATCTAAATCTGACAATGTGAATATATTACAAAAGACACTCTTCCTACTGCAGTTGAAGCAGGAAGTCAAGTCCCAGAGTGAGACTTTCCCCAAACCAACACTTGGACACTCCTAGTCAAATCTAAGCCCTATGTCTCAAGTGGTTACTGTGGTTAAATAAACATTCTTACACCCACTTTATAGACAGTTTATGTCATCAAGGGGAATAAAATGGAAAGTAAGACTAAAACCATGACAAAATGCACATATTGCAAAACAGCAGCAAAGGGTTGGTCCAGATAATGAACACTTTGAAGGACTATTTTTAAGTGATATATTTATTTAACTGGAGAGAGATTTCTCTCCAACACACTACAAAATACAAGGGCAAAGAAAAAGTACAGTCTACCAAAATGCTGTATATTATTTCCTTGGATGTGGGGTGAAGTTTCTGGAATCTTCTTGGGATTAAAATTCCCAAGAAATGGTGACAGGACAAATGTTTAAAGGATAATTACCTGATTATTATTACAAGTTATACAAGTGTGTGTGTCACTTAATACAGAAAATCGGGTGTAACACTAGGTAACACTTTCCCTTACTGAAAAATTACACATAAATAAAAGTTATACAAATATACACAAAAAACACAGACTATACAGCAGCCAAAAAACATTTCCTTCAAAAAATCGTCTAAGTAGTGCCAATTATTTTTTGTTTACAAATCATATTGTTTTGAAGGCCTGCTGACATGTTTTTTACACATTACCATCATCTGTTATTAATCTTGCTTTCTGGATCATCTGGATCATAGGACTTTTTAAAGACAGATATGAGATAAGTAAGGAATTATATATATATATAATTATATATAACCCTAACCCTATATATATATATATATATATATATATATATATATATATATATATATATATATATATATATATATATATATATATATATATATATATATATATATTTATAAATAACAACAATATTTATTGTGTTCAGGCATAAGAAGGAGAGTAATTATTGAGCAAGAATAGTTTGTTGTACTCTTACACCATGAATTGCACAACTACCACTCAAATCTATCTTTGAAACATTCCGTACTTTGGATCATATCAATAAAACCCCTCACCTTAATCCAGTTGACAACCAGTTCTGTTTTGCACTTAACTAAAACAGACTGATTCTGAAATCCAACCTGAATTCACAATTATTAAACTAAATAAATTACATTACAACCATTAGAACATAACAGCCCTTAGAACAGTAAAGTGTGTTATAAGTACCAAAAGCTTAGATTCTGACCAAATATATTAAAAAAACATCTAAATCTTATAGTGATTTTGAAATAAAATAAAGTACAGTACAGTAGTTCTGGTACAAAAGTTACTTTCGTTATAGATATAGAGGTGTATATTATATTTAAGGCATGATATATGTATTGTAAGATCTTCTAGATATTTTATACAGTACTTTATAAAGATTGTACAACAGGTAAGGCATATTATGGGTATTGTTAAGACCTCTTAGTGCCTTATGTACCCAGGAGATCTGTACAAGTATCCACAACATGCCCTGTAGTAACAAACACAATGCCTCATCAAAAAAAAACATAATAAAAATACAACAAACACACATCTTTTACTAGAAAATCTAGAGTTTTAGAGTCTATTTTAAAACTTTCATGAGCTGAATAGAAATTAATTATATCAGGATCTAATTGATTAAAAGTTGATTTGACCACAAAGAATAAAAAGTGTTTTTTAGAGTACTTGAAACTTTGTTAGTTTTGAGTTTTCATGAAAAAGTAGCACTTAATAATTATTGCATTATAAATGATTGTATTAAAGTCTGAGCAGACACACACACACAGATATAAAGCTGTATATAAAAGTATATATGCATTTTAAGCACAAAAAAACACACTATTAAACCCAAACCCAATGCAAGTCTTCCTTACCTTGGATAAAACCCGTGTGGGCAAATCCCAGTCCTGCAAAAAGCACAAAGAGACAGGAGAAGTGAAGTGAAGACATATTTCCAGCAGAGCAACTCTGATCATAATAACGTGCGCGCTGGGGGAAAGGCTGCCTTAAAGCGCGCGCACTTCCTGCAGTGGTCAACGCTCGGGCCCACGCACGCACGCGCGCGCGCACACACACACACACACACACACACACACACTCTCACATACACTCACACACACACACACACTCACACTTCCGGCTCCTGAGAGTGTCTATCTTTTCCTCCCCCCCCCTCCCACCATCTTTATCTTATCTTTTCTCGGAACTTTTTGAGTTGGATTTTTCTTCCCATGTAAAGAAATAGTCTGCATAATATAAGTGCATAATTATACAGGTCGAATAACGTTTTAAAATATAGAAATTACAGTAGCTTATATTTAAAATGTAAATAATTACCAATTGGTTAGCAAAAGGCTATTTGCAAAACTATTGGCACCCCTACTCACAGCAAAAAGTTTAGTATGTGAATAGTGGAAGATGTATTTGAGTTAAATTAGAGATGCACGAGTTAAAATATGACCCCATTAAAAGTAAAATTGCCCCCTTCAAACTGTCACTTGAGTAAAAGTACAAAGTAATTTGCCTTCAAATGCATTTAACTATCCAAAGTCCTTTGATTTTATTATGGTTATAATGTTCCTATTTTAATTTTTGGCACAAGACTCTTTTTTTGGCACAACAACTCAGTTTATGTGAAAAGACTCAAAACACTGGTTGGTATCTATTAAAATGATCATAAATAAACCACGGGTGCTGTGGCAAGTTAAAGTCAGGAGATTCTTCCATCTTTTATTCCTCTCAAAATGTTCTGGTTGCTGTTGAAATGTATGTTGGTCATAAGTAGATACCACAAAGCAGAAATCAAGACAAGTTTAGAACAGAGCACATGCTATAACATGTTCGGTGGCTTGCTGCGTGATTGACCATTTACGTTTTTATCTACTCATAAATAAAATGGAAATACTCCCCAAATTATATACTTTGGTAAAATACATATACACGGAAAATCTACTTGAGTAAAGTAAAGAATGACGTTTACTTCGTTACTGTCCACCATTGAGTAATTGGTCGCTTGAGAAGATCGGCAAGGAACCAGAGGATGAAGAACTCGAATAGCGAATTACAACTGAGCAGGGGAGGGTTAAGGGCCTTGCTCAAGGGCCCAGCATTGGCAGCTTGGTGGTGGTGGGATTTTAACTTGTAACCTTCCTATTCAAAGTCCAATGCCTTAAACACTGAGCTCCCACCTAAAACACCCAAAAGTGAAAAGTTATGTTTTTCACTACAGTCCTAAAAAAAAAATTCTGTAATCAGTCTCAATCAAATATAGAAAGAGGCACAAAAATGGGGTATGCAGAACATGCAATGCACAGGGGTTGTTAGGGTTTGGAGAGACGAGGCTGAAAACCGATGTAACAAAAAGCTGAGATTTTATTAAAGGAATCCAGAATAACCGTACACTGATGCACAGATTCCAGCCGTACTGTGAAAGTTCATATAATCTGTAAGAAACCCTTTTGAAAAGGTGAAGTCCATAGAATCTTCGGATCTCCCGAGAAAGGTAAGAAAAGTAATGTTCTCCTTAGTAAACTAGTAGAACGGACGACGACTCTGGGGAGAGTGGGTGATTATACAGAGGGAAGATCCAGTTTATAGGTCACCCTATGAACCGGGGGCTCAGCTTTCTGCAGGAAAGACGTAGCTTAAAATCCCTCTTGGAAAGCCACACCCGAAGAACCACCAGGAATCGTCTCCACTTGGTCTGGTCCTGGTGGCAATAAGATCTCAGGTATCGCCCTAACTCCTGGATTTTTTGTACCGTCTGCCCATTTGATTGCAGATGGTACCCAGAAGACAGGTTGACAGACACTCCCAGGAGCCTGAAGAACGCTCTCCAGATGCTTCCTCGACCCAGGTGGCCTGAGCCGGGAGCTTCGTGTACAGCCTTCAATAAGGCCTTGGGGACAAATGTTCGACCCTCAGGGCACCCTGGGGGAATGGGTTCCTGATGTGTGCCTGAGCGGATCTCCTCCTCTAGGTTCCAAACAATGGGGCACATGAACAGCTTGGGAGGAATGATTGGTTCCAGATTGGTGGGCTCATCTAGGCTATGGAGCGGGAGAGGGCCTCTGCCTTACCGTTCTTCGAACCCGGCCTGTAGGTGATGGTGAAGTGGAACCGGGTGAAGAACAGGGCCCACCGTGCCTGCCGGGGGTTGAACCTCTTTGCCTCACGGAGGTACTGAATGTTCTTATGGTTGGTGATCACCGTAAAAGGGTGCATCTCTCCCTCGAGCCAGTGCCTCCACTCTTCGAGTGCCAGCTTGATGGTGAGGAGTTCTCGGTTCCCGATGTCATTGTTCTGTTCGACTGAGGACTTCTTAGTTGTTTTTGTGGGGTGGAACCAAGCAGGATTCCTGGACTTCTGGGAGAGTGCAGCCTGTATGCTGGTGGAAGATGCGTCCACCTCCACAACAAACGGGCGTTTTGAGATGGAAAGGCAGTACGGCATGACCCGGTACTTGTAGTGATCAGCGTGATTAAAGAGGTTTTCCATTCATCCCACCGTCGAATGCGCACGAGATTGTAAGCACTCAGTAAGTCCAGCTTAGTGAAGATCCACGTCTTTTGGAGTTTTATAAGGCTATTAGTCTATGCACGGTCGGAGTCCCCATCCTTCTTCTCCACAAAGAATAAACTGGAGGCTGTGGGAGAAAAGGACGGGGCGTTGAAACCCTGCCGGAGGGCCTGTTGTATGTATTCCTCGATTATCGTGTGTTCAGGAGCTGACAGGGGATAAATCCGACCTTTGGGTAGTCTGGCTCCAGGTACCAAATCAATTGCACAATCCCAAGGCTGGTAAGTTGGTAGGCGTGTCACGGCCTGCTCGCTGAACACATCAGCATAGGCTCGGTATTTACCTGGGATTTTTACCTGGGATGGTTTAGGGGAGAGAGTGAAGATGGGAGGTGGTGCAGACAGTGTTCCCGGCACCAGGAAGACGCCACAAGGATCCCAGAAGCATCTAAAAGAGTGTTTAGTGAGCCATGGTCGCCCCAGTATAACGCTCACCGTCCTGGTGGAACAACCCGACTTGAAGGGTGATCGTCGTGCGCAGTATTCTTCTCAGCCCCGCCCTAGAGGGCATCCCTGGATGGTCTGGACGCCCAGTTCTTGGGGCCTTTTCTCCTGGCGTAAATGGAGTCAATCTAGGCATGCCTGGGAGATGAAGATCTCTGCAGAGCCGAAGTCGGCTAGGGCGGAGACAGGAATGGAGAGAGCATGGGTTATTAGGGTCACCAAATGCTTAGACAAATGCGAGATATCTGTGGGGAACTCACTGTTGCTCACCTCAGGACGTAGAGTTCAGACAGCACATTGAGCAATGAGATGGCCCCGATCACCAAAATACAGACAGGCCCCAGCCACCAGGCATCGCTCTCTCTAATTCTTGGACAGTCTCTGGGAGCCTACCTGAATGGGTTCAGGATCCGAAGCAGAAGGAGAGGCAAAAGCAAGGGTGGAGGCCAGCGCCAGAGCTCGACAGGCGGTGAGGTGTTGGGAGATGCGTATTAAACGCTGTATGAACGCCTCCATTCCTAACGCGTCATCGTGGATGGCCATGGCTAAACGGATATATCTAGGTTCAAACCTTGCCAGTAAGCTCCCTGGAGTGCAATCTCATTCCAACCGCTAGTGGCCGCGAGAGTGCGGAAACGAAGACTGTACTCCGTCGTGCTGTCGGCCCCCTGGCGTATCTTTAGGAGTTGGTCAGCGGTGGTTAGGTCTCCCGATAAACTTTCTTTCGGCTTCTCCCATTAGGGGTCGCCACAGCGGATCATCCGCATGTTTGATTTGGCACATGTTTTTAAGCTGGATGCCCTTCCTAATGCAACCCTCCCCATTTATCCGGGCTTGGGACCGGCACTAAGGCTTGTGTAAGGCAACCCTAATGGCTGGGGTTGGTTACCTGACTGGGGATCGAACCAGGGCCGCAGCGTTGGGAGCGCCGCATCCTAACCACTAGACCACCAGGGAACCTTTAAAGTTTTATTTTAATGAAGTGTTTTCTTGAACAATACAATGTTGCAAAGCACTGAAGCTGGCAGAGTAGACTATTTGCAGGGTAACTTTCCAAACATTGTGTGATTGTGGGGTATTTGAGCACCTATTGGTCAAAATTTTAACTGCAACATGTGTAACAGAGGCTTACTTGGGGCAGGAATCCCCACTGTTCCATATTTACTGGTGGAGCTTCTTACAGGACAGTTAATGACAGGGTTGCCAGATTGGGGTAGTTTAAAAACAGTCCATGGGAACCTGGATCTTGTTTTATTGCAAATAATCAGCACAAATTCATTCATTTTTTTTGTGGTTTTTAAGAGTTAGGTGAGGTGCGATTTTGATTTAAACTGGCAACACATCTTCTGTTTAACACCTTACTGGCGATGTGCTGCTTTCCCAAACACAACTGTCTGTCAAAAATTGTTCAAACTGAGTCGTTGAAGGTTGTGATGGAAGCTTGCATATTGTTAACTCACACTTGAATTGATTTGGTTTGAAGATTTATACTTTTTAGTGTCATCCTACCTGCCAAATCTAGAAACAAACCCTATAGGATGACTTAAAAAGAGCTGTTCACAGAAGATTTTCTCACAAGCTGAAGTAACTTGAGCTTTTTTTGCAAAGAAAAGTGTGAAAAAAGTCTAGATGTGTGAATTTAATACAAACTTATTCACAAAAAATGTATGCCATAATAAATGCAAAATGTGCTTCCACAAATTATTTGGAGGGGGTTTACAGACTTATGCAATCAGGGTTTTTTAGGGTGTTTTAAATGTTCCCATTAAATTTTTGTTTTTGTCTTTAGATTTTGGTTTTTCGAAAGATTACATTAAAGATGTAACAGGTCTAAAATTGATGTTGTTATTTCTGTCTTTACATTTTAAAAACTTGCAAGTTCATGAGGGTGTGTAGACTTTTTTATCAACTGTATACTATATCTGTTTTATAATCATTACTTGCATCATACACTGCAATGACCATTTGATAAATGGCCATTGTTCTTTCTCATGACCATGGACGATGGATGGATGAGCGGATTTTTCCTGTGTACATACTGTAACAAGTGTTACATGCCTCCAAGCAACACATAATCATTCAAGCTGACATTTTCCTAATTAAAAAAAAAAACAATTCAAGAATGACAGTTTGCATATAATGCTCTTAAAGGGTGTTAATAATATTTCCTAATAGATATTACACAGTTTTTCCAAGGTTTCTTATACAGTATTTTATGCTCATCCTCCCAAAGGATGCATTAAATTGTGGAGCTGGCTGTACACCATGCATTTCCTTCTACAGGTGGCTCAAATTATATACAAACGTAATTTATGCCCGAAGGTATTTGTAATAAAAGCAACAGAGCCAAAAGTAGTATAATACTAGCCTAAAAGTATTGAAAACTGAGTAATAAAGTCGAACACAAATAATCCAGATGGGTCCTAAAATACACTGGTGGAGTCCTGTACCCAATTACTCTCCAGTCCTGCTAATGTACCTGTCAGCACTGCACCCTAATGCTATAATTCATGCTCTTAAAATGAAATATTTACATTGTAAGCTTGCCAAAAAATGTTTGTCTTTCAACAGCAACCTCTGGGAGATACTTTGTTTGGACAAGCTGATGCTAATCTGCAGAGTTCAGAGATTTACAGCCTTTTCACTCCAAAGGTGATGGAAAGTTTCATTCTTAGATATGTCTCTGTCTGCTTTTATATGGTCATATCTAGGATTTGTCTTCGAGCTAGCACCATCATGTTTCAATCTTTCCCAAAAGGTTTGAAGGCAGCATTCAATCCATATCAGCAGGCGATAATAACAGCTTAGGAGCCGCATGGGTTTTAATATATAATTTAGTATATACGCCATTATTATTTTATCCGACTTACCAAGATTCTCAGAGGCGTGTCACCACTAAGATCATTCTTTGCGAACATGTGCCATTTCACGGCGGTGTTCCGTGCACGCTTGTGCTACTATATGGGTCGTTTACAAACATGAATGTGAGTCAATAAGGTAAGAAGATTAGACTGGAGAAAGTAATTGTGCAATAACAAATGCTATTTGTGAATAAAAGACAAATTGTCCAAGCCATGTACTCTCATAAGAAAAAACTTTCAGAGCTATCAGTACCAGATTTTTTTTTACAAGGTCTGCTAACAGCGTCTTTGGTTTCATGAACAAGGAGGAACAATGAATAAAAGGTAAATGCATTGTGCCGTTTTAGCACTTGCACTCCTTTTTAGATGGATGTGTGCATTAAATCAGCAGTGATTTGCACATACACAAGGAAAAGTGATCTGAATTCAGCAACATAAATCCCAACATGGCATGTCATTACATTGGCATGATTGCATTCGTTGGCTATTTATCCACAATTTCATACAAAAATGGATCACATGTGAGAAACCTGGAATTTTGGGTATACTCAGGTCTGAAGTCAAGACTTTGACTGGGCTCTTGAGTAAGGTCCTTAAAACTCAAGCGCTTGATATGCGTCTTTCAAACGTCTTTCAAATACAGTAAATGTCAAAACAATAGTTAGCATAGTGATTGCCTGCACATTACAGGTATATTATAAATCAGATTAATTAATGAAAAGGGTAATGTGGAAGCTTCCACATTGAAAAGGTTGTGATTTCTAATCCCTGGACCACTATTATGGCCTGCTAGGTCCTTAAACAAAAATTGTAACTCTCTAAGTGCTCAATTGTATATTGGGATCATTGTAAGTTGCTCTAGATAAGGGGGTCTGGCCAAACAAATATGCATATAAGACTGTAGAAAGGACATAACTTATATTCTCACATTCCAGTGCTAATGTTAGTTCTCACTCTCCAGTGTTTTGTATTGTTTAAAGATTTATAATCACAATCTTTATCACCCAAATGAGGATGGGTTTCCCTTTTGAGTCTGGTTCCTCTCAAGGTTTCTTCCTCATAACATCTAAAGGAGTTTTTCTCTCTAATTCTCGGAATTCATTCACTTACAGTATAGCAGCACTACCGTAAACATTTCTGTTTTGTTTAGTTTTTGTTTTTGCTGCCTTATGTGTTTTTGTTTTTGCTGAAATCATATCTTTGCCCAGGTCTCTCCACACAGTTTAAATTTACAATTGGGATAAATAAAATATCTATCGATCGATTGTGTCTGGATTAAACTGTTTAAAAGCACTTGTGGCAACGAGTCTCTTAGTACTTTGTGGTCCAGTAATGGTAGATCCCAAGCCATGTATATCAATATGCTGTCTTTCTGGTTTTGATTGCTGTTCTGGTTTTGTGGTTTTGCCCATAGTGTTGCCTAGTTTGTTGTTGCCTGCACCCTGACCTTGTTTTTGGATCACATCTCTGGTACAGTATACCTGCATTTGCATCCTGTACCTGCCTGCCTGACACAAAGCAAGCAAAAATAGGACATTTATGAAAATAATATACACAGTAGATAGGAGATAACACTAAGAACATACATTTAAAACATAAAGCAAAAGTGGACTTTTGCTTGGTTAGAGAGTCAAGTCAAGAAGCTTTTTTTGTCAATTCAACCATTTATAGCTGACGCAGTACACAGCGAAATGAAACGACGTTCATCCAGAACCCTGGTGCTACAACATAAAGCTACATAACAGAAAACTCAACTAAGGACTAGTAAGTGTCCTCGCCACATAAAGTGCATCGTGTGCAACCTCGTGCAAACAGTGCAAAGACAACACAAGACAGTGTACGACAAATACACAAAAACGAAATAGCGCCGCCGGTAAACTTGCTGTATATTACACAGTGCAGTGTGTAAAAGTACAGAAGTGTACTTGTAATTAAACAAAGTGGTTTGTGCAAAAAAGCAAAAGCAGCAAAAAAGATGTGCAAAAACAGCATGTAAACAGTTAGTAGTAATGAAGTGATATAATTTGGCATGGATGTGTGAAGTGAGTATGGTTGAGTGTTTGAGTCTGGGTTGTACAGATCAGTCACACAGTTGAATGTGTGTGCGTGAGTTTTAGTTCAGTTTTGTGTCAAGCCTGTGCATGATTGTCAATTGCATTGAATTCACATGTACGATCACAATTTCTCCCTAACATTAGTCTCAATATAAAAGCTTGTAATGCAGACATTGTAAAAGTGTAAATCTGGCCATCTGCTTTTCCGAGGTGTCGTATAATGCTCTGACTGAGAAGCAGCTGTGCTCAGAAAGTGAAGGGTCTATTGTCTAAGATTCTTTGACTCACTGCATTAGCTGGCACGAATGCCACAGGGACGACCTGAATTATTTCCTGAAACTGTGATGATTCACTCTTTTTTAAAAAAAATCTTTGCCTTAGGTTAAGGCATGACTGAAATACAATCGCAATAAGCTAATTGAGGCAATTTGATGTTTAAGCCTCAAGCTGTTCGAAATTACAGTTGAGATGTGTTAGAACAAGGCCTTAAGGCTATCTGCTTAGTTGTTGTAATAGGTCTTTTACAATCAATAGTCTTTAAGATCATTTTACATTTTTCTGTAACTTTATCACTCTCAGGCAACTGCTTATGCCTTGTTTTGATCATCTTTGGAAAATGTAATGAAGGTTCACACACTAAAAAGTCAGGTATTCTCTACATGAAAAAAGGGAGTTAAGAAATAGGTACATTTACATATACATTACATGTATTATTACATACATATCACATACCTATTATTACATACATACAGCTCATTACATTTTACATTACATGTATTATTACATACATATCACATACCTATTATTACATACATACAGCTCATTACATTTTACATTACATGTATTATTACATACATATCACATACCTATTATTACATACATACAGCTCATTACATTTTACATTACATGTATTATTACATACATATCACATACCTATTATTACATACATACAGCTCATTACATTTTACATTACATGTATTATTACATACATATCACATACCTATTATTACATACATACAGCTCATTACATTTTACATTACATGTATTATTACATACATATCACATACCTATTATTACATACATACAGCTCATTACATTTTACATTACATGTATTATTACATACATATCACATACCTATTATTACATACATACAGCTCATTATATTTTACACAACATGTATTATTACATACATATCACATACCTCTTATTATATATATGCAGCTTATTACATTTTAAATAATATGTATTATTACATACATATCACATACCTATTATTACATACATACAGCTCATTACATTTTACATAATGTTACACAATAATAATTGGTGTTTTTATTATATATTTTTTTTCTTAAAGCATCGACTCACCTTCCTCACCTTTCCTGTATGAGAGAGAAACTCATCAAGCCTATGCAAAAAATATATGTCTATATTTCATGATAAATGTTTTTAAATTACAAGCAGTATGTCACTAATCCTCCTTATCCAGTAAAAACACAAAAACCTCCTGAGAATCTGGAGATTAATATATGAGGGAAAGCAACACACACACACACACACACACACACACACACACACACACACACACACACACACACACACACACACACACACACACACACACACACACACACACACATCCTGGATACTGATAGCCTTGGGATTGTCTTTATTACTGAGCTGTGGCAAGCTGCTTAGTGATAAAAGAGATCTGAGATGGATCCAGGAGAGGGTACAGTTCTTAAAACATGGTGTGTGAAGGTAAGTTAATGAAGGGCTCACAACGCAAGCATGGCATCAGAAAAATCCTCAGGGGAGAGAATTATGCTGAAGAATCTCAAATAAATATGTCAAAAGACCCTGGCCAAAACATGTGAAATTTAGATTATGGTAAGTGGTGGCTCAGAGGTAATATGGTGATGGTTGTATTTTTTGATCCCAGCACTACTAAGCTGCCACAACTGCGATTTTAACCCTCGACTCTTCTTTTAATTGTGAGTTGTTTTAGACAAAGGATTTAGCCAAAATAGGTAAATGTAAATTTAATGAATAAAATGTTGGACTTCTATTCAAAAGGTCATGGGTTCAAATCCCAAGATGGGCTTTGTGCAAGGGCCTTAACCCATAATTGCTGTATAACTGAGATAACTGTATGTTGCGTTTGTTAAGGGCGTCTGCCAAATGTTGTAAATGTAAAATTAGCAAATATATCAAATAAACTATTATGATAAGATTTGGGTTATGCAATTGTGGTCCTTTGTCAAATACAATAACGAAATAATTAGTTTGGGCAACACTGAAAACGAGGGAGTGAGCTCTAAATGCTCTGTCTTGGGGTAGTGGTTTTTAATAGCATGTTTTTTTTGGATGCTGATACTTTCAATGCATTTGTCTTTGGGTTAGATGTTCTTAAAATGTGTCTTTTCAGATAACAGAGCTTGGGAAATGGCATTAAAACCATTGTGAATTAGGCATGATTATTTTAAATTTGTCCTTTGTTTTATAGTCTAGTATATTTTTTGCATGTCACTTGGTGGTTGGTTTCTTGAAAACATGTGTATTAGGTGATAGTATCTTTGGAGCATTTGTCTTCGGGGGATAGTATCTTGAGAGGATGTGTTTAGGGGACATGTGAAGCATGTGTTTTGAGATCAGGTGTCAGTGTGTCCTGAAGATAGACCCCTTGAACAGCAATACAGCGTTGCCAGCGTTTCTGCCACTTTTGGGATATGTCCTGGAGGTCTACTTTTTGGAGCATGTCATACACATTCTGTGATTCAAGCTGGATCTCCACAATGTTTCAAAATGGTGACCTTTAAACTGGAACTTTATCTTCGGAAAAAGTCCGAAGTCTGCAGGAGCCAATCTGGTGAGTGAGGTGTGTAAGATCATGTTGTAAGGAGAGGTTAGGGTGCGCAAATGAATAGAATATCAGATGAGGTAGAGCACATGGTCAGAATAGCACCTGTTGCACAGCTCCCGATGTACACAGGACGATCTCTGACACACTTATAAAGGTCTGTGCTCCCTGTGACTGTGCGTGCAGCCTTGTGCTGCCATCTGTAAGCATGTTACAAAACTAGTCTCAATAACTTTTGATACCACCTCGTATCTTGCTAGTACCTGTGGCTAGTATCTTAGGCTCATTTATTTTTTGAGGTTGGTGCTTTAGAAGAATTTGTCTGTGGGCCAGTTTCTTGGGAACAGTGTACCTTGGGGCATAAATTTGGGTTCTGGTACCTGAAGGGCCATATGTCTTGGATCATATGTCAAGGAACCATGTATGCTTCTTCAAACTTCTGCCACTTACTTTACAGCACAGTTAAATTTCTTCTTCACATATTAGTTTAACTCAAAGGCCCAAAAAATGCAGCTTGGTAATACTGAGGCTTGAATCTTTGACCTTTTGTTCAGTAACCCAGAGCCTTAAACACTGGTGGTTGACAGCGATGATATGTACACAAATAAAATAAATCTAAAAAAATACTTCCTGTCACAAAAACGACATGGGGGGCTGGTGGGGGTGGACTTGCTTCATCATTAGACTTCACTTTAATCTGGCAAACACAGTCCTCTGACCATGACCATGAGTTTTTTTCCCCTCTTCTGCATTCAGAATCATAATACATTCTGAAGCAGGTAGGGTCTTGCCAGACTCTAACTGATTAATGGAGCATGTCTACTCACAAAATCTGGCTATAAGCCACAAAAAATAATTGCTACTTTGCTTGATTCCCCAATGTGCCCAAAGTGAAACGATGAAAGGGTTAACAGAGCACAGCATTAGCTGGCAGGCTATAAAGGCACTTTACTCCTGGTGGTTGAAAATCCTGTTGTGTAATTATGTGCTATCCGTGGTTAATGTCAGAGTACAGAAAGATAATGTTGACAAGCCTAACCCATTACAAGAGACTCCTCACAGGTTAATGAAGTTGAATAGGGAGAAGAAACACTTCTATAAAAGGTATCAGAGCTGAAGAAAGTAAACATCAAATTAGTATGTCTAAAATAATTAGGAATAAAGGAAATAGACTGCAGTTCTTTAGTACATAATGAAGCATAGGCTAATCTGTATTAGTACATTAATCTGAGAATTTCAATGCTGATTGCTTTATAAACACACTGTTGATTCATTAACATTTTAATTATTCCATTTTTGTATTCTTCCTTTTGGGACATTCATGTCTGTGTGAGCAACTGCTAAGTCAACTTCCTTATGGTTCATTTCTTGGTTAATGCAATCAGTTATGGTTTTTATTCCAATCCTACAACAGGACAGCCTTTGATAGTGGATGGGAAATGACTCAGTGCTCATATCATAGCAAATGCTGATCAGAGTCTGTTCTGGGCTTACACAGCAGTCAACCAGACCACTGATGATGAGAACATGGTGAAAGAGAGCATGACGACAGCAGCTGACACAGATCGTAACTGAGTGAATAATGATTCTCTTGGTGTGAAAGAGCTTTCCCTGAATTAAGGCGAGCTGGAATATTATGCCATTGGAATCAATTCAAATGAGAAACCCATACATTTAATATGAAAGCTAATAGCTAATTTTAGCACAGTCATGCTCCTTTATAACTAATGAGCGCGTAAACAAGTTTTTGCCTTTGTCCTCTTTAGAAATTCTTTTTGTGGTGTACAAAATCTGTCTGGTTTTAAAGGCTGTTTGTCTTCAGGTCCTTTCAGTTTCACACTTATTCATGCTCCAGCAGCCAAACAGCACCAGGTCAGTCATCTCAGAGCATCACATTAACCCAAGAGGAGCAGCTTGACTTGGTCTGTCACTCACATAAACAGAATTAATAATGGACTTTCCAAGCAGCTTCTTTAAGGAATTGCTCATCCTTCAGAGAAATGTGGTAAAGTGGCCAATCCTCATAAGTCTGGGGAAAGGTTTTTTTCAAAGGTCTGAGGAAAGTTTGCTTGTTGTGGTTCTATTACAATCTGATGACTATATAGTATGTCTGGATCCTCTATCTATGAAGATTGCTTGGAATTTACCAGACATTTCAGGGATCACTTTTCGATCAAAACCAAGTAACAAGTCAAATCAAATAATTGTTTCAGAAAATTTGTCAGATTATTTATATGTATATAATTATATATATATATATATATATATATATATATATATATATATATATATATATATATATATATATATATATATATATATATATAAAATGCACTATATACAAAAGTAGAAATATTGTTTAAATTAATGTACAGAGGTTATTTACAAGTGGAACAAATTGGGGTGGGCACGGAGAGCTGGTCCAGTTTGACCGAGAAAAGGTCAAACTGAAGTCTACAAACAAGATCCTTGTGTAGGTCTATCAAGATGTTGCAGAATATATTGCAGTCCCATGTTGACTGCATCATCTGCAGATCTGTTTGATCTGTAGGCAAACTGAAGAGGATCCAGCAAAGGTCCAATGATGTTCTTTAGGTAGGCTAGGCGCTTTTTAGACTTTTAGGCAGGCAGGTGAAACATCGTCTGGGACAGAAGCTTTCCTAGTCGTCTGTCTTCTGAAGACTTGTTTCACATCCTTTACACGCACCTTAAACGCAGGTTGAATACAGGGTGCTTTAGGGTACATTTTGCTCTTGAAGAACAGTAATATTACATTGATCTCCAGAAGTTTCAAGCTTGATTTTTAGCTAACAAAGTTTCTTTATCTCACAAGGTACCACATACAGTATGTCTTTATGATAGTGACCATAACAAAACATAGCAACAGGGAGTCAAAAATCTATTACAACAGCATTTTAGCAATAAAGGCCGGCACTTTCATGCATAAAGCTCCTTGAGCTTTTTTTTTTACTATTATAATTAAATCATGAAAATATCATGTAGCGTAACTTTATGCAGTGATCTTCTCCAAAGTGTAAAGTTCAGTGTATATTTGGGGAGGTTAATCAGTTTCCCATCCCTTCCCTTAATCATAGATGTGTCAGTCATAAATGTGGGTTACACCTTATTATGAAAATCAGTGACATTTAAACAAGTGTGCATTGGGGCAAAAACAAGAATAAAATTATCTCAAGAGAGAGACAAAGAAACACTTAAGTGGCTACTACGAAGGTTATACAAGTTAATGATTTGCTGACTGTTTTAGAACAAGATTACATAGTAAAGGAGACATGGGAACAATTAAAACCAGTGGTGGAAATGGTGATTTTTAGCTGTGTGTTACTGAGGTGGAAAATAACAAAATACATTTACTCTTGCTATTGTAAACCCACACAGTCTTTTTTGGACCTCCAGATTGACGCACAGGCTTTTTACTCCATGCTTAACGCCTTCCTCTATTTGGCGTGATGACGCCACTCCACGTCCGCCGTGCTCTCGTTAGCAAAGCCTACAGATAACACACATCGCATATCATAACCTTGTGCTCCATTACATCTGATCAAATGCACATTATCAACTTGTGCTTTTTAATATCATGAACAGCAGCTACGCTAATTCCTCTTCACTGCTTCTCTTTCTCTACCCATCCCGAGGCATCCGGAGGTTGCTCCAGCCCCAGTCACGTCCCACCTTATAAAGATTGTGGACCTTTAAAGAAGTAGATGCCAAACTCGCAAACATCAAGAACCATCTAGAGACGTACCAGCGCCAATTGGATCCCACTACATGTGGAGTTTGGACACTGGACCTCCTTGAGTGTTTAAAGGCTCTGGCATGGAGAAGCTGGTGTTGGATCTGTGATGATCTCAAATGTTTAGCTATTTTATGAGTTGCTTAGTATCTCCTAGTTCTATAACCACAATGACTGTAAAAAACTGTAGAAAGAACATCACTCATAATCTTACATTCCAGTGCTCATGTTAGTTTTCACTCTCCAGTGTTCTGTATTGTTTAAAGACTATGATCACACTCTTGATGTCACCCAAATGAGGATGGGTTCCCTTCTGAGTTCCTCTCAAGGTTTCTTCCTAATGTCATCTAAGGGAGTTTTTCCTTGCCACAGTCAAGCTGCTCATCAGGAATAAATACACACCGTTCACCTTAACTGTTAAATTTCTGTAAAGCTGCTTTGAGACAATGTTTGTTGTGAAAAGCGCTATAGAAATAAACTTGACTTGACTTGGCTATTGTAACTGAGTAGGTTTTTTTTTTTGTGTACAGTAAAACCCTATTGTACAAGCAACTAGTAGTACAAGCAAACAGAGATACGAGTGACCTTGCTCTCAAAATTTTACCCTATTTTGCAAAGAAATTTCAAAGGCACGAAAAAACCCACGCTGCCGGTTCCCTGCTTTAGGCCGAGGGTAGCATCAGTCGCTTAGTTCATCTCATGTCGCTTGGTCGCTTTCATTGTTCAGTGCAGCAAAAACTTTTTTTTGTTTTATATTATTATTTTTTGTGTTATATTATTTCAATAGAAATCTTAAGAATTGTATGTGAAAAAGAAAGTAAATAGAATTACCATTGAAACCAAGAAGCGATCGAATGAGGTCTCGGAACAGATTAAATCACTTTTACATTCATTCTTATGGGGAAAATTAGTTCAAACGTACGAGCAAATGGACCTACGAGCAATTTTTAAGAACGAATTATGCTCTTACAACAGGGTTTTACTGTACTACTTTTTAATTTAAGTATGTTTTTTTAAGAATTGTAATTAACTATATTTTAAATTATAAACTAAAAAATTTATCTAATTAAAAAATATATATATATTAATGGGGGGGCAAACGCACCCCAAAATCTACTGCACTGATTAATAGGCAGAGAACAAATGCACTAAACTAAACAAGAAAGATGGAGTAGTATTTTTATTATTGCACTTTAATTTGTAAAAATGTTCCTTCAGTAACTCGGTGAATTTTCCTAACCCTAAAGTTAGCTACTTTTTATTTTTGCTTCATCCAGTAACTTAACTTGTACTTAAGTTAAAGTTAATTAAAGTAAAAGTACATTTACTTGAGTAGAATATTTAATTACTCTTTCCACCTCTGGTGCTATTTTATGAGGAAAACATCTGGCATCAGATAATTATTTTAGTATATATTTTGCAAACAACAATCAATGTTCTAAAATGTATTTACAATTAAACTTTTCTTAAGACATTTCTAAAGATTTTATTCTGTACGCACATTCCGAACCCAGTGTTTTGACTCCAGAGAAACTACTTAGGTTAAAGAAAAAATTACTACAGTATATAAGGTAATGTAGTTTTACAGTAATCTAGGACTTCAGTTTTAAAATATCCTTAATGTTGCTAGCCAATAAGTTTGTCCAATGTGCTGTAGTTAGGCCAATGAGCTATAATTGTGATTACACCTAAATTATATTTGACTCTGTTCAACAACTTTAATTTTAGTTGAGAGGTGGTACCTCAATGAGGTGGTAGCTCAGGGGGTTGGCTTTGGCCTTTGAAAACAGAATATAATGAGTTAAAATCCCAACACCACCAAGATACTACTGTTAGGTTTCAGTTTAGTTCATTCTTATTACTGAGCTACCACATTCCATAATTACAGCACTGATGTGTTCAGAAACTGTGAAGTGTGTTAGGTTCACAGCATAGCTGCATACCAAATGAAAGTTTTATGAAGGTCGGTAAACTCTGTATCTAGTGGGAGCCTGGGCTGCAGATTATAGTCTGAAAAAAATTTATCATGGCAGCATTCATTTGCAATTCATTATGTGAAGCTTTTCACTAATAGAGTCTCGGAGGCCAGGCATGTACTGTATGAGAAATCTGACACTTCAGCAGTATATTTAAAACCTGCAAGTCAGTAAGACATATAGTTACTTGCAAAATATTTTTTAAATATGTTAAGCAAAACTCACTCATTCAATTATTTTCAGTGACCTATTTATCCTGGTCAAGGTCACAGTGGACAGTGGGAACACTAGGCATGACACTGTAAAACACCCTTAATATGACAAAATCCATTACATTACAACAAATTATTTTTTTTTTATGTAAATTGGAACCTAATAAGTGTCTGAACCTCTGATTAAACAATGCAAATCTCAGAAAGAAATGATCAGAAACCCAGGCATATGATTGTCATTGCAATTTTAATTGATTATTATGTTCACTATTCAGCATCTTTATTATTTTTTTAATATATAAGTATTTCTGTTAAGCATAGCTTTATAGTTAAAGAGATAAAAAAAATATCATATAAGAGATAAAAGTAATAAATGAAGAAATCACTGTTCCTCATCCTGATCCCATTCCAAAGAATTTTGTTATGCAATCTTAGTGTAACATTCACAATCAAATAACTACCTGAGCTTAGTTGATTAGGCAGAGGAGCCTCCGATAAATGCATTCAAATCATGTGATGCACGTTGAACCATAAATGTCAACAGCTATATCTTGTTCCCTGACTTGTATAGTGAAAAGAAACAAGTATTTAGACACTGCTGATGTTTGGTATACAGCTGGTGGTTTTGATAAAAATGCAGCTGGAAAGACCTTGGAAATGTAAATTTCCCAGATATCTGGGACATATGTTTTCAAAAAACATGCTCAAACTAATTGTATTGAAAATGTGGGAAAAGAAAACAGTCACACAAAAAAGTTGCAGAATAATCTAAAGCAGTTACTTAAAGAACAATAAGCGATGCCCTATACCGTGAACGTCTTCACTCCTCCATCTCTTGCAAGCTTTCTATGCAAAAGAAGATTCAGAGAGGTAAGAATACTAGACTGTGGTCTAAATATATAGCATAACATTATGAACAGTGAGTAAATAACACTGATTATCTCTTTATCATGGCACCTGTTAGTGGGTGGGATATTTCAGGTAGCAAATGAATATTTTGTCCTCAATGTTGATGTGTTAGAAGCAGGAAAAATTGGCAAGCGTAAGGATTTGAGCAAGTTTGACAAGGGCCAAATTGTGATGCTAGATGACTGGGTAAGATCATCTCCAAAACTGCAGCTCTTGTGGGTTGTTCCTGGTTTGAAGTGGTCAGTGTTCAGTAGGGATGAGATCAGAGCTCTATAGCAGGCCACTCAAGATCTTTCTCTCCAAAGCATGTAAAGCAGATCTTCAAGGAGCTCACTTTATGCACAGGGGCATTGCCATGCTGGAACAGGTTTTGGGTCTGCAAGTTCAAGTGAATACCAATTTTATTATTATTAGTGCCTTTAGCTTATTGGTAACAGTTTGGAAAATAACCACATATAGCAGGAAAGTTCAGGTGACCCAATACTACGCCTTGATGCAGCTCTAGGAGCCTTAAAAAAAGCCAGGCCTATTCTCCAGGTCCACTACAATGCCGGGCAGAGATTGAAGAGAGGGCTCGCTGGAGCTGGCCGTGCCCTGAAGCACTGAACATGGCAGGGATGACAGAACAGGTCCCTAGGGGTGCCGGGGCAGGGCAGGCACTGTGTAATGGGGTGTAGCATGCCCTTTCCTGGCAGGATCCCCATGTCCCATGTCAGGACTTCTTGGCCAAAGCCCTTTTATTGAAAATGACAGTCCTCAGATCTCTCATCTCATGGGGCTTCGGCCCAGAGTGTCACACAGGATCCTTCACAGGGGAAGTGCGATTAGCGACGCTCTGTTTCTGTACCACCCGCCCAGCAGCCCCATAAGAGTGACGTGGGAGGAACCGCTGAAATGCCGCCACCTGTTTCTTGGCTTCCTGGAATCGTCCCAATCGGAAAGATTCTATAGGGTGAGCCACAGGTGCCTTTCGGTAGAGGCATAGCGGCCTCTTTTGTGGCCCTGAGAGCTATATCCGCCAGACCTCCTGGCCGCCACATTCACATGCCCCCCACATATAGCAGGTCAGCCTGATATGCCTGTAGCACCGCCAATGTGTGTAGGCATGCAGCGGCTTGACCTGCTGTGGTGTAAGCCTTACCCACCAGCGCTGACTTATTACGTAGGGACTTGGTGGGCAATGTCCGGGTCTTGAGGGACAATGCAACACCTGAAGAGAGATAGCTGGCCAGCATCTCTTCAACCCGGGGCACCGTTGTTCTTTCAGTCCCATAAGTTTGGAATACAATTCTGCTTTGGGACTAAAGAGGCAGGCTTAATACGGCCGCCCAGGACCAGAATGAACGACAGACCCCAATATGGATGTTGTGGTGTGGGTTGCAGAAAGCACTCATCAAGCTTGCTGGACAAAACAGCTTTTTGCTCATCACCGGCAAAGCCAGATCCAACTTGGCAACGGCCTCAGTCACAACCTCCATAAGCTCATCGACATCTGACTCGCAAAGACCTTGGCGTGTATATTCACTTTATTCTTTCCTTTGAGGCTCATGTGAATAAGATTACCAGGATCACCTTCTTTCACCTTAGAAATATTGCTAAAATTTGAAAACATGATTAAGTTACAGAATGCAGGAAAACTAGTTCATGCCTTTGTTACATCATGATTAGACTACTGTAATGCATTACTGTCTGGGTGTTCGAGTAAGTGCATAAAAAAGCTTCAGTTAGTTCAGAAAGCAGCAGCAAGAGTCCTTATTAGATTTAGATATGACCACATCACCCCTGTTTTAATCAGTCTACACTGACTCCAATTCAAATCTTATATTGATTATGAAATACTACTACCAATTTACACTTAACTGTCTCGTGCCACAGTATCTGAGTGAACTTCTGTACCATTATGATCCCCCACGCCTACTTGATGCAGTCCAACCTACACCTTAAACCAGTTTGTCATTCCTACTGCACACTTCAATGCTGTCACACAAATTCCACCGGTACCCTGTTGGCTAACAATACCTGTGGAAATTGGGCTACTGTTGGCTGAAGGAGGAGAAGGAGAGGATGAAGACATCTACAGAGACAGCAGGAAAATGAGAAGTGTAGGAGAGTGGAGGTTAGAGTTGGCACTTTAAATGTTGGTAGTATGGTAAAGGGAGAGAGTTAGCTGATATGATGGAGAGGAGAAAGGTAGATATGTTGTATGTTCAGGAGACATGAGAAGTGATAAGGAAGACTGCTAGGAAGGTACTTGGTGTGACATCTGGAAATAGAAAGGAAGACAAAGAGACGTGGTGGTGGAATGAGGACGTTCAGGAAAGCATAAGGAGAAAAAGGTTGGCAAAAACAGAATTGAGATCGACAGAGTGATGTGACAAAAGCCAAGGAAAAGACATATGAGGAGCTGTATGTAAAGTTGAATATTAAGGAAGGAGAAAAGGATTTATACCAATTGGCCAGGCAGAGGGACCGAGCTGGGAAGGATGTGCTGCAAGTTAGAGATAACTAAAAAAAATAAAGAATGTAGATTGAAATGTGTTGACTAGTGAGGAGAGTGTTGAGAAGATGGAGGGAGTATTTTTAACAGCTGATGAATGAGGAAAATGAGAGAGAGAGAGAGAGAGAGAGAGAGAGAGAGAGAGAGAGAGAGAGAGAGAGAGAGAGAGAGAGAGAGAGAAGTTGGATGGTGTGGAGATGGTGAAGCAGGAAGTGGATAGTATTAGTAAGGAGGAAGTGAGAGCGGGGATTAAGAGGATTACCAGTGGAAAGTCGGTTGGACCAGATGAAATACCGGTAGAAGCATGGAGATGTTTAGGAGAGATGCAGTGAAGTTTTTAACCAGATTGTTCAACAAGATTCTGGAAGGTGAGAGGGTGCCTGGTGAATGGAGAAAAAGTTTTGCTGGTACCAATCTTTAAGAATAAGGGGGCTGTGCAGACCTGCAGTAACCACAGGGGAATAAAGTTGATCAGTCACACCATGAAGTTATGGGAAAGAGTAGTGGAAGCCAGGCTGAGAGAAGAGGTGACCATCAGCAACAGTATAGTTTCATGCCGAGGAAGAGCACTACAAATGCAATATTTGTTTTAAGAAAGTTAATGGAGATTCATAGAAAAGGTCAGAAGAAGATGCATTGAGTGTTTGTGGATTTAGAGAAAGCATACAACAGGGTGGAGAGAGGAGTTGTGGTATTGTATGAGGAAGTCAGGTGTGGCAGGGAAGTGTGTGAGGGTGGTGCAGGACATATATGAGGACCGTGTGACAGCAGTAAAGTGTGCAGTAGGAAAGACAGACTGGTTTGAGGTGGAGGTTGGATTGCATCAAGGATCAGCAATGAGCCCTTTCCTGTTTGGAGTGGTGATAGACAGGCGAGGTTAGACAGGAGTCTCTATGGACTATGATGTTTGCAGACGATATTGTAATTTGGGGTAAAAGAAGGGGGCAGGCTGAAAAGAGACTGGAGAGGTGAAGGTACATGCTGGAGAAAAGGGGAATGAAAGTCAGTAGGAGTAAGACAGAGCATATGTGTGTGAATGAGAGGGAGGAGTGGAGTGGACTGGTGTAGTTGCAGGGAGAAGAGGTGGTGAAGGTGGATGAGCTTAAGTACCTGAGATCAACAGTGCAAAGTAATGGAGAGTGTGTTAGAGAAGTGAAGAAAAGAGTGCAGGCAGGGTGGAGTGGGTGGAGAAGGGTGGCAGGAGTGATTTCTGATAGAAGAGTATCTGTGAGAGTGAAAGGGAAACTTTATAGGACAGTTGTGAAACCTGCGATGTTGTATGGTTCAGAAACAATGGCATTGGGTAAAAGACAGTAGGTGGAGCTGGAGGTAGCAGAGTTGAAGATGTTGAGATTTTCATTGAGAGTGACGAGGATGGACAGGATTAGAAATTAGTTTATTAGAGGGACCACACATGTAGAACGTTTTGAAGACAAGGTAAGGGAGGCCTGATTTAGATGGTTTGGACATGTGCAGAGGAGATACATTGGGTATATTAGTGGGAGAATGCTCAGGATTGAGCCTCCAGGAAAGAGGAAAATAGAGGTGTTTTATGGAGGTGGAGGGAGAAGACAGACAGGTGGGTAATTCGAAAGAGGCAGATGTAGAGGACAGAGTAGTATAGAGACAGATGAGGTGACCCCTAACTGGAGCAGCCAAAAGAAGAAGTTGTTGTTTATATATGGCCATACATCAGATTTCCATATGGGCTGTCAATGTCTATTATGAACCAGACCTTCAGCGCCTTGAAGCCAGAAGTAATACAGTTTTTACCAATGTTTATTACATGCCTATAGCTCTGTAGGATCATGTATCAAAGGAGTTTGTTTTCCCAAAAGCACGAAATTAGATCTATGATAATATTCTGACCATAATCATCATCATAATTGCCCAAACATGTCTTAAATTAGGGGTTCAATCATTTGAATTGGATATGAGCTCTGAGCTGGGGTTTTTTCCCCCAAAGATACCTTAAGGTAGCAAGGTGGGAGATGTTATCATTCACCACAAAACAATGCTGACATGTTACAGAAAAAAATATATGGGGTGTGTGGTGGGGTATTTTTTTTTTTTTTCCTTTGCACATAGTATGATTTATGAGCTCTAAGGATGGTGCTGTAAATCCAAGTCGAGCGTTCAGTCTAAACTGCATTGTATTCATGTTACAATTTTCTGAATGTTATTACATCCATTGGACTTAAAGTGATTTTTATAATAAAGAAACATATTAAGGCCAAATGTATGTATATATCTACTACTATTCCTTTAGGCTGCTTTATGTTTCCAAAAATGCACAGTTAATTACTTACCCACTTATTCTACTGAATGTAAATATATCTGATTTTAAATAAGCTGTACTTAAGAGCAGTATTTAGTGCAGCCTGAAGGAGTATTTTGGGATGCATGAGGGTGAAGACACATTTCTGTTGTAAATTGAGACGATGGTTGGGGGCTTGAGGAAAAGGTGTTTGTCTATACTTGTGCATACGGTTAGTTCTTGGATCTGTAAGGTACAGAGTTTATTAATTTTGGGGATATAAGAACATTTTAAAAATATAATAAAGTAAATTATGTTTAAAATGAAAAAACCCTGTTTATACTAAAGTTTTTTTTTTTTCTTGCTTAGGAGATGGACACCAGAAACTTCAACCAATATCTTCAAGACTAGGAAAATAACTAGGACTTTCAAATCAACCGCTTTAAATGTAGCATCTTCAACCCAGGAACCTAAGTAACAAAATTAAGCATAACTAAAATGTTAGACAAGGCACTTTAGCCCAGAAGCACAACCATAAACCAAAGCCCAGGAGGATAACCCAGAAACCAAAGAGAAATAATTTCAGCATCAGAACATTAGCCCAATATAGCATAAACCCTGGGATCTAAAATTGGGAAATTAAACCCTGGAACTTCATCCATAAAATCTAAGACTAAACTGAGGGAAGGAAGGAAGGAACGTACATCTAGGAACCAAAGCTCAAGAATTCCAAATCAGAAACTTAAACTCAAAAAAACAAAGCCAGAGAATTCAATAGTAGGAATTCTTTGTACCTGAAAACCTGAACCTGAAACCAAGAAACTAAGAATTGAATCTAAGTAAACAGAAGTCCAGATAATTAAGACTAAACATTGTCTTGAATTAAAAACCAATTCATTAACTGATAATTATATCCAGAATCTTTCAGTGAGAAAACTAAATCAAATAACTCTAGGCATAATTTAATGGAACTGGTTACTGTTTTGTATACATTTAACATTTTCAGCGTATTTTTCTGCTATTAGTTTGATTTTTGATTTTTAATTCTGGCATGTAGTTTTAATTCACAAGTTATGTCCCTAGATATATCAAGGGCGCTCTGGCGCTTAAGTTCCCAATTAAACTTTGTTCATACTGTAGAATCTAAGACTGAACTCAGGGAAGTAAGCCAAGGAACCTGAAGCTAGAACCCAAAGCTCAAGAATTCCAAGTCAGAAACTTAAACATAAGAAACTAAGCAAGAATATTTAATAGGAGGTCTGATACCGTTTACACGGAAACTTAAAACCAAGAACCTAAGACCTAAGAATTTAAACAAAGTATTCCAAAAGTTTAGTCTTTTAAGACTAAAACATTATGGCTAGTATTTAAAAACCAGTACCAACATTTCTTTACCTGTAATTTTAAACTGGTAATTACATCTAGAAACTTCCAGTAAAAAAAAAAAAGACAAATAATTTTAGACCAGGAACTCCAGGCATAATTAAAGGAACTGGTTAATGTTTTGTATTCATTTTTCATTCTGAGCATATTTTTCTGCTTTTAGTTTTAGCCATAAAAACTTGCTTGTGTTTTGTAAGCATTAAGGCAAGTTTTGTATTTGGATATTAAAAAGACACTCCGGTGCTTAAGTTCCCAATGAACTCTTTGTTGTCTGTTTTAGGTTATTTATTTCATTCCATCATGCCCCAACATGGATAACAAATGTCCTGAAGATGTTGTTGGAAAATATCTTCTTCTTCTTCTTTCGGCTGCTCCCATTAGGGGTCGCCACAGTGGATCATCTGTCTCCATACCACCCTGTCCTCTACATCTGCCTCTTTTACACCAACTACCTGCATGTCTTCCCTCACCACATCCATGAACCTCCTCCTTGGCCTTCCTCTTTTCCTCCTACCTGGTGGCTCCATCCTCAGCATTCTTCTACCAATATAATTCATGTCCCTCCTCTGCACATGTCCAAACCATCTTAATCTCACCTCCCTCACCTTGTCACCAAAACATCCTTCATGCGCTGTCCCTCTAATAAACTCATTTCTGATCTTATCCATCCTCGTCACTCCCAACGAAAACCTCAACATCTTCAGCTCTGCTACCTCCAGCTCCACCTCCTGTCTTTTACTCAATGCCACTGTCTCTAATCCATACAACATCGCAGGTCTCACCACAGACCTATAAACTTTCCCTTTCATTTTTGCAGATACCCTACTATCACAAATCACTCCTGTCACTCTTCTCCACCCACTCCACCCTGCCTGCACTCTTTTCTTCACTTCTCTAACACACTCTCCATTACTTTGCACTGTTAAACCCAGGTACCTGAATTCCTCCACCTTCTCCAGCTCTTCTCCCTGCAACCGCACAACTCCACTGCCCTCCCTCTTATTCACACACATGTACTCTGTCTTACTCCTACTGAGTTTCATTCCCCTTCTCTCCAGTGCATATCTCCACCTCTCCAGGCTCTTCTCAACCTGCTCCCTACTCTCACAACAAATCAAAATATCATCCACAAACATCATAGTCCAGGGAAACTCCTGTCTGACCTCGTCCGTCAACCTGTCCATTACCACTGCAAACAGGAAGGGGCTCAGGGCCGATCCTTGATGCAGTCCAACCTTCACCCTGAACCAGTCTGTCGTTCCTACTGCACACTTCACTGCTGTCACCCTGTCCTCATACATGTCCTGCACCACCCTCACATACTTCTCTGACACACCTGACTTCCTCATACAATACCACAACTCCTCTCTTGGCACTCTGTCGTACGCCTTCTCTAAATCCACAAATACACAATGCAATTCCTTCTGTCCTTTTCTATACTTCTCCATCAACATTCTTAATGCAAATAAGGCATCTGTGGTGCTCTTCCTCGGCATGACACCATACTGTTGCTCACAGATGGTCACCTCTTCTCTCAGCCTGGCTTCCACTACTCTTTCCCATAACTTCATGGTGTGACTGATCAACTTAATTCCCCTGTAGTTACTGCAAGACTGCACATCTCCTTTATGCTTAAAGATTGGTACCAGCACAATTCTTCTCCATTCCTCAGGCATCTTCTTACCTTCCAAAATCCTGTTAAACAATCTGGTCAAAAACTCCACTGCCATCTCTCCTAAACATCTCCACGCTTCTACCGGTATGCCATCTGGTCCAACCGACTTTCCACTCTTCATCCTCTTAATCGCTGCTCTCACTTCCTCCTTACTAATCCTATCCACATCCTGCTTCACCAACTCCACATCATCCAACCTTCTCTCTCTCTGATTTTCATCATTCATCAGCTGCTCAAAATACTCCCTCCACCTTCTCAACACACTATCCTCACTAGTCAACACATTTCCCTCTCCATCCTTTACTGCTCTAACTTGCAGTACATCCTTTCCAGCTCGGTCCCTCTGCCTGGCCAATCGGTACAAATCCTTTTCTCCTTCCTTAGTGTCCAACCTCTCATACAGCTCCTCATATGCCTTTTCCTTGGCTCTCGTCACATCCCTCTTAACCTGCTGCCGCATCTCCTTGTACTCCTGCCTACTTTTCTCATCACTCTGTCTGTCCCACTTCTGTTTTGCAAACCTCTTTCTCCTTATGCTCTCCTGCACTTCCTCATTCCACCACCACATCTCCTTGTCTTGCTTTCTATTTCCAGATGTCACACCAAGTACTTTTCTAGCTGCCTCCCTCATCACTCCTGCAGTAGTTGCCCAATCATCCAACACCTCCTTAACACCACTGAGCCTCTGTCTGACCTCTTCCCTGAACCTTACACTACACTCTTCCTCCTTCAGTTTCCACCATCTTATACTTCTTTCAGTCCTCACTCTCCTCCTCTTCTTCTTCGCCTCCAAAACCATCCTACAGACCACCATCCGATGCTGTCTAGCTACACTGTCCCCTGCCAACACCTTACAGTCTCCAATCTCCTTTAGGTTGCATCTCCTGCATAGCACATAGTCCACCTGTGTGCACCTTCCTCCACTCTTATACGTCACCCTATGATCCTCCTTCTTCTTAAAATAAGTGTTCACCACTGCCATTTCCATCCTTTTAGCAAAATCCACCACTATCTGCCCTTCCACATTCCTCTCCTTAAAACCATACCTACCCATCACCTCCTCATCACCTTTGTTCCCTTCACCTACTTGCCCATTAAAGTCTGCCCCAATCACCAATCGTTCTTTCCTAGGTACACCATCTACCACTTCATCTAATTCACTCCAGAATCTTTCCTTCTCTTCCATCTCACAGCCAACTTGTGGAGCATAGGCACTAATGACATTTATCATCATCCCTTCAACTTCCACCTTCACGATCATCACCCTATCAGAAACTCTCTTCACCTCCACTACACTCTTACTGTACTCTTCCTTCAGAATCACCCCTACACCATTTCTCTTTCCATCCACACCATGATAAAACAGTTTAAACCCACCTCCAATGTTCCTGGCCTTACTCCCTTTCCACTTGGTCTCCTAAACACACAGCATATCTACCTTTCTCCTCTCCATCATATCAGCTACCTCTCTCCCTTTACCCGTCATAATACCAACATTCAAAGTACCAACCCGAACCTCAACTCTCCTACAATGCTCCTTTTCCTGCCGTCTCTGTAGACGTCTTCCTCGTCTCCTTCTCCTCCTTCGGCCAACAGTAGCCCAATTTCCACCGGTACCCTGTCGGCTAACGATACCTGTGGCGGTTGTTGTTAACCCAGGCCTCGACCGATCCGGTATGAAATTCTCATTTGTGATCCGCATATTTAATTTGGCGCATATTTTACGCTGGATGCCCTTCCTAACGCAACCCTCCCCATTTACCCGGGCTTGGGACCGGCACTAAGAGTGCACTGGCTTGTGCATCCATAATGGCTGGGTTATGTTGTTGGAAAATATAATAGTCTAATAAAGTCATTTATATAGACTCTTGCCTGTGACAATGACCATGACATACAACAACTCCACTAATGATTAACTCAAATGTTCACTCAATATAATGATTCCATTTCCTGTTGCAATTTCAGTTTCGCCCTAATAAAAAATAAGCCTTTTATATGGAATTTAATCTGTGATTAGCCAGTTCTTCGTTGGAAATACCAGAAATGAATTTCTTTCCAAAGAATATATTTCCTTGTTTGTATTTCTCAAGAAGTGCATGATATCCATGACATTATAAGATGGATATGGCTGTGCATACATGACCTAATCAGTCCTGTGGAAGTTCCCAATCAACTCTTTGTTGCTTGTTTGAGGTTATTTATTTAATTCCATCATGCTCCAACATGGATAAAAATTAGGCTGAAGATGTTGTTGGAGAATATAATAGTATAATAATGTAATTTATATACACCCTTGCCTGTGACAATGACCATGACATACAACAACTCCACTAATAATTAACTCAAATGTTCACTGAGTATGATGACTCCATTTCCTGTTCCAATTTCAGTTTTGCCCTAATAAAAAATAAGCCTTTTATATGGAATTTAATCTGTGATTAGCCAGTTCTTCGTTGGAAATAACAGAAATGAATTTCTTTCCAAAGAATATATTTCCTTGTTTGTATTTCTCAAGTAGAGTATGATATCCGTGACATTATAACATGGATATGGCGGTGCATACGTGACATAATCAGTCATGTGAAAAATTCCCATGCCTGGATATGATGAAAGATGGTTAAGTGTTAAGGAGGCTATTTTCTGGGCCAGTGGCTCAAAGTGTAACATCTGACTCACCAGCCACTCCTACAGTATTTCTTACTAACTTTTAACAATATATTTAATTACATTTCTGGTTGACTTTCTCTGTAGTTTATTAGAGGGGAATATTTGTAGACTTTTTTATAAAAAAAAAAAAAATACATCATAACAAATTAATTAGTTGTGTAGAAAAAAGAACAATATTTTATGCATCTCTTGCAAGAAAGTCAAGGCAAGTGGGGAAAAAACTTCACTGTGTAAAACATTTGTAAAAGCTTTGTATCCCACAGTGACTTTGTCACAGCAGTCAAGTCATTTTAAGTCAAGACAGATGCAGATGCAGACAGGAGATTTATTGAAAACAAACTGGAAGACAGATCATAGACAAAATCCAAAAATTATAGCCAGAAGGCATGGGAGGTTCAGTCGAGGTGCAAACAATATAGATGAGGCAAATCCAGGGAATCAAAAGGTGAAAGCAGATATCAAAACCAGGACATTAAATAGGGAAATGGCCCTAGTAAGTAGTAGACTAAAGAGTAGTCAGTATTGTAGCACTTTGAGCTTACTTTGCAAAGAACGGGTAAAACTAATTATATATGTAACGGGATAAATATTAGTTCTAGGGTTCTTTAAGTAAATTCTGCATTAATGGGATCTTGTTTCCTATTGGTGACATTTTTATGACACTGAACCCAACAATCTGCAGCAGAATAATGGAGTAATGCTGTGGGTGAGTTTTTTCTGCTGTAGATTCGTGCTAAAAGTAAAATAATATAGTTTCATGTGACATGTTAGACACTATTTGAAAAGTATTAAACACCTTAGACATCGAGTGATTTGTAGAGTGTATGTTCTGTTCATATATGTGTAGTTTTTATACTTTTATTTCTGATTTGAAATCTTCCACGTGTGCCATTTTGCATGTGCTAACGAACTGAAATTTATTTAGGAATAGATGGAGCTGTAGCATGATTGACCCCATAATTTTGTCTCCTATTGCTCTGTGTGCAGGTAATTGTTTCTTAATATTATAGTGTTTAAGAAATTCTGCTTACTCAATTGAACATTATGTTTTGTGGATTTTTTGTGCTAACTGTGTTTCATAACGTATTCAGTTTTACCTAGTTGATTTTAAAATGCCTTATACGATCACAAACGTTTAAGAAGAGTGCGAACTAAATTGTAAATAAAATAAATCAGTTTTATTGTCTTGGGAATGTTGACATTTCAAAACTCATGTATTTTTGTATGTTGTTTTGTCATGACTACTGTTGTATTAAGTGCAGCAGAGTAATGGAGAACTGCTGTGGATGAAGCTGTATATATATATATATATATATATATATATATATATATATATATATATATATATATATATATATATATATACGTATACATATATATATATATATATATATATATATATATATATATATATATATATATATATATATATATATATATATATATATATATATATATGATATATACGTATACATATATACAGGAGCTCATCTGTTGGATCGGACCACACGGGCCAGCCTTTGCTGCCCACATGCATTAATGAGCCTTGGGTGCCCATGACCCTGTCGCTGGTTCACCACTGTTCCTCTTATCAGGATCTTCTGGGCTCATGGCTTCCACATCCTGCAACCCCCAGTATTTAAGGACACCAAAGACTGATTAACTCACTGCCAGATTATCTCTTGCACACACTCACTCAACTGTTTGTTACTGAGCGTCTACAAATCTGAACTCAAACACACACCCATACTCATTTCGAATCACAAACATTTATCTCTTCACCATCCATTTTATATTATAATTTATTATAACTATAACTGTTTACATGCTGTTTTGCACATCTAGTAACTGCTGCTTCTGCTGTTTTGCACAACCTTTTGTGTTTACATGTTGTGTTTATTTAAAAGTACACTCTTGTATACAATTCTTTTTTGTACATTGTACTGGGGTCCTGGGGTCATTGGGTGTTTCAGGTCCATTATTAGACACCCTCATCCAGGCAACCCAGCCGAGGTTGATCAGAGCCTGGCCTGTGTCCCAGTAGCAATTGCCCACGGTTCTGCCATCCTAATCCAAAACCATCTATTGGCTTTCTCTGCGGCTTCAGTTGCAGTTCTAATTGCAGTGTGAACGCCCTGCAAAGCCTTTGCAGCACACCCCCAATGCCTCACAACGAATCATCAGCCTTGCCTTCTACACTCTTCAACTAACTCTTGGTACTAAGCCTGCTTCCTCTCGTTGGCCTCTTCCATATGCTCTTCACAAGGCACAGAGAGCTTCAATAAAATCCATTGCTTGGTGGAATCTGAGACAATATTCATGTCTGGACGAAGCTGTCGTCTCGGTAATCTAAGATGCGCCGAGGCAGGAGCTTATACAGAGAAAAAAATTGTGCTTTTACCGTATTTAGCCGGCTGTTATGGTACAAGAATCATGCAACCACTAATCTGATGATGTAACTAATAATGATGTAATTGATAACCTTTGCGACCTCGGCTTGCCGCGACCTCGGCTACAAAAAAAAGCCCTTGGTGTCACCTGATGCCGGTGGTTGGGAGAGGGGACGTCGGAAGCACTGTTTGAGGAAGGGAAAACGTGGCAAGCGGGCGGGTGTGTGTGCTAGGCTAAATGCTAACCCTAGCCAGCCGGCTCTCTTATCCATTCTACTTATAAAACGTCAGCTCCCTGGACAATAATCTGGATTACATCCGACTCCAGCGGACCACACGGCGAGAGTGAGACTGCTGCGTCTTTGTTTTCACGGAGACGTGGTTCAGCGACAGAGCTCTGGGAGCCGCCATCCAGCTAGATGGGCTAACCGTGTTTCGTGCCGACAGAAACGCAGCTCTGTGCGATAAGACTCGCAGTGGTGGCATGTGTGTTTATGAACACAGAATAGTGCAAGAACTCTGTGCTTGTCTCACGCTACTGTTTATCGCTAGTGGAGTTCATGACTGTAAGATGCAGGACATTTTATTTACCATGGAAATTCACCACTGTTTTCATTGTCGGAGTGTACATTCCCTCCAGCGCTAATGCTAAGGAGGCACTGTGTGAACTCTATGGGGCTATTAGCGACCTGCAGAATGCTCACCAAAAAGGATTGTTTATTATTGCCTGAGATTTCAACCATGCGAATCTCAGGACTGTGCTCCATAAACTCCATCAACATGTGGACTTATCCAAATCAGGATGGTTTCCCCTTTTGAGTCGGGTTCTTCTTAAAGTTTCTTCCTCATAACATCTAAAGGGAGTTTTTCCTTGTCACAGTCGCCGTGGCTTGCTCATCAGGGATAAATACACATCCTGGATCTTGTTTACACAAACTTCCCCAGCGCGTATCAGGCGCCCCCAACTCAGCTACAAAAATCACATCTCTGTTATGCTAATGCCAGCATACAGACCGCTCGTCAGACACTCTAAACCGGTTATGAAACAGGAGAAAACCTGTCCTAAAGAGCCACCTCTGCTCTTTAGGACTGTTTTAAGTGCACTAACTGGGACATGTTTAGGGAGGCTGTAACCCATGGCGATTTCATCAACTTGGAGGAATACACATCATCAGTGACCAGCTACATCAGCAAGTGCGTTGATGACATGACCATCTCCAAGACCATCATTACACGCTCCACCCAGAAGCCATGGATAACCTTAAAAACAAAGAGACTTTGCCTTGAGCGCAGGGGACAAGATGGCCTTAAGAACAGCAAGGGCCAAACTGTCCTGTGCCATCAGAGAGGTGAAGTGCACACACGCCAAGAATCCATTACAACTTTCAGGACAGCGAAGACACCGGGCGCATGTGGCAGGGCATCCAGGTGATCATGAACTACAAGACAACTTTACCTGCTTGTGATCGTGATGCCTCCCTCCCAGATGCACTGAATGACTTCTATGGCCGGTTTGAGGTACAGAACAATGTGGAGGCGAGAAAGACAACCCCTCCCCCCAGTGACCAGGTGCTCTGTCTAACCACAGACAACATTCCCTGAGCACTCTGCCAACATCTTCAACATCCTCCTGAGCAGCAACGACAATCTTCCCCGTGCCGTAGAAGTCTGCAGTCTCCTGCCTCAATGACTATTGTCCCATCGTGCTCAAACCCATCGTTAAATGTGCTTTGAGAGGCTCACCATGGCTGGGAGACCTTAGTCAGTATCATTGGATCCTCAGTGAAGATCATCAAGAGCACCAAATTCCTTGGTGTTCATCTGGTGGATAAACTCACCTGGTCATTTAACACCAGCTCCATCACCAAGGAAGCCCAGCAGCGTCTCAACTTTCTGAGAAGGCTGAGGAAAGCTTATCTCCCTCCCCACATCCTGACCATCTTTTACAGGGGGACTATTGAGAGCATCCTGAGCAGCTGAATCACTGCCTGTTTGGAAACTGCAAATCTCGGATCGAAAGCCCCCACAGAGGGTAGTGAGGACAGCTAAAAAGATCATTGGAGTCTCTCTTCCCTCTATTATGTACATTTACACCACACGCTGCATTCGCAAAGCCAACAGCATTGTGGACGACCCCACACAACCCTCACACACACTCTTCACCCTCCTGCCATCAGCGGTTCCGAAGCATTTGGACCGTCACATCCAGACTGTTTTTTCCCACAAGCCATCAGGCTCCTCAACATACAGAACTAAACTCTCACACACGCACACACACACACACACACACACACTCACTCAACTGTGTGTTACTGAACTGTACAACCTGAACTCAAACACATATTCATTACCCATCTCAATCTATTCCACCACCATTTATTCATTATTTATATTTAATCATATTATACCCTTTACATGCTGTTTTTTGCGCCTCATGACTGCTGCTACTGCTGTTTTTGCACTGCATTGTGTCTGTTTACATTTACTCTTGTTTATAGTCTTTATAGTCCTCTTTGCACAGTATTGTATATTCAAAGTATACAGTAGGTCTACTGGTCAGCGCTATATTGTGTTATGTGTATTGTTTTGTCTTGTGTTGTCTGTCTATACTGGTTTTCGTCTGCAGTGTTTGCACTAGGTTGCACTCGATGCACTTCATGTAGCTTTATGTTGTGTGTTGTAGCTCTGTGTTGTTTATTGTAGCACCAGGGTTCTGGAGGAACTTTGTCTCATTTTTACTGTGTACTGTGTAACACTGTTTATAGTAGAAATGACAATAAAAGCCTTTTGACTTGACTGTAGATGTTATTCTAGTAGGGATCTTCAGCTGTTTATCAAGTTCCACCTGCAATTGCTTTTCTGTAGCAGAAGTGAGTAGACCAGACTTTACCCTGGATTGTGGGTGGGCCTTCTCTCTGGCTCTTAAAAACTGAATGGTCTTTGGCCTGAGGTGGCCTTTGTTAAAATTAATGGCAGCTGCTAAGGAGTTCCAGCAATCTCTTTCCTGAACAAAGGGGACAGGAAGGTGTCTCACTTTTACCCCAGAGGTGGAGGTTTGCAGGACTTTGACAACAGACATTGTCTCAAAGCAGCTTTACAGAATTTTACAAGTTAAGGTGACTGATGTTTATTTATCCCTGATGAGCAAGCCATGGCGACTGTGGCAAGAAAAAGCTCCCTTAGATGTTATGACGAAGAAACCTTGAGAGGACCTGAGTCCTGAGTAAGACATCATTGACGGTTTGGACTGAGAACCTGATAAGATGAAAATCTGCTTTCCAGATATTAGCCCAGGTGATTTTACGCTGCCGACCATTAATCCATCTAGTCCAAGCTCCTTGTTGTCCTAATCCCACCATCCAGCTAGCTCTTCCTTCCTTCATGCCAAAGCCTGCACGCCCTGTTGCTATTTGCCCCACCAGTGCCTTGTGCCTCAATTGTGACTCAGCCACTTCTAGTGATTTTTCTGCGCTCCGTTTCCAACCTGTGTGCCCTTGTATGACAGCTGCTGCCACCTTGGGATCCCTAGACTCTCTGTATTGCCATGCTTCCCATGTTCTCGACACCATGAACTTTACAGTAAGACTACTAATCGGGAGGTGCAGAATATTATTGGTGCCATATAAAGCACCACTGCTTAGGCTTTGTGGTAAACCAAGCCACCTTTGCAGGTAGCTGCTTATCCTTCTCTCCAGGGTCTCAATCGTTGTTATTGGCACTTCGTAGACTAGCAAAGGCCAAAGGATCTGGGGCAGGATACTGTGCCGATAAATCCAGGACTTAAACCTTCCTGGAAGACCTGATTGGTCCACCTTACTGAGCCATAACTTGAGCTCAATGCAAAATACATACATAGCACACAGGCAGCCAGACCCACACTAGAATAGTCTATTAAATTTAAAATGAAGCTTAAAACCTAATGCAACAAAATATCATAAAAATGTACACAGTGAGATAATAAAACACCTGATCTGCATGATTTAGGAAAACCACTGGCAAGATATAATCAATAATAATGCTATAAAAAATAATGCAGTACTGATTAAATCAAATGAAGTAAATAAACATTACACACATATTGATGCATTGCTGTTCATGCCTGGAGCTGTGAGATTTAATGATGCTCTGCAAGGAATGGATAGAGACAGGGAATGGCACTATGAATATGGTAATGTAGAACATGCTGGGCTTATGCACTTGTATCCTATCACATCACTTTCGACTGGCCTTTTTCATGAGGTAGGTGCAAGTATAAACCCTATTCTACCTGTCAGCAGCTTTGATAAGAAATTGGCTGTGGATTTGGTTTTGCATTTTAAGAGCAGAGAGAGAGAGAGAGAGAGAGAGAGAGAGAGAGAGAGAGAGAGAGAGAGAGAGAGAGAGAGAGAGAGAGAGAGAGAGAGAGAGAGAGAGAGAATGAGAAAGCTGTCCAGGTGTTGGCATGTGTGGGAAGCTGCAATTATTTTTTAGGCTGAAAGTAAAAATCATTTAATTTGACTATTTTGTAGATAGACAGTACTTGTGCTTTGATTAAACAGGGAGGCAGTAATTGACATGAAACCTAAGCATTGTGCTCTGCATGTTCGAAACAATATTGATGGATTTAAAGTGCACTTCACAAGCATTTGCCTGCGGGATGAATAAAGCCATTAGTCCGTCACAACTGAATGAGGTAGTCATGAAATTGGGCAATTATTGTATGTTTTATGATTAAAATAGTTCTGTGGCAAGCCAAAAAAAAAAATGCACGTGTAACTTCAGACTATAAGTGTGTCATCATTTGCACACGTCATAGTAAAAAGTCCCTTTTGAGGTTTCATGTAGTACATGCCATCTCAGGGAGTTTTTTTGTACATGCAACTCATGATACTTTGCAATAAAGTTGATTCTGTGAGCAAAAATAATAAGGGGCCTAAGACAACAAACTTCTCAAGCTAAATTTAAAAGTGCAGTGCTTATTGTGTAGCACACCATGTTTTATGAAGACTAATTCAATAATCACATTTGTAGTCCATTGCGTTAAGTCAAGAACCAGGCATGGAGCATTGTGCCTGTCTGAGAACATAACTATATCTCTGTTCTTAGCTGAAGATGTAATTCTCCCTTTTTGGTTAGCTGAGGACTTGAGGATGTCACGGGTCTCGCTCCGCTGATACCTCATGGAGAGCAGTATTCCTCGCATGAGCATTGGGCAGGTGTTCATGTAACTTCATCAATGCCAGCAGCCTCTCAGAGAAGATTTCTCTACGCCTGTGATGGACAGTGCTCCAGTGACCCTCGGGGGCAGGGGATATATGTTAAAGCTGACCAGGATTGCATTAGCAAAGACTTTTGCTAATTAGAAAGGGTCTTTATCAGGATTATATAAAGAGACTACATTTTGCATAAACTTCTGCACTTATAAAAACTATCATGTGTGTTTTTGTGCAGATGTTTTACATTCACAGTAATTAGCCTATGGCACTGATTCAATGGCAGTAAAGAAAAGATGCTAACATCTACCTTGTTGCCTTTCCAACAACAATGCAAAATGACTGGCACTATAATCAAAATTTGGGCAATAACAATAACTTAAAGTTTTGTGCAATAACTGTGCAATAACACCAATTGAAACCGTGCACTATTACCTATGTGCAACATGTTTAAAAGTGTTACGACTAAATTGGTGGTCTCTTTTCTTTTTCTTTTCTATTTATACATTGTGATATATATACTTGTATTATTTCTCTACTATATATATTTGCACATTTCATTTCTTTTCAGAAATTTTCCCACTGTGTACACAAAAATAATAACATAACGAAAGATATCTTTAAAATAATAATAAAAATGAATATAATTCCCCTTAATATTCACTTTGTCTCTTATGTGTCCGTGGTATGTTGGTTCAGAGTTGAATTCCGTGGAAATGTGTATTAACGTGAGTTCAATTTCTTGTCCTTAAATGCACTTGTATCACTACTGTGTGTGCATGATGTCTTATCTGGAACTCTCAATGCAAATCAAGATGCCAAATGGTACAGACAGTAAGGGTTCAGTTCTAACATGAGACCTCGTTAACTTTGCACTCTTTCATAGTGCATGTAACCAATGTGCAGGAATACACTATATTCCATCAACTATTCCCACTAACAAATTAATTGTAGTTGCAATAATATTTCTGCTACTATAAGTTATTCAACAGAAAATTGTAAATGCATTCCTTTAAATTCTGTTATACATTTAAAATAATAACCCTGTTTAACATATGAACATGGAAATGAATTAGCATATTACTAATTTATAAAAAAATATGCAATTTAACACAAGTAAATACATTGGCTAAGTTATTTGGTCATATTGCAAAACCAACCACTACAAAATTATTGGCATGAACTTTTACATGCTCTTCAGAACTATTCTGTTCCACTTATAACCCTAGCGCACTGACGCTAATGAGCTGCGGCCTTAGCCAACACAGTCAACTCCTGATAATTTGTGGTTTGGAACTCGCATCTTGAATAATTCGACCAAATGTTCAGGAACGGTAGCAATAACATTTTAAACTATATTTTCTCTAACAAATTTCATACCATTTTCAAAACACATTATTGTACAAAAGTGACAATGTCTAGATGAATGCACTAAGGTACCATAGGGGCTGCGGGAGTGTGTCCAAAATTCACGGCTTTTCTGAACTCACAGGGGGTCTTAGAACGTAACCCCCAAGAGGACCACTGTATATATATATATATATATATATATATATATATATATATATATATATATATATATATATATATATATATATATATATATATATATATATATTAGGGATACAACAATACAGTGAGCCCACGGTTCAATACATACCTCGGTTTTTTAACCACGGTTTTCTGTTCGGTTCGGTTCAGATGGCTTAACACATAAAAGTGTTTTTTGTTATTCTATGCTTAGGCAATAGGAACAGTAAGAGGTTATGAAGAAACAAATAAAAACGATTTATTGCAATACTCCTCCTTTATTTTACTTGAAAGCTTCCTAGTGTTTTGTATAATATAAACATTTTTTATTTAAAAATTAACACTGACATCTCACAGCTGCTGGTAGCCCATGTACAAACTGGGGAACACATCAATTCCTAAACATATTTGCCTCCTCAACTTGCATGTATTCACTGCGTTTGTCAACTCTTCTGCCAAATGAGCGCTTGTATGACTTTCATACAGGGGATGGGTTTAAAGACCTGTAGTGAACAGTTACAGTGAGGTAACTCACAGTTGCCTGCGAGGTCCAACCATCTGTGGTCAGAGCAAGGCTCTGTGCTTGAACCAATTCGTACACAATACTGTTGCATGTCTTTTCATAGAGGTCGGGAATTATCTCGGTGCTGAAAAAAGTGCGAGACGGTAGTCTGTAACGCGGATCGAGTTTTTTATAAGATGACAAAAGCCTGCATCTCTAATCACTGAAAACGGCTGCAAATCTTTGGCAATGAACACCCCCACTGCCTGTGTTATTTTCATGTGTCTCTCGGAACCAGTTGGGTATGTATGCTGGAAGGATTCAGCGAGGGACTGTTGTTTTTGTTTACCGTTTTTTCTTCCTCGGCATTATACTCAACAGCAAAACCGAAATGTCTCCACACCACAGATTTATAAGACGCCGGCGCCTCCTCGTACTGTAGCCTCACTTCACCACCGCTCGCCATGTTAAAGTGTGGAATGATGGTTCAGAGCCCCCTAACTTTAGAGCATAGTGATTGAACATTTACTCGTGGGGAGGAGTTTCCTCATTTCAGCTCGTAGACTTACAGGCACACACAAACAGTCAATTCGGAGAGAAATAAAAAGCACATAAATTATTTAAACGTAAAACCGAAAAAAAGGCAATTCACAAGCGCGTATTGAACCGTGGATGTCGTACCGAACGGTTCAATATTATATTGAGAATTGTGGCATCCCTAATAAATATATATATATATATATATATATATATATATATATATATATATATATATATATATATATATATATATATATATATATATATATATACATACAGTGAGGAAAATAAATATTTGAACACCCTGCTACTTTGCAAGTTCTCCCACTTAAAAATCATGGAGGGGTCTGAAATTGTCATCGTAGGTGCATGTCCACTGTGAGAGACATAAAAAATCCAGAAATCACAATGTATGATTTTTTAACTATTTATTTGTATGATACAGCTGCAAATAAGTATTTGAACACCTGAGAAAGTCAATGTTAATATTTGGTACAGTAGCATTTGTTTGCAATTACAGATGTCAAATGTTTCCTGTAGTTTTTCACCAAGTTTGCACACACTGCAGGAGGGATTTTGGCCCATTCCTCCACACAGATCTTCTCTAGATCAGTCAGGTTTCTGGCCTGTCGCTGAGAAACACAGAGTTTGAGCTCCCTCTAAAGATTCACTATTGGGTTTAGGTCTGGAGACTGGCTAGGCCACGCCAGAACCTTGATATGCTTCTTACAGAGCCACTCCTTGGTTATCTTGGCTGTGTGCTTCAGGTCATTGTCATGTTGGAAGACCCAGCCTCAACCCATCTTCAATGCTCTAACTGAGGGAAGGAGGTTGTTCCCCAAAATCTCGCAATACATGGCCCCGGTCATCCTCTCCTTAATACAGTGCAGTCGCCCTGTCCCATGTTCAGAAAAACACAGCCAAAGCATGATGCTACCACCCCCATGCTTCACAGTAGGGATGGTGTTCTTGGGATGGTACTCATCATTCTTCTTCCTCCAAACATGTTTAGTGAAATTATGACCCAAAAATTCTATTTTGGTCTCATCTGACCAAATGACTTTCTCCCATGACTCCTCTGGATCATCCAAATGGTCATTGGCAAACTTAAGACGTGCCTGGACATGTGCTGGTTTAAGCAGGGGAACCTTCCGTGCCATGCATGATTTCAAACCATGACGTCTTAGTGTATTACCAACAGTAACCTTAGAAACGGTGGTCCCAGCTCTTTTCAGATCACTGACCAGCTCCTCCCATATAGTTCTGGGCTTATTTCTCACCTTCTTTAGGATCATTGAGACCCCACGAGGTGAGATCTTGCATGGAGCCCCAGTCCGAGGGAGATTGACAGTCATGTTTAGCTTCTTCCATTTTCTAATGATTGCTCCAACAGTGGACCTTTTTTCACCAAGCTGCTTGGCAATTTCCCTGTAGCACTTTCCAGCCTTGTGGAGGTGTACAATTTTGTCTCTAGTGTCTTTGGACAGCTCTTTGGTCTTGGCCATGTTAGTAGTTGGATTCTTACTGATTGTATGGGGTGGACAGGTGTCTTTATGCAGCTAACGACCTCAAACAGGTGCATTTAATTTAGGATAATAAATGTAGTGGAGGTGGACATTTTAAAGGTAGACTAACAGTGGACCTTTAAAATGTGGAACAGATAGACAGGTGTTCAAATACTTATTTGCAGCTGTATCATACAAATAAATAGTTTAAAAATCATATATTGTGATTTCTGGATTTTTTTTTTTAGATTATGTTTCTCACAGTGGACATGCAGCTACGGTGACAATTTCAGACCCCTCCATGATTTCTAAATGGGAGAACTTGCAAAATAGCAGCGTGTTCAAATACTTATTTTCCTCACTGTATATATATATATATATATATATATATATATATATATATATTCACTAGAATTGTTGACTAGTGATAATTCTGTACATATTGAATGTTGAACGATGCCACAAATTCTGAAATGTTGTACAAAATAAATGATATGGTTTTAGATGAACTGCTGTGGTGTGGACTCAGGTGAACTCATCCAGAGAATATTTTTTCACTGGTAATTATACTGAGTGCAAGAGAGAAAGCAGCATAAGTAAAACTTGGCTCTTAATTAGTCACTGCCAACAAACCGGTACCTTTGTTTTCGACCATAGGAGCTTCACAAACACCAATCTGTGTAAGAGACAACCACAGCTGTCAAAACATCAGGCACAAAGAAATAAAAATTACCCTGCACTCTGGTGCAGCTAGCTATAGAAAGGACTATAGCTATAACATCAATACAGCATAGTCAGTTTTCAGGGTATATTTCTAGAAACAAGAAGAGCGACCAATTAATATTTGTTATAGGGATATGCAATCTGATTTCAGTTAGATTCAATACAATGCGATTCAAGTAATATGATGCAATATAATGCTCTATAGTTCATTCTAGTACAGATGATTCACTTTTACTTCTTTGGTTCAGACAGACAGCAAATCATCAATTTACTTTAGTGGCTTCGGACTTCTAATACATGGCCCCTTCACAAACACGCCCTTGTAGTGCAGACGTTCTTTTCCTGTTTTGTCTCCAGGTAGACCAGGTAGCTCTACCTCTGCCATGTTAATCTGTATTCTATGTGACTCTTGTATACTCTGATTTACGTAGCAGCAGTGGTGCTGAAAGAGCACGCTTTAGGAACAGTTTAGCGAGAAGAAATCAATCTACATATCAAATATTAGTCAGAAATCATAGAATAAAGGAATAGCACATAGAGTACATAGCAGTAGAGGGTCTTGCTCAAGGGCTCAGCAGTAATAGTTTAATGATATTGGAATTTTAACCCACAAACTTTCAATTAGTAGCTCAAGCAAGATTATGTCTTTTTCTTCGAGTTAAGTAGCTGTGCAGATACACTGTGTGGAATGATACAATAATAGCTGAATAGAACTGAACCAGCAAAAATGTGAGTAACCCAAATTGGATGACTGCTTCTATGAATGTGCAGGAAATTGCTGACCAAAGAATAACACAAGGGAAGGAATTCGCATGTATTAAGATCCATAACCAATTTCTATCTCCTCAGTCTTTTTGTACATTCATCTTCAGGTTGTTGGCTTCACACCATGACACCAGACGGCTAACATCTCACTATTTAAAATCGGGCCAACCAAAAATTGTATCATCAGCAAACTGAATAGTTCATTGCTGTACAGAATAAAACCCATTGGTGCATAGTGCCATGAAACTTTAAATAAAATAAAGTTTTTTTTAAAAGAGTTTGATTATGATAAATAAAATGAAGTTATTAAAAAGCTATTTGTCACTGGCTCTTGAGATAATCAATCAAATCAAATTGTATTTGTTACATACGGTACACATTTGTACAGAGTACAGCAATGAAATGCTTTTTATGACTGTTCAATACTGAAAAGTGTAAATGTTAAAATTATATTAATATTTTATATTTATACTTATATTTATAAATATAAGTATAAAGGAATAGGTAAAGATAAAGAATTCTATTAGTAGCTTTTTACACTGGTAGGTGATGTCCTTAAGCATGTTCATTATATGTGAGCAAAACAAATTTGATAAAATATTCATAGTACATTTTCATATTCTCTATTTCTCTGCCAAAATAGAACTGCTCCTGACAAACCAGTGATCTGGACCCCTTCTGCTCTCTAGACCTATCTGCTATATCATAATCATTGGCATTGGCTGCTGCTGTCGATGGCGCCACATGAAAAATTCAGAACCTTGTTGATAGTAAACATAAAGATGGCTTTTGAATGCAATTAATATGCTTTGATATGTTAGGATTACATTTTCCCCGAACAGTTGTGCATTCACCCCTCCATCAATCAACAGCTGATGGGCTTCAACAATGAACAGACGTTATTCTGTGTGCCACAGATGAGAACACTTCGGCATCTGGTTCCATCTTTGTTTGTTCCTCATATTATTATTATTATGAAATCAGTATAAAATTTACTGATAAAAAAAAAAAAAAAAAACATTGTAGGTATATTATAGGAAAATCTAGTGTAGTTCAAAACTGACAAGGAGATATAAATCTCAAACAGGTTGTTTTTGATTGAATGAACACCTTTACAAATTAAAAATAAAAATTGCAAAAAAATTGTGTTATGTCTTTTATGATAATGAAAGAAATCGCAAATGCAGATTCAGAATTCAGATAGTGAGAATGTGCATTCAACAACTTTTAATTCAGTTCGATTAATTTTTATTTGCATTGCGCTTTTAACAATGAACATCGTGTCAAAGCAGCTTTACACAGATAATGTGGTGATAAAAATTAATAAGATGTTCTTTATAAGTGTAAGTTTGTCCCTGATGAGCAAGCCGGTAGCGACTTTAACATTTTGCTCTCAGCTGAGTCTGCATCAGTGGCGTCTTTCTTGTCCATCTTTAACTTGCCTTCTTGTGAGTTTAGCGTGTTTGTTCTCCGCCCATCAATCAATCAGTGCAGTAGTTTCTGGGGTGCGATCTTTTTTTCTCCTTGCATTATTTTTATTTTTGTATTTTTTTACTTAGTAACAGCTATGATAAAAATTTTGTTAAGTACAATACTTCAAACAAAAAACACTGAAATAAAATTAAAATTACAAATTTTATTTTTAAAATACAAATACTCTATTGCAGTAATGGGAGTAAATGTAATTCATTACTGTCCACCTCTGGGGATAAATGTATGAATTAAACACTTAAATTGTTAATATATTTATTTGTGTAAAGCTGCTTTATGACAATGTACATTGTAAAAATTTGCATACAAATACAATTGAATTTTATTGAAATGAAATTACTTACATATCCCATGCACATGTCTATATTTAAATAAACAGTGGCATGTACACATATGGTGCCAACAATCAATTAATTTTATGCAGTATTTTTAAGCAAAACTTAATACTGCCAGTGTATTTTTGGTTAATTCCAATTGTACATTTTCTGCACACATATAGGATACTTTCATTGTGTAAACAGGATATTAATACAAATGTACATTCTCTTTTTCTCTTGCATACACATACATGCACAGAAACACAAAAGCTGTGTATCCGGATGAATTATTTATATAACGGATGATACGAGATGAATTGTTTCTTAAAGATGCTGTCACACTCATCATGTTGATAATAAAACCATCTTTCCACCTGACTCTGTCAGTGTGCTGTGAGTTTTTGTATGTGTGTGTGTGTGTGTGTGTGTGTGTGTGTGTGTATGTATGTATGTGTGGGGGGAGGGGGGAGGGGGTCATAATCATAAGGCTTTTACAACTGAATAAGGCTGAATGTCACTGCTTATGCTTAATACCAAATTCTGTTTTCCAGTCCATTTTGTTAGAATGCTATAATCAATCTGCCAGACAAAATTTCTTTCCCGTATTATGTGACTTGTCTTTTATGCAGCCTATGAGAAATCATGACTAATGAATAAATAGAAGATTTAGCCATCCTTTTAAAGGAAATGGAAAAAAATATACACGACAGATACAAGGTGGTTAAATTGGCTGACTGCATTAATGGCATTAATACAGGATGTTACTCACTATAAGACATTTCTAAATCCGTATTTCATTTCTGACAGTCACAAACAGAGAAATTTTTTAAAAATTACAAAGCATTTCGAGGATGCTTCGAGGATTCAGTGAAGAAATATCTAAAGGATTATCTATTTTCAGACTTAACCACTGTTAACTATTTGAACTAATAGATTAAGATGAAATCATTAATGGTTGTATATAGACTGTTTTTGCAAGCAGGACTCCAGAGGGACGTGTGGATACAATTGCAGAACTTCAAATCAGTGCTGAGCTACAGCATGACTTAGCACGCTATATCGGCTCTCGGGAAAGCTAATTGCCAACACAACGATCGCAGGATCACGCGATCGCTTCGCTCCCGGTGGGCAATCTTCGAGAAGGCTGCCCCCATTTCCTGTGGTTCTTGCTGAGGCAGAGCGGTGTTCCGGTTCCTGGGGTTCACTGATGGACCTCGCAGAAGGTTTGGAGACAGGCTTGTCCCTTTCTCCTACCTCCTCTCATTCGCAGGCTTCAGAAGCACACCTTTCGGGGGTTTCTCCCCCCTGCCACAAGAGCATTCAGCTCCACCTCTCTTCCTCTTGTGAACCCGATAGTGAGGAGCTCCTGGAGGTTGTGACACATGCTGTCCAGAAGCTGGATATAGCTTGGCTGGCCGATGAGCATAAAGCCCCACCATCCAGTAAGCTCGACGAGTGCTTTTTGCTTTTGCTGTTACAGCCTCTGTGTCAGGGTCTGCCATTTTTCCCTGTCCTGCACACTAAGGTGTCCAGATCCTGGGCATTGCCTTTCTCCGCCCCCCTTAAGACCGTAGTGTATTCCAGCATTGTGGGTCTTAGGGATTATTATTATTATGGTTATGGTGTCATGCCACAGGTTAAAGAGATCTCTCCCCAGGTGTGACATCTTTTCTTAAGCTACCGACACTACCCACCAAGCCCCTGCGTACTATGTCGGCGCTGGTGGGGAAGGCTTATGCCTTAGAAGGTCAGGCCACGGGATGTCTGCACACCATGTCGTTGTTGTCAGGGGCTGGCTGTAGGGACCTAAATGCAGGACGCTGACAGAGAGCTTAAAAAAAAACTGTGGAGTAACCCGGGGAATAGACAAAGAACACAAACCAAAACAACTGTGCAAATCCCAACAAACAATACAAGAAACATAAACCCCACAATAGTAAAAAAAAAAACCCACATCTAATTAGTTTGAACATGCAGCAAAGAAATCCAGGCAAAAAAAACAGAACAAAGATAATCAAAACCCAAAAGGCAGAGCAGGGATACTAAACAGAGACACAAGACATAAAAAAACACCCAAAAAAATAAGCAGGCAAACCAGGGAAAAGGGACAGGAGAATCTCAGAAAATATTTGAGATAACCCGGCAGAGAAGTAGAGTTCATAGAGTCCTTAAATACAGGGCAGTGCGGGAAAACCTCAAAAAGGCTGCAGTTCCAGAAGTGCACATGCAAAACCAGAAGTGCGAGCCACGAAACCGGAAGACTGTGACAGTTGGCTGGCTACTGACGCGGTTCCTCATTTCTCGTTTTTGTGACCAAGAGTGCCTGGGTGGGACCTGGCCGTAGTGCTGGAGGCTCTGTCTGATCCCCCCTTCGAGTTGTTGGCCAGGATTTTGTGGAGGCACTTGTCTATTAAGACTGCATTCTTGCTGGCTATCTGCTCTCTGAGGAGAATAGGTGATCTACAGGCCCACTCAGTGGCCAGGCATGGCTGGTGCCTTCCTGCACCCTAAAGCGGGTTTCGTCCCCAAGGTGCCTTCGGTAGTCCCACGACCTGTCAGGCTCTAGGCATTCAATCCTCCTTCATTCCAGACCCCAGACCAGAAGAAATTGAACTGGCTGTGCCTGGTCCAAGCACTGGACTGTTATGTCCACAATACAAGTCCTTGGAGGAAGTCAGAAAAATTTTTCATCTGCTATGGCCCTCCGTGGAGACCCCTTCCTGCTCATTAGCAGACCCTCAGCAGATGGATTATTGACGCTATTGCGTCCTCTTAAAGGGCCTTTGGTTTCCCCGCTCCATTCGGGGTCAGAGAGCACTCAACCCGGAGTGTGGCAGCCTCTAAGGCTTGTTCCCTTTGGAGTGTCCCCCAAGACCTCTGCGACGCTGCGGGCTTGTCCACCCCGCTCACCTTTGTAAGGTTTTACAATCATGACCTCTGTGCTACTCCCGGCATCTCTATCCTTCAACCTAGCTGTGCTCTTTTACGCTAGTCAGGGACTGGTCAGTGTGGTGGTACTGGACTCTCGTTCCCAAAGCATTCTGACACAACTCAAGTTCCTGAAAGGGGACATCTCTAGGTTATGTATATAACCCTAGTTTCCTGAGGGAACAAAACGCTGCGTCTCTATGCCACACCTCTGGTGTCCCTTCAGCACTATTTTTTTAATTATAATATTGTAATGTATTATACAATTTTTCAATATTGTAGTACTGTGTATTATAATATTGTTGTTTTGTGCTTTTACAATCAACATTAGTGTAATTTCATTATGTAAACAGAGCAAACAATTTAACATGTAATTTAGGAAAATACTTACATATACAAATAAAATTATGCTGGTACTTAATTATACTCATAATTCCTATGAAATTATGGAAGCAGTCAGGATGTAAATAGTTTTGCACACATGCATTCTGCTTTTTGTCTTTAGTTGTAAATATGAATAATGACAGGTTGTGCTTGTTCGTCTGAGATTGTAATTACCTAATTCTAAGACCGACCGTCCGACCTACCGACCTACCTACCTACCTACCTACCTACCTACCTACCTACCTACCTACCTACCTAAACAGCACACCAATTTAAAATTTTTAAGTATGTTATTAGCATAATTTGAACAAACAAACTGTTTCAGGAACAACTTTGCAATTTTCCAGCTGTGAATCAGTTCGGATTTTGTTCTTTCTTTTTTCTTTACTCTGACATTTGTTTCAGCCCGCCTTGGAGAAACGTCCAGAAAGGTCACAGCTTCATCTGAAAAGGTGATGCATTATAGTGGTGCCAGAGAAACAGGATAAAAGAAGCTTTGGTGTGCTTTTACATAGTTCCTTACATCGTTGCAAAAGCCCACACACAGAAGCATGACTGTGTGAGTTTGATCTGTCTACAGCCAAGTCCAGTGGCTCTGATTTCACTGGCAGAAGATTAAAGTATTAAGTCATTTGATGTATTTTGAAACATTCACTCCCAGAATACAGTGTAAACAGGGATTTACTATAAGCACAGGACTGATGGTTCCTTCTTGTCTTGGAACAAAACCAAAATCTTTTAATAATCTTCTTATATTTATCTTTTGGGCCACATCTGGATCTAATGTCAAATTACAACATATACAATTGCTTTGTTTTTACAGGACTGCCGACTTTCAAAATTTTTTAAATTCTATTAATACCCATTTTGAATACAAGACTATATTACTGTCTAAAATTCATATTACTTGATTATAGAAACATGCTCATTTAAAACCATTATCATAGCATCATTCTTAGGGACTTGTCATTTGGCATTTGTTTTTCAGTAAGGAGACATTTGTTTTACATTTGTAGAATGAGTCTTAATTGTCAGAGTCGTACTGAGAGTGACCAAAAAAGTGAAGATTCAATGCTTCGATAGAAAAACCTGATTTGACAACCAATCTTACAGTTAAATTATGCAGAGGGGTGTTATAAAACAAGGATTATGCCATTTTGATTATAAGGGGGTGCGCAATGTTGCCTGGTTTCACATAGAATTACCGGTTTTCTCCCAATTAGTTTATAAACAGCCTATTATGATAATGTTATAAAATAAATTTGAAAAGAAAGAAGCTTTGAACAAATATTTTTAACGTGTGTGAATAAATCCAACCCACCATAACAGATTTAATTTCACTTTCTCTTGGCAGCAGGCATAAAGGTATATGTTATAATTTAATTCTATACATTGATTTATTGTTTTCATTGCATCATTTTGTGATGTATAATGTAGTCCATTTAATTTGATTCGCCGACATGTGAAATGGCCTTCATGCAGATATTTATTTGTTATTTTTTAGGTTTATTGAACCAACATTATTTATACATTTTCTTTAATATATTTGAGTTATGCTGTACATCGTGGTTTTGAAATTTTTATGAGGAAAAGTTTTACGAATGTTTATCCAAATTCCAAAATTTGTCTTACCCACTTGTTGAGTACCTGGTGTCATCATAGCCCCCGTTAATCAGGCACACCACTAGATTGTAGTTTGTTTTGTTATTTTTGTTGTTGTATTGTGTTTTATTTTGTCATGACAGCTCCACAACAGCAGAAGAACACTTCAAAATGACAAAGTATTCCTTTACCTGTATAGGACCCGTGTCAGGAAAACAGGCTGAGAAAGTCAAAAGAGACCTCCAACACTTTGCACACAGTCTATTAATTCCACTTTTCTCTGGCATGTGATACAGCCTGATCAAAACAAAGACTGGCGCACTCTAAAACAGCATTTTTTTCTGGTAGCAGAAAATTCTAAACACCCCATAACCCCAAAAACCCCTCACTTTCTGTCATGGGGCATTCTGTCTTCTATACTTAGTCATGTAGCTGTGTTATGTGTGAGCATCTTTGTTTAGTTTGCCTTTTTCAGTCCAGCATTGCTGTGTGGTAAATGTGCGGTCGGTTTGGTCTGAACCGGAAATGAATTCTTTGTATGCTCAGGCATACCTGGCCAACAAAGCTAATTCTGATTCTATAGCCGAATGCATTTTAAGCAGTTGTTAAGTAACACCTACATGTTGCCAATAGCTATAGATATTTTTTCTCGGGAATAGGTTACTCTCTCTTAGAATCTTTTTTGACCTTTAATCAATATAAATCCCCCAGGCATGTTTTTCATGTGTAATGAGATTTTTGTCTCTTCTCCTCTTCTAAATCCAGCTGATTTCAAATGAATCCAGCTGTTTCTGAGTGCTTCTGAATGAGTCAGCGTCCTGTAGCTCAATTAATGGAGGCAAAGCTAAAATTTTCCTCTCTGTGTGTGTGTGTGTGTGTGTGTGTGTGTGTGTGTGTGTGTGTGTGTGTGTGTGTGTGTGTGTGCGTGCGTGTGCGTGTGCGTGTGCGTGTGCGTGTGTGTGTGTTTGGTCTTGCCAGGCTGAAAATATTTCATTGCTCACCGTAGCTAAAGAAAATGAAACGTTACGTTAATGGCACTGCCGTCTATTAGTAAAGCTGAAAAATCTATCAGTTCCATGGCACGTACAAGTCTTTACGGGAGAAAGTGGGGTCGTGATACCACAAATCAATCAATTTATTGATGTCTCTTTCTGCATTAATATGTGGTTGTGGAAAGAGGCTTCAGCACATGAGATGAAAGTGTTAAAATGAGTTGGTTGATGCTATCAGAAGGTATCTATCTTCAGCAGGGATGGGCAACTTTCATAGTGATAAGGGCCAGCATTTTTTCTCCTTCATACCAGGAGGGCAGATTATTAATCCAGACTGACACATTTTACATCATTTCTCAATGTACTTTCAGTTGAGGGAACTCGATGTACAATTAATGCAATGCATTTATTGAATATAAAACAGTGTTATGTAAACACAATGTTTTGCACATGTCCAACGTTAAATGACAAGCAAATGTATTTGTATAACAACCAATAAATAAGTAGAATTGTCATCATTTACTCGAAATTATGTTATTCCAAATCTGTTTAAAAGAAGCTCATACAGGTTTGGAACAATATATGTGTGACTGAATCTTCTTCTTCTTTCAGCTACTCCAGTTGCCATCTATCCTCTACATCTATCGCCTTTCAATCCAACTAACTGCATGTCATTCCCCTTCTCTCCAGCACATACCTCCACCTCTCTAGGCTCTTCTCAACCTGCTCCCTACTCTAACCACAAATCACAATATCATCCGCAAACATCAAAGTCAATGGAGACTCCTGTCTGACCTCGTCCATAAACCTGTCCATCACCACTGCAAACAGAAAAGGGCTCAGAGCCGATCCTTAATGAAGTACCACCTCCACCTCGTTCCTACTGCACACCTCACTGCTGTCACACTGTCCTCATACATGTCCTGCACCACCCTCACATACTTCTCTGCCACACCTGACTTCCTCATACAATATATGGGTCACTAAAAGATGAAATTTTCATTTTTGTGTAAACTATCCTTTTAAAAAGGTATTAAAATAGTAATAAAATTCTGAATATAAGAATAATTCAGTGCATATATTTCCCCTAACACGTAAATTTCTAGGTCATTTCAGAAAACATGCCTACTGCCAAATAGTCTCAATCAGAATCAGAAGGAGCTTTATTGCCATGCTTTATGTTCGCACTTATAAGGAATTTGATTTGGTGACAAAAGCTTCCAGTTGCACATTTTCAAAAGTAAAAAAAAGCAAAATGAATAAAAAACAATAAAAATATAAATGTTTTTACACATTTTTTTGTAAAGAAAATAGAGTACAGATGCACAAAAAAGTACAGATTTAGATTAGTGAAAGTGGTATTGCACGTAGAGGGGGAGAGCATTTAAGGGCTCATGAGGTAGATTGCATCAGTGAAGAAACATTTCTTGTGCCTGGCTGTCTTGGTGCTTGGTGCTCTGTAGCGTCGGGCAGACGGCAAAAGTTTAAAGCATATGGTTTGGATGTGAGGGATCCAGGGTAATTTTCGGGACCCTTCTTACTCTGGTTCTATACAGTTCTTGAAGTGTAGGCAGGGGAGCATCAATAATTTCTTCAGCCATTCAAACCATCCTATGTAGTATGCTGATGTCTGATTGTGTAGCTGGGCCAAACCAAACAGTTATTGAAGTGCACAGGACAGACTCCATGATGGCCGAGAAAACCGTTTGAGCAGCTACTGTGGCAGGTTAAACTTCCTCAGTTGGTGAAGGAAGCACATCCTCTGTTGAGTCTTTTTAAACAGTGGAGTCGATGTGATTGTCCCACCTCAGTCCCTGAGATGGTGGTTTCCAGGAACCTCAATGACTCCACTGCTACCACAGTGCTGTTCATGATGGTGAGTGGGTGGAGTGCAGGGGGTTTCGCCTGAAATCCACAATCATCTCCATTGTTTTGAGTGTGTTAAGCTTCCGGTTGTTATGACTGCACCAGACAGCCAGCTGCTGAATCTCCCGTCTAAATGCAGATTCATCACCGTCGTTAATGAGGCCAATGACTGTATGTCATCTGCAAACTTTGGGAGCTTGTCAGAAAGCTCTGTAAAGATGCAGTAGTTGGTGTACAGGGAGAAGAGCAGTGGGGAGAAAACACATTACAGTGCTAATAGTACGGCTGTTTGACATGAATTTACCCAATCTCACTAGCTGTTGCCTATCTGTCAGAAAGCTGGTGATCCACTGACAGGAAGACATGCTGAGTTCGTTTGGTTTGGAGGAGTGTTGGGATGATTGTGTTGAGGGCTGAACTGAAGTCCACGAACAGGATCCCTATATCAGTCCCCGGTTTGTCCAGATGTTGTAGGATGAAGTTCAGTCCCATGTTCACCCCATCGTCCACAGACCTGTTTGTTTGGTAAGCAAACTGCAGAGGGTCCAACAAGGGTCCAGTGATGTCCTTCAAATAAGCCAACACCAGTCTCTTAAATGGCTTCATGACCACATGGGCAATAGGTCTGTAGTCATTAAGTTCTGTGATTTTCAAAGAAACCTGTGGCTTCTCCTTTTTATTACATTTATTCAATATCAAGTGCCCTCTTAAACTTGGTAAAAGGATCATCTGTTTCCGATCTTGCCAGGAAAACATGGTTTTTAATGTATATTTTTTTCTTTTTACTAATTATGGTGAACATTCCAAATAGCTTGCATATCCTACTATGTTTTAATTTCGATGGTGAACAGCAGAACTAATGCCCTCCCCTGGCACACTGGCATGGTCCTAGATTCACCCACCAGCCATATGCATAGGTAAGTAAATGTATTTAAAGATACTCTGGGCTGTATCCGGAACGTTGGCCGCCAGTTCTTCATCCTGGATCTACAGTATAAAGAATACATTATGATTTACCAAACCTAGTTCAGTTGAAATGTGCAGGCTATTTGTTGGTACCTTGAATACCATGATAACTAAAGCAGAAGGCAGAGCTTTCTCTTACAAAGCCTGACAGTAATGAAACAGCCTTCTAATTAGGAACAAGTCACAGTTTCAATGTTTGAGTTATAAGTTGAAAACAAATTTGTTTAGTCAAGCCTTTTGTAAATAACATATGCACATATGGAGGGATCACAGTTATAGTGTTTTAGTCAACTGGGATGTCTGTATGTTGTCACCTCCCCACTATCTTTTCACTATGGTTTGCTGATGGTGGAGTGGCTGGCCTTTTTTCCCTGAGATCGTGCATGTCTGTGTTACCTGGATCTCCATTTTAGTTACGCCGCCATAGCTAGTTTTGCTGGAGTCGCTGTTTGCACTCTGCTCATAGAGTGTTGGTACACTGTCCATAAGCATTACCTGACAATTAGCATATCTAATAATCTGTATTTCATGTCTCACTACACATGTTCCGGAGTTATCCATGATTTTAACCCTTCAGACCTACATGAGCTGGATGGAGTTCTTTTTAATCAGAAACCAGCTTCCTCAAGATGCATGAGGTTCATCGGTTTTGCTGATTAATTAGTTCAGATAGTTAATTTCTGGGACTATCGCCTATCAGCAAAAATCCATGCTAGTAGTTTTTCCAGGTTGTGTCTGTGCTGAAGCGTCTGAGAAGGTCCCCTGACATTATACAGTATAAGAGTGGCCTCTAGAGTTGAATCTTTGACACCATGTGCTGCTTGTTTTGGCAGTGAGACTGCGTACTGTACCTCATTCATGTTAGTTCATAAGTGCATTAACTAAAGTTAACTAATAAAATGAAAATCAACATTAGTAAATGTTGAAATTAAAAGACAAAAAAACCTATTATTAGCTTCACTTAATGTTACAAAGGTTACATGGAATCTTATTTTAAAGCATTACTATTTCACATAATTCCATACAATCATGTATTTTTATTTCCATTTATTAAGTATCCATTTTAAAAAAAATGGTTGATTAATTGGTTATTGTCAAGTACAATTCAACCTAGCTAGCATTATCATTAAAATCCACTATCGGTCGTCCTCTAGTTCCAACTGTAAATAATATATCGAATCTGCAATAGTGGCTTAAGACTACAATTTTCTGAGAAATTTGTTTTACATTTTTGGTTTTTATTATTATTCCATTTATTTCTGTGCTTTTATATATAAAATTAAAGAATGGAAACATATAAAGCATATAAAATAGTATAGTATAAATAAAATATAAAAAAAAAAAACAGAATTAGAACCCTTGTTAGAACCTCATTAACAATCCAGTGAACTTTTGGAAGAACTATTTATCTGAGTGACCCAGGCTATAATAATTGAAGTAAAAAAAAAAAGTTTTTAAGAATATAATTTGACAAAATATTAGTATTTTGTGAAAATTGCCAAATGAAAACCATGCTGTTTTGGCTTGTACTATACCTTCCTGTTTATTTCTATGAATGTTTCAGTGACTCTGGCAGCAGCTTTTGTTTACAACACTTGGAGGAAATGTGTGGAAAACACACAGCACAGCCTGCTGAGCATCAGAATGCGTTATTTACAACAAATTAGTGACAGTATGCCATGCTTTCAGGAGCGTAGATGAAAATATACATGCCGAGTCTCACTGTGTGTGTAATCAAGCCTTCACTACAAGTGCACTGTGATTAGTTAGAGCATGAGTAGTCTCCATCACCATGACTCTTTCTTTTTTTTTTTCTTTTTTTGGCTCTTGGCTGAAGTGAGTGTCACAGCGGCCTGCTCTGGTGCCAAGCTAAAAAGGTTACAGCCTTGGCGGTGGAAACAAAAGCAGCTCCAGCCTTGCCAGTTGTGCAAGCCATGAGTTCTGCCTGTAGATAATTGGCTCTGAGCAGCAGTCATGTCATTTCTGATCTGATATTTCTCTCCAACAAAAAAAGTGAATATGCTTACACACCCAGAGCAATGGCACATGTTAAAGCAAACAAGGCTGTTATTAGAAAATGCGTTGAATTTTAAGCAATAATTGCTGTTTGAAGTGTAAATTTTAATCAAAATACAACAAAATTACAACAACAATAACAATGTATGAATACAATACTATGTGTATGTAAATTGTAAAGGTTTGTTTAAGCATATAAACATCTAAAAACATGGTTAGGATTTTAGTAGTTATATTTAAGCGAATCTTTCTGCTTATTATATAGTTCAGGATTACAATTATGGTGTTATAAGCTTTTTATTTTATTTCATTTTATTACTCAAAAATAAGTTTCCGTTTCACCCCAAGATAAACCAATCAATTTAAGGACCTAGAATGATTGACAGCTGTGCATGTGAATTTAACTTAATAGATTTTCTGGAAGTCCCGCCCCCTCTCACTGATCTCCTATTAGTAATGTTTTAGCTTTTGTTCTCAATCCAACTCTGTGTTCTGTTGATTGATAAAGTGTCTGCTATCTCCTTCATTAATGCGTAATAAAATCTATTAGTATACGCCTAGCTTAGTGAACATTTGCCAAGTACTTCATATACAATAGAGATGAGTGTAAATTAATGGGATAACCTTTTATTCCAGGAGCCAAGGAGCATAATCATCTGTGCTTTCTGAGAGGAAGGGGCATACTGTGTCTCACCAGTCAATCACAGCATCACTAGTCAATTGTTGACCAATGACCAGAGCTTTTGCTCTGAGTCTGCTATGCCTCAATAAGCCATAGTGGCTGGCTTTGTGCGTCAGAAGAACAACATAATGGAACTGTAATGAAAGGACATTCAATGCCACTAAGATGAGAATGGTTTCCCTTTTTAAATGTTTTCCTTGCCACTTGCTCACTCATTGATAGATAAACTTACAATTATAAGGAACAAACATATAGGCACTAACTTATTAATTATTTTATAACTGCTTCATCTCTTTAAACCTGCTTTGGGACAAAGTAATTGTAAAAGTGCTATCCATTAAAATTGATTTGAGAGAGCAGAGGAAAAAATAAGAAATAAATTATGCCTCAGGCCAGATGCATTCAAACCATTTAGGAATTAGATCAATAGTGTAAAAAAAAACAAAAAAACAATCCTCTTTGTGAAGCCATTTCTTTAAGGGATAAGAGACATGAAAAGAAACATGTACTAGGTTTGTTTCCATAATCACATCTAGAGCCTGCTCTTGTTTTTATAATCACATCTAGAGCCTGCTCTTGTTTCTATAATCACATCTAGAGCCACATGATATAAATTAAAGCAGATTCCCCCTTATAACAACCAACCACCTCCATCCATAAACACCGATTTCGCAGTGGTAAGAAACATCACAGAATACAAGGAAGTATTCAACTCATCAAATCCTATAATTAAATTTAAATAAATTGTTTAATTTGTCTAAAATTGTCTTTGAGCAGGACCCTTAACCTTTAACTGCTCAGTTGTAAGTCTCTGAACAAGAGTTTTGCCTTCTCTTTTCATTCCATCTTGGCTTTCTTCCCACCAACCAGGGATGCAGAAGTCACCGTAGAGGTGGGGCTTCTAGTATTAAAGCGCAGTCATAGAAACAAAAGCGAGAGAGAAACTACCTGTCTTTACAAGAGTTTTAGTCATTTAAATCCGCTGTGATTAGTATTGGCTTGTACTGAATTGATCCCCTCCTCACTGTACACTCTCTGTAATGCTCTGTGTGGAATGATAGTGTGCAAGCTTTAAGGATTTGAGCAAATTTTACGAGGACCGACTTGCGATGACTAGACGACTGTGTCAGAGCATCTCCAGAACTGCAGCTCTTGTAGGGTGTTCCCAGTCTGCAGTGGTCAGTATCTATCAAAAGCGGTTCAAGGAAGGCTGGCCTGTGTGGTCCAATCCGCCGGACAAGCTACTGTACTTTAATTGCTGAAGACATTAATGCTGTAATGCTCGATAGGTCAGGACTTTTTTGGCAGCAAAAGGGGAACCAACACAATATTTATAATGTTATAATGTTCTGCCCGATAGATAGATAGATAGATAGATAGATAGATAGATAGATAGATAGATAGATAGATAGATAGATAGATAGATAGATAGATAGATAGATAGATAGATAGATAGATAGATAGATAGATAGATAATTATTGTCATTGCATTGTATACTTACACAGCAACGAAATGCAGTTTGGCATCTACCAGAATTGCAAAAAGTAGCAATCATGCAAATAGTGAAGATAAATATGTATCATATTTACAGCATGTGAATAAACATAAAGGCTATAACAGTGCAGAGACGTGTGGACATCGTTATGAAGTCCAGATAGATGTTCTTAGTCTATGGCATTGAAGAGCAAATGTGCAGAAGTGGAAGGTTATAATTCTATGGCATTTAAGAAATGTGCAAGCTGAATGAACAAGTCTACTATATATATATATATATATATATATATATATATATATATATATATATATATATATATATATATATATATATATATTTAATTTTTTTTATTTTTTTGAATGATGTATTGTTCTTATCTGTACAATCAGTAAAGAAAGTAATTTAAGTTTGTTCTGCCATTATGAGGGAAAAACCCACAACACGCCATCCAGAGTGTTAATTGTGTGAATCATGGCGGATTTGGTGTTTGATTTGAGACTTGGCACATAAATAAAACAAATGTTTACTGAGGAAAAATATTTTTCGGTGGAGTTTATTTATTTATTTTATATCTAAGTAAAAAAAGGACGAATGTATCCAGGCTAAACATCCACATATAGAACACAAGCAGAGAAAAGATGATGATGATGATGATGATCAGGTGATCAGGAATGTCTTTGTTCTCAGTCATGTTTACATCACCCTCTGTCTCACCCCCGTTAACTTTACTTCTTGTTGCTTTCTGCCTCTTGTTGCTTTCCTACATCCTTGGTGAGTGAGAGACAGGACTTTATACACCAGTGGAATTAAAAAAAACGCACAATGACAGGAAATCGGTTGTTCGGCTGAAATCGGCGTGCAGTGAAAATAAAAAATATTACAATTTCACCAAATCAATGTATTAAAACTAAAGTAACAAGCCGGTTTTGAAAATGTAAGAAGTAAAAAGTACAGATATTTGTGGAAAAATGTAATGAGTAAAAGTAAAAAGTTGTCTGAAAAAGAAATAGTGGAGTAAAGTACTGATAACAAAAGAATCTACTTAAGTACAGTAACGAAGTATGTGTACTCCGTTACTTCCCACCTCTGTTTATGACTATTGTACATTTCTATTATACACTGGCGAAACTAAACAAAAAGAAACTACTACTAAGTCTCATTTATGTCCTTTTATTCCAGATACCAGCACAAAAACTAGTTACTATGTTGGGAATATTTAACACTCTCACAAAGCAACCTTTAAGAAATCTGGTTGTAGATTTACATTCCTAATGAAAAAGCCAGAATAGTGTGAGGATATGAAGAACAAAAACCTTGACGACATGAGGAACCGAATTCAAATTATCATACTCTGGTTAGGGAAGTTGTTGCTCAGTGGTTAAGGCTCCGGTTTACTGCTCAAAGGTTGGTGGTTCAAGCCCCAGTATTGACAAGCTGCCACTCTTGGGTCTTTAAACAAGGCCCTTAACCCTCAGTGCTTCAGGGGCACTGTAGCATGATTGACCCTGTGCTCTAACTCCAGCTTCTGAACATCTCTGGGATATGCAAAGAAAGAATTTCACGGTGCTGTGATGTACATGTGACAAATAAATGCATTTATTCTAGGGCTGGATAGTGTAATTTTCAATGAGTACACTATAAAGGTGTAGAAGTGCAAGGGCAAACAGTAATGAGTGCATTTACAGAATTATAAAAATGCACCCTCATGTGTCATGTCACATGACTGTTTGCAAGATTCAACACAAGTTGGATTTGGAAAGTAATTAATATCATAATTCTGATCAGGACCACACTTTGCAGTTCTGCATTTAAGTGCCTATCACTGAAAAGTACACCTCAACAATGATGGAACTGTAATGAATGGACATTTGGTGTCACCCAGATGAAGATGGGTTCCCTTTTGAGTCTGGTTCCTCTCAAGTTTTTTTCCTCATGCCATCTCGAAAAAATGTTTGGCTCACTCATTAGCAGTAAATTTATAAAAAACAAACTTATAGGCAATAAACTTTCTTTCGGCTTCTCCCATTAGGGGTCCATTGGGACCGGCACTTAGGCTTGTGGAACCCTAATGGCTGGGGTTGGTTCCTTGACCGGGGATTGAACCCGGGCCGCAGCGGTTGGTAAAAGTGCTCTTCTTTTTATTTTATTTTATATTTGTTATTTATGATTTTTTTTTAGTCTTTCAAAGTCTTCATGCTTGTGTTATGGCCTTGTGCACCAACTGTTTTATCATGGTGTGGATGGAAAGAAAAATGGTGTAGGGGTGATTCTGAAGGGATGATGATAAATGTCATCAGTGCCTATGCTCCACAAGTTGGCTGTGAGATGGAGGAGAAGGAAAAATTCTGGAGTGAATTAGATGAAGTGGTAGATGGTGTACCTAGGAAAGAACGATTGGTGATTGGGGCAGACTTTAATGGGCATGTAGGTGAAGGGAACAGAGGTGATGAGGAGGTAATGGGTAGGTATGGTTTTAAGGAGAGGAATGTGGAAGGGCAAATGGTGGTAGATTTTGCTAAAAGGATGGAAATGGCAGTGGTGAACACTTATTTTGAGAAGAAGGAGTATCATAGGGTGACGTATAAGAGTGGAGGAAGGTGCACACAGGTGGACTATGTGCTATGCAGGAGATGCAACCTGAAGGAGATTGGAGACTGTAAGGTGTTGGCAGGGGACAGTGTAGCTAGACAGCATCGGATGGTGGTCTGTAGGATGGTTTTGGAGGTGAAGAAGAAAAGGAGGAAAGTGAGGACTGAAACAAGAATAAGATGGTGGAAACTGAAGGAGGAAGAGTGTAGTGTGAGGTTCAAGGAAGAGGTCAGATGGAGGCTCGGTGGTGTTGAAGAGGTGTTGGATGATTGGGCAACTACTGCAGGAGTGATGAAGGAGGCAGCTAAAAAAGTACTTGGTGTGACATCTGGAAATACAAAGCAAGACAAGGAGACATGGTGGTGGAATGAGGAAGTGCAGGAGAGCATAAGGAGAAAGAGGTTGGCAAAGCAAAAGTGGGATAGACAGAGTGATGAGAAAAGTAGGCAGGAGTACAAGGAGATGCGGCAGCAGGTAAAGAGGGATGTGGCGATATGAGGAGCTGTATGAAAGGTTGGACACTAAGGAAGAAGAAAAGGATTTATACCGATAGGCCAGGCAGAGGGACCGAGCTGGAAAGGATGTACTGCAAGTTAGAGCAGTAAAGGATGGAGAGGGAAATGTGTTGACTAGTGAGGAGAGTGTGTTGAGAAGGTGGAGGGAGTATTTTGAGCAGCTGATGAATGAGGAAAATCAGAGAGAGAGAAGGTTGGACGATGTGGAGTTGGTGAGGCAGGATGTAGATAGGATTAGTAAGGAGGAAGTGAGAGCAGCGATTAAAAGGATGAAGAGTGGAAAGTCGGTTGGACCAGATAACATACCGGTAGAAGCATGGAGATGTTTAGGAGAGATGGCAGTGGAGTTTTTGACCAGGTTGTTTAACAGGATTTTGGAAGGTGAGAAGATGCCTGAGGAACGGAGAAGAAGTGTGCTGATACCGATCTTTAAGCATAAAGGAGATGTGCAGTCTTGTAGTAACTACAGGGGAATTAAGTTGATCAGTCACACCATGAAGTTATGGGAAAGAGTAGTGGAAGCCAGGCTGAGAGAAGAGGTGACCATCTGTGAGCAACAGTATGGTTTCATGCCGAGGAAGAGCACCACAGATGCCTTATTTGCTTTGAGAATGTTGATGGAGAAGTATAGAGGACAGAAGGAATTGCATTGTGTATTTGTGGATTTAGAGAAAGTGTACGACAGGGTGCAAAGAGAGGAGTTGTGGTATTGTATAAGAAAGTCTGGTGTGTCAGAAGTATGTGAGGGTGGTGGAGGACATGTATGAGGACAGTGTGACAGCAGTGAAGTGTGCAGTAGGAATGACAGACTGGTTCAGGGTGAAGGTTGGAGTGCATCAAGAAACGGCCCTGAGCCCTTTCCTGTTTGCAGTGGTGATGGACAGGATGACGGACGAGGTCAGACAGGAGTCTCCCTGGACTATGATGTTTGCGGATGATATTGTGATTTGTTGTGAGAGTAGGGAGCAGGTTGAGAAGAGCCTGGAGAGGTGGAGATATGCATTGGAGAGAAGGAGAGTAAGAGTCAGTAGGAGTAAGACAGAGTACATGTGTGTGAATGAGAGGGAGGGCAGTGGAGTGATGCGGTTGCAGGAAGTGGAAAAGGTGGAGGAGTTCAGGTACCTGGGGTCAACAGTGCAAAGTACTGGAGAGTGTTTTAGAGAAGTAAAGAAAGGACTGCAGGCAGGGTGGAGTGGGTGGAGAAGAGTGACAGGAGTGATTTGTGATAGAAGAGTATCTGCAAGAATGAAAGGGAAAGTTTATAGGACTGTGGTGAGACCTGCGATGTTGTATGGATTAGAGACTGTGGCATTGAGTAAAAGACAGAAGATGGAGCTGGAGGTAGCAGAGCTGAAGATGTTGAGGTTTCTGTTGGGAGTGAGGAGGATGGACAAGATTAGAAATGAGTTTATTAGAGGGACAGCGCATGTAGGATGTTTTGGTGACAAGGTGAGGGAGGCGAGATTGAGATGGTTTGGACATGTGCAGAGGAGGGACATGAATTATATTGGTAGAAGAATGCTGAGGATGGAGCCACCGGGTAGGAGGAAAAGAGGAAGGCCAAGGAGGAGGTTCATGGATGTGGTGAGGGAAGACATGCAGGTAGTTGGTGTGAAAGAGGCAGATGTAGAGGACAGGGTGGTATGCAGACGGATGATCCGCTGTGGCGACCCCTAATGGGAGCAGCCGAAAGAAGAAGAAGAAGAAGAAGAAGAAGACTACATGGTATTAGCTATTGCACAAGCAATTTGACCAACCAACCACAAAATACTAATAAAGCACACTGTTGTTTGGTTTACTTGGTTTGATGGTTAACTTGGTTACATTACCACAGTTTGATTCAGGTTAATAAATGTGTGTATAGAGAATTAGCTAATATTCTACATGATTGTTTATCCGATAAATTGCAACTAATGTCACATCTCCAGGAATTATTTTCTGTTCAGTGCTTTTTAATATTCTCATTCATTAGAAAGATGATTTAGGCACCATTTTATACCCAGCATGATGCTGATAATCAAGAGAAAATGAAAGATACTTATTATAACTTAATATATTCAATATTATGCTAAATGATGCTCAGTTTACTATATTTTGCATTTTGTTAGTGTTTGGAATTGATCAGATGAATCAGATTTGACATTAGGTCAGATTTTCAGCCAATGCCATTTGCTCATTTTCTAAGATTATTATAATGTAATTGGAAGCAGTGTTGAAAGAAATTTATCTGATCATCTATCTAATTGAAATATACAGTGCCATTCAATGTTTTGAAATTACTTAATCTTTTATGGTTTTTGAGTGACCTTCCCAGTGACAGTACCAGTTCATTCCAAAACATTCAATAGAATTTAGGTGCGGAGGCTGAGCAGACCATTCCATGATAGATAACACTCCAGCTGACAGTTTGCTCTCTAAATGACCCTTACAGAGTTTGGACATACACTTCAAGTCAGTCCAGATGGAACTCATGGTGTTGAAGTATGGAATGGTAGCCATGTTGGTTCAGGATCCCTTTTACCCGGAATTACTCTCCAACCTTCCCTGCACCAAAACAAGCCATATTAAGCTTTCACCTTCATGGTTGTCTGTGGGGGTGAGGAAGTCTGCTAACATCTTCTCACTTGTTCTCCAGCTTACATAACTTCCTCTGTTAGAAACAAAACTTTCAAAGTTGACTCATTTGTCCACAGAACATTCCCTTAGTCATTCACTGTTTAATTTTTGTGTTTTTAACTTTTACCTCGTTTGTTGCTTATAAGGAACTTGCATGTGTTTCAAAATGCTAAAAGAGTAAGTGTTTTCAAACTTTGGCAGGCCCTGTACTGTAGTGTTTTGTCCCCCTAGGAAGCTCAGCACTCATGTTGGACATTGTCAGATGCCTAAATAATCATTGGTACATTCTTTTAATTGTGATATTAATACATAAATAATATGGTTAAATATAAAAAAAACTACATATCATACGATTTTGTTATAGAATAGAATAGAATAGAATAGAATAGAATAGAATAGAATAGAATAGAATAGAATAGAATAGAATAAAGCATTACATGCTGTATAATTATATTGAAGTTCTCATGAATGGATAACAAGTTCATGTTAATGCATTTTATCCTGTGCGAAACAAATTGTAATTTAAAAAAATTGTGGAAAGACATTGCCAAGAAATCAAGATGCGCCATTTTTTTTAGAACTTTTAACAAAACAGTGCTTCATATATATAAAAAGTTTTACACATGTAGAAAGCAATAATTTTTCATGCTCTATTATATGCATTTATTTAATTCTATATATTAACATTTATACAGTTATTTATAAGTCATTGTTCATCCTTTATTGTCATTTAATTATTACCAAATACAAAAAAAAACAACATAATAAGGAAACTAATTAAAATTGAAACAGATCAAGATCATGTAGCACATAAAAATAAATAAATAAAAGATGCATATCCATGGTCCTAAACAGAGATTATACGAGACAAAGGCTAGATGCTCAAGACGTATATATTATGGTTGTCAGAGAGAGATGCAACAATGCACAGCTTTGACTTTGCATAAATGAGTGGAAGTACTCCATTAGGCGAGTTTGGCAGATCAGGAGAAGTGCTGGCACATGCAAGCAGAGTGACTCGGCCCCAGAATTTCAATGGCAAATTCATAAATAATTACCCTGAGGCTTAGCTGGCAGACACACACAGAGCTGGCACAAGTCTGGAGTCTGGCCTTCACTGCAACCATACTGTAACTTGAACTCCTAAAAGTGAAGGAATATGCAGGATGTAATTTAGTAAAAAGGTTTGAGAAGGACTAAGAGTGTTTGCTTGAATTGAAGAAAACGAATTTGCTCATTTTGATTTTGATGGCTGCAACACGTCTCAAAAAAGTTTGGACAGGGCCATGTGTCACTGTGAAGCATCATGTCTTCTGTCAAAATACACATGGGAACTGAGTGGACTAGTTCCTGAAGTTTTGTAAGAGTAATGTTGTGCCATATGTGTCTGATATAGGATTCTAGCTTCCCAACACTTCTGGGTGTCCTTTGTTGTATTTTTTGTTTCATATAAGCCAAATGTGGTTTTAAATGGTGAAAGACTACAGGCAGGCAAGTTCAACACCTGGCCTCTTCTACTATGAAGTCATGCTATTGCAATGAATGCAGTATGCCGTAAGCATTGTCTTGCTTACATATGCAAGGCCTTCCCTAAAAAGACGTTTTCTGGGTGGAAACATTTGTTGCTTTTAAACCTGTATATACCGTTCAGCATTGATGAAGCCTTTCCAAATGTGCAAGCTGCCTATTCTACAGGAATGAACGCACTAATGCATAATGACATATAAAATGCTATCCTTCCTTACACCCCATAACAGGTCAGCTTTTTCAGGATGATATTATCATTACAGCCTTGCAGGTATGTTATCATGTTTCCACCACTACAGCAGAACCACATTGGATCTGATTCTGCCTGCTGGTGTACTTGGCTGGAGTTGGTGGCCAGCTATATTTCAGTAAAAAAAACACAGCACTGAATGAGCCAGGATTCAGATGACAGTAATATAAAAATATAATAGATACTGGGTGAGTAGCAAACACCCACACGGGTCTTAACTCAGAAGCATTAACATCTTGAAATCAGATCCGTCTCACAGCAGCACAGAAAATACATTGAACTGCAATTATACTGTTATTATTTGACCAAGAAAATGGGATCGGATATTGTTTCATCATATTATTCCTGTAAGCAAGATAGAAAAAAGAATACATTGCTCATTATAAAATGTAGTATACTGTATGTTTCACCACCAACTAAGCAGGGGAGGGTTACGAGCCCTTAACCTCCCATTATATTATTATTATTATTTCTTACTATATAAATAACCTTGGAAATATGTGGTTCATGATAAAAAAAAAAGCATAATTGTCTGTATGGATGGGAAAACTGTTTGGAAACCTGCACACTAAGCCAGAGAGCTTGTTTTTTGTGCCTTCTTTTAGCCATTTTATAGACGTTTCCCCCTGCAACTTAACTCCACTCAAATCTCAGTCTGAAATTGGTAAGTGCTCTGGAAAGCCAGATCATTCTCAAGAAAATTCTGTGCTTCAAAAAACTAAGGTTTTAAAACCAAAATATACACTGGCAGAACCTTTCCATGATGGCGTAATTAATGGCTAATGAAAGCATACGCCTGAAAGCAGATTTTAAAAATGCTAAAATTAAATGGTGTTCATACCTGCTTTACATAATCAAATATTTGAGATATTTTCATTTTATTTGATGTGTTTATAATGTTAAACATGGCTACAAAGCAGCTGGGAATGGCCTACAGTTAAGTTAGCAATGATAGCGATGCTAATCATGATAATGTCAGGGTTTAAAGCTTTATAAACTACTTATAAACTACAAATCAGCAGGAAGTCCACGTGTGTAATACGGTGCTTTTAAAAAGCCCCCCTGAAGTAGCCATATAGAGTAGGTTATGGTAATATTTATTAAAAATATTTGTTTAATATAAAAGCATTATTATTCTCAGTCATGTATTTATTTATTACATCTCACACAGTATTGCGATGTGATACTCTCGTTTCCGGCAAAGCTCCTTGAAATTCTCCACACATCAAATCTGTGTATTTATCACCAGCTTTAAAAACGTTCTCCACTACCTGCCTCTGATCCCACTTACATAAGTATTAGCTACCCATTCTTTTGACTGACCAATCTTTTGCAAAAAAAAGGTTAAAGTGCACTAGATATACCGATAACTATAAATGAGACAACAGAGCCCAAGCAACACCTATTAGTGGGTGGGGTATTTTAGGCAACAGTTGAACATTTTCTTGTCAAAGTTAATGTGTTAGAAGCAGGAAAAATGGGCAAGTGTAAGAACTTGAGCAAGTTTGACAAAGGACAGATTGTGGTGTCTAGACGACTGAGTCGGAGCATCTCCAAAACTGCAGCTTTTGTGGGCTTGCTCATGGTCTATTAAAAGTGGTCCAAGGAAGGAACAGTGGTGAACCGGCGACAGGGTCATGGGCGGAAGAGGGCCATTAATGCATGTGGGGAGTAAAGGCTGATCCGTGTGGTCCAATCCAACAGATGAGCTCCTGTTGCTTGAATTCCTGAAGAAGTTTATGCTGTTAATGCTCGATAGGCCAGAACTGTTTTGGAAGCAAAAGGGGACCAACACAATATTAGTCAGGTTGTCCTGATGTTATGCCTGATTGGTGTATACTCACATTTGGGTATATTTATTAATGTTGGACATTATAATACTTGATGCTTTGTGTTAAAGGTGTTATTGCTTAGATTTGCCTCCTGGTGTGTGTGTGTGTGTGTGTGTGTGTGTGTGTGTGTGTGTGTGTGTGTGTGTGTGTGTGTGTGTTTGAGCTGCATGACCTTGAAACATGGTGTTTTGGGATTTAGTAGCAAGCAGCAATCCCACAATCCGTCAGTCGTACTTCACAGTCTGACCTGTACATCAAACCGCAACTCTATGAAATAGCACACTTCGTTTCTTACACACACAAAAATGACAGTTGCCATGTTGCCTAAAGCTGACAGCTTGTTCCATTTACAAAGCAATTGCATTTTCAATAGCTTTCAAGTCCAGATAGAAACAAAGTAAAATTATTTTTTTTAAGATGAGTTGTCAGCCTGGGGCAGCCAGATAATGATTTTGAGCTGGACAATCAATCTAAATTTCTTTTTACCATTTTTCTTACTGAGAGACTTTTTTGCATAGTTATTCAAGTCTAGGTTCTGTTTGCTGTTTCGCTAACCTCTATTTGATAATGCTATTAGATAGATAATTAGATAGATTTTCATTGGGTCGTTACCTGATTGTGTTCACCTGTTCTGTGTTTGTCCTTAAATACAATGTTTTATGTCTGTTTATTAAACCTATACTTTAGCCACTTGCATCCATTTGTATAGCCCCTTTACTTATTTGCCTTGGTTGTATTAGTTTATGATTGCTTTACCTATTTGTATACCAATTATGTTAGCATGATTTTGTGTTTAGGATTATGGATCCTTTAATTGTTCTTGAATAAAATGTTGTCTTCTGTTCTCAGTGAGTAAAAGCAGTGGGCAAGTAAATGTCAGTTAATTCTGCATTATACAGAGTTTGTAAAGAGAATAAAATACTTTCATTTACTTTTTTCAAAGAAATTAAAAATAGATGAATTTTCAATAAAAAAAATTATTTTGATAATGCAACAAAAAGTGCCAACACAAGGACTTCCTTAAAAAGTTAAAGATCAGCAATTATAACCTACAAAGAAGTCAACTGTATATATATATATGTATATATAAACAGGTTAATTTAGGATTTTATTTTATTTGAGAACTACTCTGATCCAATAAAAACATGATTTATGGAGTTCAAAGTTAAAATACTGTTAAAGGCTTTACGTTTTTGAAGTTGTTTAAATTATAACTGATCAGTTTTATTTTGAATTAGATTTTTTTTCTAATTTTGTAAATATTAATTATGGGGAGAACTGGTTTAGGTGTTGAGGCCATGTCCACTGATTGCTCACCTTTTATTTGTACCAGTCGACCTTATTAAAACTGGTTAGAAACAGTCCTGTGTCTAGCAGATGGCATCTAAAGACTGTACTTCTTCCAGCAGTACTTACATACTTACGTACTTAGTACTTAAGAAAGTTCAATATTTGTAAACATTCCTGCTTTTCTAAGTGTTCTGCAGAAGCTGCTTTGTAAAAATGTCCATTGTTAGAGTGCTATACAAAATAAACTTTTGTTGAATTAAAGCAGTTCTGAAAGTCGCTCTGGATAAGGGCTTCTCCCAAATGCCATTAGTGGACACCTGACTGAAAGAATTTATATGTGCTTTTTGAACTTGCCATTCCACATTTAGACTTAGAGCTTATTTTGTTAGAATAAGCTCAAATATTCTGGAAAGATGTTCCACTAGATTTTGGAGTGTGCTTGTGGAGATTTGTGCTTATTTAGCTACAAGAGTGTTAGTAAAGTCAGGTACTGATGTTGGTGAGGTGAGGAGGTCTGGGGTGAAATCAGCATTTCAATTCCAAAGGGACAAACGTACTTATAAAGAACATATTCATTTTTTAATCACCACATTATCTGTGTAAAGCTGCTTTGAGACAATGTTCATTGTTAAAAGCGCAATACAAATAAAAACGCATTGAATTGAATTGAATTCATCCAAAAGGTGTTCAATAGGGTTAAGGTCAGAGCTCTATAGCAGAAGATCTTCCACTCCAAACGATGCAAACCATTTCTTTACTTGCCATGGATTTGTGCACAGGGGCATTGCATGCTGGAACAGGTTTCGGTTTCCCAGTTCAAGTGAAGTCTAAATAGTCAAACCAAAGACGTCATATACAATTGTGTGTGTCTAATTTTGTGATAACAGTTTAAGGAAGAACAACATATGACTGGAAAAGTCAGGTGTCTCAATACTTTTGTTTATAAAATGCATCTGTGACATCATCATACAGTGATCTCTCTGTAGACTATTTCCTTAAAGCAAACCTCAACAGTTCTTTTCCAGTTCAGTTTGTACATTCTTCTTAATTAATTATTGATAAAACTGTCTTGGTAATCAGTTTTAATATACAGCACACTGTTAGACACTTACCCCTCTTTTGCCCTCTCTCCTGTTAGGGGCAGTAGAGGGTGCCAAACACTGATAATATCTCAATGCTCATGAGCCTGGATTCACTATGACAATCCTTAAACAGAATGCAGCATAAAGACACCATTTATTCTTCTACTTTTCCTTTTTTGTAGTAGTAGTTTTAACTATCAGAATAATAGAAGTACATAGTTACAAAATTACACACAAGAAAAGAATAAAGTGAAATCGAAGAACAAGATAATTATCAAAAATGCAGTTTTCACTAATTGGAAAAAAAAATTCTGTTATTTCAATATTTTATTATATGATCTACTATTTATTATTTTAATATAAAAGTTCTGTTATAATGAGTGATTTTCAATGTTTCCTTGTTCTGCTGCTGGTTTATTCGTTTTAGGCTTGTGCAATATAACAGTGTAATATCCTGCCAACAAACTGTCACTACACAATTAAACCACAATTCTCATGCTGAATTTTGTGTTGTGATTTATTGGGAAATTTCCACTTCTGCTTTAAAATGACGACAGAATTTCAAGCATTTTTATACTGGCTGCCATCAGAAAAGGATTCTTGTAGTTGGACGTTCACATCCAATAGTACCATTATTTCCAATCTATAGTTGTCCTGTGAGTCTTTGGTTGATGGTAGCTTAGTGAATAGGATATTGGAATTCTAATTTGAAGGTCATTTGTTCAAACGAGCACCAAGCTGCTCCTGCTTGTTGGCTGACAGGAATTAAACCCAAGTTGGACTTCTCTATGTTGTATCCCTCAAGGTTTGATATGTCCTACGTACTGAGATTTATTTCAGCTCTCCACAACTCTTCAACAAGAGTTGTTCATTTGAGTTACTGTGGCCTTCAGCTCATTTCTCAACAAATTGATCCACCTTCAAACCTACAACTTTGAGTGACCATTTGTTGAAGTTTTCAACAAAGACATTCAAAACTAGCTGTTATCTACATAAATGACTTCCAGGAAAAACAACACTTCTAGGATTCCAAGGACTTGGCTCTCTCGTCGTGTTTCATTTGAAATCAGGGTGGCTGAATCTGCATTCATTTATCTGCTCAGCCTTTTCAGGACATGTCTGGACTGCTGCCAGTTCAGAGGCATTTTCAGATCATCTGCACTACACAAATTAGATTGCTATAGAGACATCTCGCTTGGTGGTTCCTGAAGGTCTAACAAGTATTAGATTTCTGCAGGGAAATGAACCAAAGTAAAAAGTCTGGGAATAAGGAGTGGGTTTATGGCAAGACATGACGTAGAGGAGGATGAGATTATGAATATTCTATTATGGTGCCATTAAATGCTTGTTTACACTCATAGTGTTATATTTATGTACATGTAATATGTATGATCTGAACAATACGGTGACATTCAGTGGAGAAATTCAATTCAGTTTGCTGAAGAACTACATATGACTGGAAAAGTCAGGTGCCCCAATACAATAGTTTATATAATGTATGTCTTTTCACATGACCAATGATCCTGAAATCATTAGTCACATAACAGTAATATCTAGCTTTATACATGTTTGTAATCCTGTCACACTGACAGCTCACAGCATTATAATATCTCCAGACTATGCAAATTTCATATATAGATTAAAACACAATTATATATGGCTAGAAAAAGTTGTGTCCCAATTATTTTGATCCATATAGTGTACACTGACTACAGTTCACAGGTTTAAAGAGGAACATATATGTACCTTGTTAATAGAAGGCAAACTGACATTTACATCTTTGAGTCTCTATCAATGAATAAATCTACACTTGTACACTAGATAACAAACTTAAGATAAATTAGACTACAACTCTGTTGACAGGATTTTTTATTTTTTTTTGTATCTAAACGACAAAAAAAAACTGGTAAGTGCTAGTTTAAGTGTTTTATGAAGAGGTAGGTCTTCACCTTTCGATTGAAGATTCCAGGGACTCCGTGGTTCAGACATCGAGGGGAAGTTTATTCCACCACCTCGGTGCCAGAACAAAGAAGAGCATTGATGTATACTTACCTCTCATTCTGGGAGAAAGTGGTACCACTCGAGCAGTGCTAGAGGCAGTGTGGTGCAGCGATTGGTGTAGTAAACTTGTAGAAATCCATCTTTTTTTATTTTTCTGGTTTGTAGCTGGAATGCAAAAGTCATTCTGACTCCTGTATCTGGGGTCAGTTAAAAGCAGTGTATGTTCTTGCAAAACAAAAATGTGATGCAACACAAAGTTATGACATGTACATTACTTTTGAAAATTGAAGATTGTGGACCTTTAAAGAAGTAGATGCCGACCCCACAAACATCCCGAACCATCTAGAGACTTACTGGCTTCAAATGGATCCCACTTCATGTTAGTTCTCCCTCTCCAGTGTTCTGTATTGTTCAAAGACTATAATCACACTCTTGATGTCACCCAAATAAGAATGGGTTCCCCTGTTGAGTCTGGTTCCACCTAAGCTCTCTTCCTCATGTCATCTCTCATGCCACAGTCACCATGGCTTGCTCATTAGGGATAAATACAAACCATTCACCTTAACTGTTTAATTCTGTAAGCTGCTTTGGGACAATGTCTGTTGTGAAAAGTGCTATAGAAAAGTGCTTCATCCTCAGCATTCTCCTACCGATATACCCCATGTCCCTCCTCCACACATGTCCAAACAATCTCGATCGGGCCTCTTTCAATTTGTCCCCAAAATGTTCTACATGTGCTGTCCCTCTAATAAACTTATTTCTAATCCTGTCCTTCCTGTTCACTCCCAACGAAAACCTTAACATCTTCAGCTCTGCTACATCCAGCTCCACCTCCTGTCTTTTACTCAATGCCACTGTCTCTAAACCATACAACATCTCAGGTCTCACCACAGTCCTATAAACTTTCCCTTTCACTCTTACAGATACTCTTCTATCACAAATCACTCCTGCTATCACTCTTCTCCACCCACTCCACCCTGCCTTCTTCTCTAACACACCGTTACTTTGCACAGTTGACCTCAGGTACTTAAACTCCTCCACCTTCACCACCTCTTCTCCCTGCAACCGCACCACTCCACTGCTCTTCCTTGGAATGAAACCATACTGTTGCTCACAGATGGTCACCTCTTCTCTCAGCCTGGCTTCCACTACTCTTTCCCATAACTTCAGGGTGGCTGATCAACTTTATTCCCCTGTAGTTACTGCAGGTCTGCAAATCTCCCTTATTCTTAAAGATCGGTGTTAGCACACTCCTTCTCCATTCCTCAGGCATCCTCTCACCTTCCAGAATCTTGTTAAACAATCTTGGTAAAAACTCCACTGCCATCTCTCCTAAACATCTTCACGCTTCTACTATGTCATCTGTTCCACCGACTTTAAACTCTTCATTCTCTTAATAGCTGCTCTCACTTCCTCCTTACTAATCCTATCCACTTTATGCTTCACCATCCCCACAGCATTCAACCTTCTCTCTCTCTCTCTCTCTCTCTCTCTCTCTCTCTCTCTCTCTCTCTCTCCCTCTCTCTCTCTCTCATATCCCTCTTTTATCAGCTGACAGTCATTACCTTTATCCTTGACCAAAATGCCTCTGGTGTTGAAGCCTAAAGTTTGCATTCACAAAGATCTTTTATTGACATTGACTTTCTTTGGATCTTGCTACAGTCTTCATTTTTACTCAAGGATTTAAATGTGTAAAGGGGGCTTGTGTGTCAGAGTATAGAAATATATAATATACGTACCTACTGAAGCATGTTACATTTAAAGCATTTTCCATTCATCTTTATCGTTATACGAGGTTGTAGTGCATTTGGAGTTTATTCTGGAAAACTGCTCTGTATAAAAATTACTGTCGATTTTATAGTAATTCACTGCATCCCAGAACTCGCAACCTGCCAACATATTTCCAGTAAAGTGACATACAGTATAAAATGACACATAAAATGCAGCATATATCGCTGATAGAGGATCCAACAGAGCTGAAGGACACAACCATGGTATTTAAACAAATGAGCTTCTGACTTGTATCTTAAAGCCTTGCCACTAAATGACCGCAGCTAACTCTATCATCCTCTATGGATTCAATGCAGTCTTTTATTGGAGTCAGTTCAGTCATAGTAGTCGTTGGATCGATTTGAGCAGTAAAGCTAATAGATGAAAATTTACAGCATTCTTTTTTACAGTGTGTGTGTGTGTGTGTGTGTGTGTGTGTGTGTGTGTGTGTGTGTGTGTGTGTGTGTGTGTGTGTGTGTGTGTGTGTGTGTGTGTGAAGTGAAGTAAAGCTCCACCCAGAGGAGATGGGAAACATCTTAGATAAAAATAATCTTAGCTGCTTTTATTTTTTGGAACAAAAGTGAAAAGCGGCGGAAGTTTTTTTTTTCTATTGCAGAGGTGGGAAGTAATGAATTTAAATTTGTTACTGTACTTAAGTAAATTTTTCTGGTTCTATTTGGTATTTTTTTCTAATCATTGTGTGACGTTTTCAGCCCATCAACCTATTTCCTGTCAGCTTTTTTAATCTACCAGTGGTGTTTCATTTCCTGGCTCTCACACACCACAGACGTAGACTAGTTTACGAAGTTAACTAGAAGTATAGTGGATGAGACAAAGGGAGTCATTGATGTAAACGTGACTGAGAACAGCATATACTTGCTAGCTGACTAAATACTGGCTGACCGATGGCTTTGTGACTAAAAACTGTAACCTCCGGTGCACTGGAAGTCAGTAACCCAGCTTGTGCAGAGCAGAGACTTGGAGAAAGGCCTCATACTGTGTTCAGGATTGTTCTTGTTGCTCATATGAAAAGTATAAAAAAATGTCAAAGAGGACATGCAGACTAGAGATAACACATTTCCTGGCTTTTGTTAGCCATTAGCTGTGTGACTCAGTCCAGTTCTCTGCTCGTTCCTATTTGTCCTATTAGTCACTGCGTCTATGGCTACAGTAAAACCCTGCGTTAACTCGAGCAGTGTGAGAAATCTGCAACCGCTCGTGATCTTCCTTTTCAGCCGATGCCCTTATTAGCAGGGTTTCCGTCACAGCCTGAATGTCATCATCACTTACGAAAGTGGAAAATCTAATCTCTCACGTCGTTCTTTTTTTCCTCAGTGGGGATTAAAACGCCATGTGCACAGTTTTCACACTTCCAGCCATGAGTCAGGCTCCATCATGATGTCAGGTCAGATATAATGAGAAAAGTGCTTTTTTGCGTGCTCTCTCTCTCTCTCTTTCTCTCTATCTTTCTCTCTCTCGCTTTCTCTCTCTCTTTATTTACTCTCTCACGCTCTTTTTCAGTCTCTCTTGCTCATCCTCTTTCTCTGTGTTTTACTTGGACTAGCTGACAGTGAATTGGGCAATGAATGACTGGAAGAAAGTTCTGTTAACAGATAAGTCCAAATATGACATTTCTGTCCCTAACTGCAGAATTTGAGTAAGACGGAGAACAGGAAAGATGTTAGCAGACTGCATCACCCCCACAGTCAAACATGGAGGTGGATGCGTAATGGTTTGGGATTGTTTTAGAGCAGGGAAGGTTGCAGACTTATTCCGGAAAGTGAAATGAATCCTGAACCAACCATTCGATATTTCAACTCCATGCAATTCTATTTGGACTGCAGCTAATTAGAACGGAATTCAAGTTCAAGTTTATTTCTGTAGTGCTTTTTAAAATGGACATTGTCTTAGAGCAGCTTTACAGAATTTAATATAATATAAAAATGTTAATATACGTGAATGATGTGTATTCATCCCTGATGATGAAATCTGGGGCGGTTGTGGCAAGGAAAAACTACCTTAGATGGTATGTAAAAGAAAGATTGAGAGAAACCAGACTCAAAATAAACCGATCTTCATTTGGGTGATATCAAGAGTGTGTCCTTCCTACAGTCAGTTGACATCGTGGAACATGAGCAACTCATAAAAGAGCTCAACATCTGAGATCATAATAGACCCAACACCAATTCCTTCATGCCAGAGCCTTTAAACGTTCAATGATGGAGAAACAGCACATGTAGAATGTTATATTCTGAGTAGCAATTATGAGGTTGTTTGTCTTTAAAGTCCAGGGCCCAAGCTCTACATGCAGTGGGATCCAAATGGTGCTGGTACATCTCTAAATGGTTCGGGATGTTTGTGGGGTCGGCATCTACTCTTTGAAGGTCTTCATGAGGTGGGACACCAATGGAGCTGGCGCAACTGCAGGATGCCTCAGGATGGGTAGAGAAAGAGAAGCAGTGGAGAGGAATTAGTGTAGCTGCTGTTCATAATAGCACAAGATGATAATGTACATGTGATCAGATGTTCTGGAGCACAAGGTTATGATATGTGATGTGTGTTATGTGTTGGACTCGCTAAAAAGATACGTTTTTAATCTACACTTAAACTGGGAGAGTGTGTCTGAGCCATGAACACTGTCAGGAAGACTATTCCAAAGTTGAGGAGCTAAATGTGAGAATGTTCTTATACCTTTAGTGGACTTTGCTATACTAGGAACTACTAGAAGTCCAGAGTTTTGAGATCTCAAAGAGTGTGACAGATTGTAGCATGGTAAAAACTGGATAGATACATGGGAGCCAAACCATTTAGAGCCTTGTAACTAAGTACCAACAGTAGTCAATTCAAAACCAAACAGTGTAGGATGATAAGATTGGGGGTTTATGGCCATATTTTCTCGACCTTGTGAGAACTCTGGCTGCTGCCTTCTGGACAAACTGTTAGTTGTTTATTTATGATTAATGACTCCACCTGGATACTGGATTACTTCACAAACCAACCACAGTATGTAAGGTCGTGACTGTAAATCTGAAATGGTTGTCTGCAACACTGAAGCCCCGCAGGGAACAGTCCTGGCTCCGTTCCTCTGTACTGTCTACACTGCAGACTTTATGTTTAGCTCAGCAACCTGTCACCTGCAGAAGTTCTCTGATGACTCTGCCATTGTCAGCCTAATCAGGGATGATGATGACAGGAAGTACAGAGGACTAATCCAGAACTTTGTGGACTGGTGCCAATGGAGCTGCCTCCAGATAAACACGTGGAAGACCTAAGAACTAGTGGTAGATTTCTCTAGGCACAAAAACACTTTACTATCTCCAGTGAAAAGACATTGAGAGAGTGGACTCATATTATATTATATTTATATTATATTGTTCATTCATTTTCTCCCGCTTATCCGTAATTCGGGTCGCGTGGGCAGCAGTCTAAGCAGGCCCCGCCTTCGACTGCTGCCCAATCCTCACAGCACCGTCCCTTACAGTCCCTCCTGCAGGTGGTGAGCCCACGGGAAGGCGGCCCCACGTCACTCCGACGTCACGGACCTTGATATTTCCCTCGTAAGGGACCCCCAGAGCATAGAGGGTTAAGGGCCTTGTTTAAGGGCCCAAGAGTGGCAGCTTGGCGATACCGGGGCTTGAACCCCAGACCTTCCGATCGGCAACCCAGCGCCTTAACCGCTGGAGCCACCACTCCCCCCTATATTATATTATATTATATTATATTATATTATATTATATTATATTATATTATATTATATTATATTATATTATATTATATTATATTATATACTGTATATACTCTTAAATACCTGAACAGGATGCAGTTTATAAGAAAGGACAGAGCAGACTCTTTCTGCTAAGGAGACTAAGGTCAGCTGTAAGGAGAGCTACTGAAGACCTTGACAGATTGTTACATACTAAGTGTCTAAAGGAGCGATACAGAAGGTCTTTTCTTACTGTTGCTATTAGTCTGTACAATTAGCGCTGCTCCCAGTGAAAGTTTGTGTTCTCAACATATGACTGTAGCCATTCATTTAATGCAACAAAGTCTACTGAACCTTTCAATCTATCTTGGGATGTGGGAAGCAGTCCTGACACTATGATCCTTGTCATGGGCAATGTGCTGCATACTGTCTAACCCAGAATCCTGAAGTCCCTTTTCAGGATCTTTGTTTGCCTCAGCCTGGCATCATTCGTTCAAGGATGGAGGACAACAGCTCCGGAGTTCTCATTCAGGATTGTGGGTACCTGCGCAGCGGAATCCAAGAACATGAGCACCAGGAAAACAGCAATTGTGTACTCTACCTTTGGCTGTGGTAGCGCTAACATGTCAGATGATGGAATCTCTGATCACAATATCGTGTTCTGTCTCGTAAAGGCGGGCAAATCGTTTTTTTAAATGGAGATTTTAAAGGCCGGTGACAGGGGGGAGACCCCCACAACCAGGGCAGGTCTTCCACTGTTGCACCCAGGGTCCATGGTGCCCAGATGCCTGGGCAGAGAAACGTACAGAGTTTAAGAAAAAAAATGTCAATGACACTAGTGTAGCATCTGGACATTTATGTATTTGGTTTGGCAAAGTAAATCTTTATATGTTAAATTACCTAGTTTCTGGCATAAAAGCATAAGGAACATGCATGTGTCTCTCAAAAAACATAAAAGTTTAGGTGCTTCCATACACATGCATATCTATATACAGTACATACACCTGACTTTACTGGTTCTTTCCCAAACTGTTACCACAACGTCAAAGGCAAACAATTATATCGGATGTCTTTGGATGTGGTAGCTGTTCTGCATGACAATGCCCCTGTGCGCAAAGCCACGAAGATATGGCTTGCTTGGGTCTTAAGTGGATAAAGATTGGCCTGCTATAGAGCTCTATAGAACCCTACTAAAACACCTTTTGGATGAATTAAAATGAATTGGCCTCCTACATCAGTACATGACTTTACTAACACCTTTGTAGCTGAATAAGTGCAAATCTCCACAAGCACTCCAAAATTTCCAAAGATTTCTTCCCAGAAGAGTGGAGGCTTTTATGACAGAAATTGGGGGCTAAATGTAAAATTGGATGTTCAAAAAGCACATATGAAAACTATGGTCTGGTGTCTTTAAAATTTTATTGTGACATTATTTTATAGCAACATTAGCTTCAGCAGCGACAATGACTTTTACTGTATGACGTATTTTATTTTTATCTGTCTCTCTTTGGTGTGCAATAATAACATAAATAAAATGTAATTAAAAAAACCATTGCTGCAAACCACCAGTTGAGGCCAATCATTTTACATTACATTGAGTAAAGATATAATATATTTAGGCATTAATTGTGTTCAGGGCACAGGGCAGATACATGAACACAGTCAGCAGGTTTCTGCCAGTATCATCTCGGCTTTTTTGGCAGCTGCACCAGCCTTACTTAATTACTCTGTTTATAGCCTTCATATTTCCTCATTATTACATCTTTTATTTCAGTGCTGAAATACGCTAAGACTTTCTCATGCTTCACACGACTGCCTGTATGAGTGTGTTCAGGGATTACTGATGGATATCCATGCACTGAATTTTTAGCTGTAAAGTTGTAAAGAGTTTTTGCACTTTTTCTTCACATACTTTATTATTCATTAGTCTGTCCAGCTCTCTTACCTCCGCTCACCTCCCCTGCTCAAACAGATCATCTTCAAAGCATCAGAGCATTCGTGCTAATACCAAACTCATTAGCATTGCACTTGTAGGTCCCATAGCATCATATAGATACATAGCATTCTGAGGACATCTACTTCCTGAAAACTGGCAAGAGATGAAAAAAATTTATAAAAAAAAAAAGTTATTACTTAGCTTCAAATTTCTCCTTGGGTTCTATTCTATGAAATAAATTTGTAAATATGTGGGCCATGCATTTCACGGCCTTCAGTGGTGTCCTACCTCAATCAACCCACCTCGTTAAACCATCATTATGTTATTTTGTTAGTTACTTGTTGTCTTTTGTAGGTCTTTTAGCCTTAAGTTGTCATTTGTTATCCCCTTATTGCCTTTTGTTAGTCCTCTGTTGTATTTTGTTCCTCTCAGTCCCTTGTTCGGTTACTTGTTGTCATTTGTTAAATCCCCATTATGGTTTCTCAGTGGTAAAGATGTTGGGCTTTTGCTTAGAATACTAAGAAGTTCAAACTCCAGCATCATCAAGTTGCCACTACTGGGTCCTTAAGCAAGGCCCTTAACCCTCAAATGCTATATGTATAAATGAGATCATTGTAAATCGCTCTGGATAAGGCCATCTGCCAAATGCCTTAAGTGTAAAGTTTTTTTTTTTAGTCCCCCTGTCACTCACAACTCTAAGTTAAATGATAAAAATCAGCATCATGTGCATGGAATCATGAAGATATTTAAGCAATCTCTTTTGAGGAAGTTTCAGCTCATGAGTCACCACAGCTTTGATATAGTGAAAGCCCAACAACAGTAATCACAGTAGTGATGATATGCAGTAAAACAATAAACATTGTCCCCTCTATGACCTATTGATGAACAGTTAAGCTCCTTTTTGCAGAAAATTGTTGTCATTTGAACCAACAACGATCACAATGGACAACAATCTGTTTTACCAAAATCCATTAAACATGCCCATATCATATTGTTACAACCTTTATGTTTCCGTGCCTGTTTTCTGTTGTGTATGTTGTGTTGTGTGCAGGTCCCATTCCGAACCGGAGTTTCCAGCCTGCCCTAGCCTGCCTTTGTCCCGCCTCCAATTGATGACCTCATGACTAATGCCTCTATTTAAAGAAGAGGAATGAAAGCAACTGGGGAGGGTTGTTGTAGTGGATTTGGTGTGGTGGCTTAGTGGTGTATGTTTGTTCTGTGGGGTTTGGTTTGGTTTGGTTTGGTTTGGTTTGGTTTGGTTTGGTTTGGTTTTACTTTGGCCTGTATTTTGACCCTGAACTTGGTTTGCCCTTTTGGACTTGGTTATCTTTTCTGTATATAGATACCACTGTACATCTAGCACTTGGCTTACTGGCAGGAGTGGTGTGGCTGCCATTTCCTTTGGGGTGGAGATTGTTGTTCTGTGTTTGTAGTAGGGAGTTTGGAAAGCTTTACTGTATTTCTGTTTCTTTTCTTTTAGGTAAGGAAGCTCGTAAACTTTGCTGTTTATTATTTTGGCTTTGGCCCACCCTGAAGACAAGCCATTGTAGTGTGTGTGTGTGTGTGTGTGTGTGTGTGTGTGTGTGTGTGTTGTAACAATATGTACTGACACTTTACTGACATTCATTCATCTGCTTCATTGGTTACTGTTTGATTTCATAATGTTTGATCGTCTGTCTGTCTGTCTAGACAAACTTATTGTCCATACCTTTCAATTTCAACCATATGCAACTCTTCCCCAAAACTAAGTTGGTGTGTTAGAGAAGTTAAGAAAAAAAGTGTAGGCAGGGTGGAATGTGTAGAGAACAATGGCAGGAGTGATTTGGAATAAAATGGTATCTGCAGGAATGAAAAGGAAAGTTTCTAAGATGGTTCTGTGAGGGTTTGACAAAAAAAAAAAAAAAAAAGACAGGAGGTGGCACTGTAGGTGGCAAAGCTGAAGATGCTGAGATTTCATCAGGAATGATAGGGATGGACAGGATTAGAAATAAATTAGAAGGACCAAACAGGTAGGACGATTTGGAGACAAGGTGAGAGAGGTGAGATAGAGATGGTTTGGACATGTGCAGAAGAGGGGCATGGGTTATATCAGTAGAAGAATGCTAAGTATAGAGCCACCAGGCAGGAGGAAAAGAGGAAGACCAAGGAGGAGGTTTATGTATGTGGTGAGGGAGGATATGAGGCTGGTTGGTTGGAAAGAGGCAGATATAGAGGACTGGGTGATATGGAGACGAATGATCTGCTGTGGCGAACCCTAATAAGAGAAGCCGAAAGGAGATGCAACTCTTCCGTAAACTGTTGCACACAATTTTTTAATGAATGCTATTAGATGTTGTAGCATAACATTCCCTTTACTTTAACTAACCCCCTGTGCACAAAGCCAGCTCTATAAAGACCGATTGGAAGATCTTGTGTGGTCTGCTATAGAGCTCTTGCCTTTGAATGACCACAAATCTCCACAAGCAACTCCAAATTCAAGTGAAACATCTTTCCAAAAGAGTGGAGGTTATTATAACAGTGACTAAATGTTAAATGGGATGAACTGCATCTGGGGAGCTTTCCTATGTTAGGTCAAATGATATATTACTGAGAAGTATCATTTGTCATGTTCACTGATTCTGCAAAGAAAAAATGTGTGATTACAGGAAATGGAGGTCCTCGTGTAACTCTGATCAGCCAGTTAGAATCGTGATTAGGACTGCACCTATATGTTGCAATATATAAAAAATTTTTAGTTTTTTTTTTTTTTTATAGTTACCCTTTCTTCCAAACAACAGATTAGTTTTCTTACTACAATAAATGATAATGATAAAAGTAAAAATTTTTCTTTCTCTTCTTATTGAAACTGTGCTGCAGTTCCACAAGATTAGGAAAATCGATTTGCATATTGTAATGTTCCACTTGAAACACTTGATATTTTCTCCATCGCCCCCCTTCCGAGGACCGTCTTATTGTCCCTGTGATAAACCTTTTGAATCCGGGCTGCCAGATTTATTTTCCTGCTTTACTCGTTTTACAACATGGTACTGCAAGCAACTGATTGTGTCTACAAGATAATGCTGTCCATCTGCAACACTCCTGCAACATAAAGCCTTAAACGGTTTTTAAATGTACAACATCGGACCATTATGATGAATTTCAAAAGGGGATTTTTGCACCTTATTGAGATGATGATGATGACTCTTTTAATTCTTTTGCATTCATAAAGGGCTTATTGGACTTAATTTTCTGAGATCTCTTACTCCGAGTGTGTAGTTGTGGTTGGCTGCATTAGTTTACTCATCATTGTTGTTACATACAAAGATACATGTATAGTTTTGTGTTACTCTTTTGCTCTCCCTCCTTCCTGTCTTATATAAAATCACACAATATATATTATATATAAAATTATTAGTAGATGCACTTTTTTTTTAATATTTTAATTTAGAAAGTGTACACTCTGGTGGGCATATTTCTATGTAGTGATGTGGAAAATGGACTTTTTGGAGACTGTTTAGGATTGTCTTACACATTTTATAATTTTGTGAAATACATTCTCAGGTCTTGTCTTCATACTCCTCATAATACCAAGCCTGCTTTTATTGTATTTTTCATGATATTGACCTGCTTTTGTTACAGGTTTCTGATTCGAGCCAAGCCTACTAAGGATTCCTGTTTGTAGATCGTCTGAACCTGTTTGGATTTTGACCCTGTCATAATTTGGATTTGTTTGCACTTCTTTTTATAAAAACGGAGTTTCCTGAATTTGCATCTAAGCATACATTATTTTTTGTTTAGTTTTTCTGCGAGTAGCACGATGCGAGTAGCACTACCGCCTCAAAACTTTAGGGTCTCTGGTTCAATCCAAAGCTCAATTTACGCAAGTATAGAGTTCAACATGTTTTTTTGTGTGTTGGGTTCCTTCTGGTTTTAAAATTGTTTTCCCCACTGTCCACAGCAGTGGCTGTCTCAGCCATGCTAAATTGTGTAGCGCTTTCCGGCGATCACTTTGGGGTCAATTCTTGCATTTTAATTCAATTTTTTTTTTTTTTGTGCTTATCCTTTAACAATAGATATTGTCTCAAAGCAGCTTTAAAAAGATAAAGCCAATATCAAAGTATGTACAAGTTTGTTCCTTATAACTCTGTTTGTCCCTAATGAGCGAGCCTGTGGAAAAACTCCCGGGGATGGCATGAGGAAGCATGATTAAGATTTCTTGGGATAGCCTTCAGATCCACCTAGACCTTATACAGGAAATAATGGAACTCAAGGACAAATAAATGAATGAACGTGACTGGTTATCCCTTTTGTCATTTGTGCTTTGATTCAGAATGTTTCCAGGTTGAGTTTAGTTTACAGTAGTAGAATGACAACTCGGATTTCTTTTTCAGTACTTGGTGAGTTCACATGCTTTACAAAGAGCATGTTAAATATACCGTAAACCTACTGCTATGCAGCTATGTACAGTAGATTAAACATTCTATCACCTGCCACTAGGTTACACTGTTGCTACCCTAAATTTTACAGCACAATATGTCGCATTTGTAGCAAACACTTAATGCAATTAGAACTTGAATCCTAAAATCCTTAAATGCACTGAATATTATGGCGATACAGTATATAAATTAATACGTTTGTCAATCAAAATATTATATATAAAAATATCGCACGATTGTCATGATATGACTTGTGATTAATCGTAAATTAATCGCACATTTCTATCTGTTTTAAATGTACCTAATACTTTTACATTTTTAATTAATAAACATGGGCATGGACAGATATGGATGATTTATGCAAATGTATGTTTATTATTAGTAAAACCAAATTCAACAGTGCATGAAGACCTAATATTCTTGTAAATGTTTTAAAGTATCATTTACATTAAAATAATAAACTCAGATCATTTGTTCCACACAGCAAAAAATATTCATATAAAAATAATTTTAATGGTATTTTATGTACAAATTATTGCTCCTAATGTATCTAAAACAAATAATGATTATTACACAATATTAAGTAAAAAAATATAACAAATTAACCTTTTACCTCTTTACCTTAGAAAAAAGTCGTAGAAGGAGAATCTCCTTCCATGAGAACATGTGGTTATAGTAAACAGTACACAGGATCTTTGTACAAGTAATTTTTTGTTTTCCATTTTTCCCCCTAACTATAACGAAACTGAACCAAACCGTGACTTAAAAAAATAAGGTATGTACCGAACCATGATTTTTTTTGTGTGTGTGTGTGTGTGTGTGTGTGTGTGTGTGTCGGTTTGGTCTGAACCGGAAATTAATTCTTTGTATGCTCAGGCATACCTGGCCAACAAAGCTGATTCTGATTCTATAGCCGAATGCATTTTAAGCAGTTGTTAAGTAACACCTACATGTTGCCAATAGCTATAGATATTTTTTCTCGGGAATAGGTTACTCTCTCTTAGAATCTTTTTTGACCTTTAATCAATATAAATCCCCCAGGCATGTTTTTCATGTGTAATGAGATTTTTGTCTCTTCTCCTCTTCTAAATCCAGCTGATTTCAAATGAATGTTTCTGAGTGCTTCTGAATGAGTCAGCGTCCTGTAGCTCAATTAATGGAGGCAAAGCTAAAATTTTCCTGTGTGTGTGTGTGTGTGTGTGTGTGTGTGTGTGTGTGTGTGTGTGTGTGTGTGTGTGTGCACTGTAATTTAGAGTTGCTTAACTGTAGATCCAACAAGCTTCGGCTTCACAATATCAGTCAGGGACAGGTGTCAAAAATGTTTGACACCACATTATTAACAAGTTTGGAGATGGTTATAGAGACACTCCACAGAGCAAAACATTTGAATCTCTTTTATACTGTACTGAGCATTCTCCAAAAAAAAAAAAAAAAAAATGTATTATCCTTCCCAATAATTATTTATGAACAAGCCTTAAGCTCAGCTTTTTGGCAAAAATATTCCTAGCAGAATTCCTGAGTCCCTGGTGGTCTAGTGGTTATAATGCGGCGCTCTCACCGCTGCAGCCCGGGTTTGATCCCCGGTCAGGGAACCAACCCCAGCCACTCTTAGTGCCAGTCCCAAGCCCGGATAAATGGAGAGGGTTGCATTAGGAAGGGCATCCAGCGTAAAAACGTGTCAAATCAAACATGCGGATGATCCGCTGTGGCGACCCCTAATGGGAGAAGCTGAAAGAAAGTTTATTCCTAGCAGAATTCCGGGTGCCATCATTCACCATAGGAACTCATTTAAACAAAGCATTTATTGCTTTTTTTCTCTAATTATCATGATTTCATGACAATGGCATTTAGTCTCATTTAAGTGTTTGTAGCTTCAATGATGCTTGGCCAGACTCTGTCCTACATATTGTGGCTTATAGGTTTTTTGGCATCCCCCTTCTCAAATGCTGAGCCTTTAGTGATTATAGCCTATATAGATTTTTTAGCTCCATGAATTATTTCTATGAGCACATGCAGCTGGTCAGCTCTCAGATGTGAGAGATCAAATGCCTTGTCTGTTTGCATGCAGGTGAGTATCCTAGCTGGATTTTTAAAAGAACTTGGTTTTCTTTGAAAAATAATCCTAAATTGTCAGGTTGAATCTCTAATGATGGTCTGAAGCTACAGCAAAGCATTTCTTTAATTCATTTGGTAAGTGCCCTTATCCATAAGGACTTACAAGTGACAATCTAAGCCAGGGTTCCCCCATCCCCACAATTGAGATGGCCTTCTGAACAAAGCCAGAGACATATTTTTAAAGGTTAATTTTAAATATTTTACTCATATCATATCTGTATTGTTGGCTTTTAAACTAAAACTTCCCTCAGTTATTAACAGAGGTCATGGCACAGAGAGTTCGATAGATTGCAGAATCCATAGCGATAGTTTTTCCGGATTCCGGTCCGCTGTCATTACGATTGCGGCCTCTAGAGGTGAATCACTGACACCACGTGCTGCTTATATTTGCAAACAAAACTGCACGCTGCTCAAAGAACATATATATTATATTTATTATTTACAACTTATTAATTATATAATTAGCTTTATTAATGAATATGTTCATATGTATTTCCTTTAGCACATGTTTATGATTCAGTGCTGTTTTTTTTATTTTATTTTGTAATTAAGTACTGTTTTACATGAAGTGTTTTTAATCCAGTATCCATTTTAAAAACTATTAGTTGATTGATCAGCATGTACGATCCAACCTAGATTTTAGTATCGTTAAATCAGTCAATCTCTAGCTATTAACGTAGCCTAATTATTTGTTGGATTCACCCACCAAACATATGCATAAGTAAGTAAATGTTTTGATTTCAATAGCAATATATATCAAACAAATGTCATTATGATAGTAATAATCCTCCTGTAATAGACAATATATCTCTTGAAAGGTAATGCTTATTTGTCTGTACGGTGCAAAACAAAATATTATACTAATCTAGCATTAGGAGGCATATAAACACATTTAAAATTTTAATAAAATCTCAATAATTAGGTTCCCTGGTGGTCTAGTGGTTAGGATGCGGCGCTCTCACCGCTGCGGCCTGGGTTCGATTCCCAGTCAGGGAGGGTTGCACAAGCCAGTGCACTCTTAGTGCCAGTCCCAAGCCCGGATAAATGAGGAGGGTTGCGTTAGGAAGTGCCAAATCAAACATGCGGATCATGAATATCTGCTGTGGTGACCCCTAATGGGAGAAGCTGAAAGAAAGTTCAATAAAATCTCAATAATAATAATAATACTGGTAGTCCCTCATGTAATCTTTCGGTTACAGACTGACCCAGCCCCCAATAAAGAAAGAAAAAATGTGACCTTTGGTTTGGAAAAGACAATATAAGCATTTGAGGTTTTTTAGCCATCCATAAGGAACCAATTAAACTTCTGAGTTTTTATCCCTATCAGTTATAATTGTTTTTTTTAATAACCATGCAGTCTGTATGAAAGAAAGCATAACAATATAATTAAACCAAAAATAACCAAAAAGGTTTTTTTTCTGACCAATGTTTTACATAAAACTATTTTCCGATCAGGTTTAATGCCTCATCTGCCAAAGACATTTCACCTCCACACCAGCAGAGGTCCACTTTCTTAATATCCACCCACTTTTCCTCTAACAAACTTCCTGTGTACAGATTAAAATTTAGCAGTCTTTAATCTTATCTGCAAATGGCAGGGTTCCTTGACAGCCAAATTAGAGACCATTTTGACATCTTTGAGAAGAAAATGACTCAAAAACAAGTGAAATCAAACATGACTTCTGTTTGGTTGGAATGAAACCCTGGAGGCACACAGTCTCATTGTAAAATAAGATTGAAGACCCCTGCTCTAGACCATTTCAGCTGTCTATCTATATAAATAAAGCATCCCCTAAGGCACCATTTCAAATGTCAAGTTATAAAAACAAATGACTAGCTTGTAATGATCGAATCTAAATAGAAATTAGATAAAAATGAACAGGACTTCTTTTGAATAAAAATGTGGAGCCACAGTGTTTAGTCAGTCTTCAAACATTGACCTACCTAATGAGCATGGGGACTTTCTTGATATGGTTTATTATCGCACCAGAGTGACAAACGGCATATTGTATGAAGAGGATGGTGTGTCTAGATTTCAAACACTGTCAAAAACATCCTCTTCATAGCTCATTACACACAAACAGAAGGGAAGTTGCGAGCAGAACCTGTAAATGTACCACCAGGTGAGTTAGCTGAATAGCTAGCTTTCTTAGTTGGTGAAGGAACACATTACAAGTATATACACACTTACGATATGACATACAGCTTGTATTGACCTTTATATGTTAATTAGTCAAGGGAGAGTCAAGAGGCTTTTCTTGTCATTTCTACTATACACAGTGGTACACAGTACACTGTAAAAAACGAGACAACGTTCCTCCAGAACCCTGGTGCTACACTAAACAACAACATAGAGTTACAACACAACACAAGCTACATAAGGTGCATCTAGTGCAACCTAGTGCAAATAGTGCAGATGAAAAACAGTACAGACAGACAGACAGTGCAGACAGACAACACAAGACAAGACACAAAACCCAAGATAGCGCCGACCAGTAAACCTACTGTATACTTCGTTTGTACAGTACTGTGCGAGGAGAACTGTAGAAACTATACCCGGGAGTGAATATAAACAGACACAATGTAGTGCAAAAAACAGCAGCAGTCAAGAGGTTCAAAAGTAAACAGTAAACTGTAAACAGTATAGTGTAATACAGCCAAAGGTGCAAAAAACAGCAGGTAAACAGTGTAGTACGGTCGAGTATAAGTGTAGTAAGGTCAAGTATTAGGCCCTAAAGTAGTTTGTTGACGATTTGAACCAAACAGCAATGTCATTTAACATAAGTAACATTGCACATAATTTGCAATAAAAAGTAAGCTATAGATTCTAGAGTTAGTTTGAAACCAGAAATCTTTTTTCATTACAGCAATCAAAAGGTTTCGCTGTGTTTTAAGCATTTGGAAATCGAAAGTCTTGCCAACAACTCAACATATACTGGTTACATTGCATGCAGAGCTGTATGTCTAGTCATTTCTATTTTTAGTGTTTGTTGTTGTTGACATTTGCCTGGTGTATCGACTGTTTTGATTTACCCTTTAGTCTGGACTAGTCGTCTATTCCCGTGTTTGACCTTTGCTTGAGTCCACATTGATTCTGGGCTAATTTGTGATTGAATCTTCTGGATCCTCCTATGTCTTCAGAGTCCTGTTCCTTCCACTTATTTTCCTCATTGAAGGCTCATTAAATGGTTATTTAGTGATCTTTGGAGCCCTTTAATGTCTGCATGAAGACCTCAAAGAAGAAGCCCGGCGCATTTCAAAGATATTTTGCTGATTTTTCGATATATTTGAAAAATGTATTAAGCCGAAAAAGATGATAATGAATGCAATTTCTTTCACTTATAAGAACAACCAACCACCCACTCTATTTAAAAAGTACACTCTGTTTAATCTTGCTGAAGGCAGTGCTTTGGAAATGCAGATTGCTGATAGTAAATCATTAAGAAATCATTTAAAAAGTGCCTGAAGTAGTAAATTTGTTAAATTAAATTTTCATGTGCTTGGCTTTTGGGAAAAAAATTCTAATTCACTCATAGTAAAGAAAACCATTTTAGCTCTCTTTTATCCAAATCCCATAAAGTAATCCACTCCATGCCCATAAATGGTTTCCTCTGTATTGATCGTAAATATGAATCAAGCAGTATTCTGCGAATTTAGCTCAATATATTTTGAAGTTCAGTCGCTTTTAGTTTGTTCTTGCGTTCGTTAAGAGAAAACTAGGAAGATAAAAAGGAGAAAAACACTCAGAATATGCTCAAATGAATCTTTTAACTTCAGTGTCATTCATATAACCTTTAATCCATTTTTTCATTGCTCCGTTGTTTTTATAGAGTAGCCTGTAGCAAATTTTATGTTTTAACAATGAAATATTTGTGATGTATTTGGTCATCCTGGTGCTTATCTGTTGGTTTGGTTGGTTTTGTACTTTCAGTAATTATTCGAGGATTTAGGTGGCTTTCACAAGTACAAAACAGAGTGAAGGTCAAAGCTGTGCATTGTGATACCAAAATGAGACTGAAACACAACAGGGTGTGGAGCAAATTAAATTTAAATGTGTGCATGTTTTAGCCGATTATCACCTCATTGAACACCCAAACACACTACCAGATGTTTGGTCATGGAAGTGGTAGATGGTTGTGAGTTCAAATTCCAGCACCACCAAGCTGTTACTGCTGGGCCCTTAAGCAAAGCCCTTCCCCCTCAAATGCTTAGTGTATAAATGAGATAATTGTAAGTCTGCCAAATGTACGTGTTTATATATTCACCCCTAGCGTATATGCATATTTTACAGCCTCAATTCCAAAACCGTTTGGAACCTGTGTAAATTAAACAATAATGCAATGATTTGCAAATCTTAAAAACTCATATTTCAATCACAATAGTACAAAGAAAACATGTCAAATGTTTCAACTGAGTAAATATAACATTTGAAGCAGAAAATAAGATCATTGTGTGGGAATTAAGAAGACAAGTATCTGGAGTTTTGGGAGAGAAATCTTGTCATATTCGTGTCTGATACAGGATTCTAGCTGCTCAACAGTCCTGGGTCTTTTTTGTCATATTTTTTGTTTCATGATATGCCAGTTGGAGGCAGGCCACTTAAGAACTCTTCTGCTACAAAGCCATGCTGTTGTAATAAATGCAGTATGTTGTTTAGCAGTGTCTAGCTAAAATATGCAAGGCCTTCTCTATAAAAAAAAAAAAATCATCTGGATTGATGTAGATGTTGCTCTAAACCCTGTACATACCTTTTAGCAATGATGGTGAAGTTCCAGATATAAAAGCTGTCCATTCCACAAGCACTAGTTCACCTCCATAACATTAGAGATGCAAGCTTTTGACCTGAGTGCTGCAAACATGCCAGATGATCCTTCTCCTCTTGAGTTTGGGGGATACAGCATTTATATTTTCCACTTTGCCTCAGTATATTTTACATAATATTTTTGCACAATTAAGACAACAACGTTTCTGGATCATGTTCACATATAGCGGCTTCTTTGCATGACAGAGCTTTAACGTGCACTTGTGGATGGCACGGCAAACTGTGTTAACCCACAATGATTTCTGGAGGTATTTCTATCATGACTGTTTCAAATGCAGTGCTGCCTGAGGTGCCAAAGATATCGGGCATCCAATATTGTCCCTTGTGTGCAGAGATTTCTCCAGATTCTCTGAAACTTGAAACTTGAAGATATTATGTACTGTAGATGATGGGATATTCAAAATTTTATGTTGATTAACATTATTCTGAAATTGTTCCACAAGTTGTAGATGCAGTCTTTCACAGATTGGTGAAGCTCTGCCCATCCTTAATTCTATCTATATATTTATATCCAATCATGTTACTGACCTTTTGGTTAACATAATTAGTTGTATAATGTTCCTCCAACTGTTTTATTTTAGTATTACTTTCTTTTTAAGCATTTTGTTGCCCCATCACAACATTAGATGTGGCCATCAAATTCACATTTATTTCAAAAAAATATTTCTTAAAATGGTAAATATCCTCAGTTTCAACATTTATGTCTTCTATGTTTTATTGTGAATAAGAAAATTGGATTATGATATTTGTAAATCATTGCATTCTGGTTTTATTATAATATTACATAGTGTTCTATCTTTTTTTGCAATTTGGGTTATAAAAGTTTATGAGACTGATGATGCAAATTCAGAAAAACTCCCTTAGATGTTATGAAGAAGAAACCTTGAGAGAAACCAGACTCAAAATGGAACCCATTCTCATTTGGGTAATATCAAGAGTGTGATTATAGTCTTTAAAACAATACAGAACACTGGAGAGTGAGAACTAACATGAGCACTGGAATGTAAGATTGTAAGTAATGCTATTTCTACAGTCTTTTACAGTCATTTGAAGTTGTGGAACCAGGAGCTACTAAGCAACTCATTAATTGCTCACATTTGAGATCATCACAGATTCAACACCAGCTTCTCCATGCCAGAGCCTTTAAACAATCAAAGGAGGTCTAATGTCCAAACTCTACAGAAGGTGGAATCCAATTGGTGCTGGTACGTCTCTAGATGGTTCGGGATGTTTGTGTGGTCAGCATCTACTTCTTTAAAGGTCCACAATCTTCATGAAGTGGGACGTGACTGGAGCTGGTGTAACCTCAGGAAAAAGCTGCTTTAAGACAATGTCCATTGTGAACAGCACAATAGAAATATACTTGACTTAGCATTTTGGAAACCTTGTATGTGGAAGAAAGTAGCTTAAACAAAAACAAAAAAAATCAAAGCAGAAAAGTTTAGGAGTTTGGTCATTTTAATGAATTCTTCAGAATATGTTTTTTGATATTTTTTTTTGTATTTTTATGGTTGAACCATTTTATAATACCTCCCAGTAAATGCCTTGCATTCTTATCATCCAAATGAGTATAAATTGTCAATTAGAATTTCCCTCACTGGTGACACCTTGAGCCTGGTTATGTTCTGCAAAAACATTACTAAATCCATACACCAAGATTCTCCATTTTCTTTCTTTATACTATGCTGTGTGAAAATCGAAGCTGTGTTTACACCAACAGAAAGCTAGTGTCTACATTATCGCGTTCATCGCTTCTTAAACAAATCATGGTTTACTAGCCTGTGAAACCACTTCATTGCAGCCATTACACCGCACTCAGTGTGCTCGAGTGGAGCGCTTATGAAGATAAGATGGTTCAATTGACCACATGTGTATTTCTTCCACTGATTTAAATGCCACTTGCAATATAAAATCTGCAGATGTGATGCACAGGGCTGTGATAAAACAACGGAATTATTAATGTGAAAAAATAACGTTGTTATTGCTAATGGTAGAGAGAACCTACTTGACTGGAAAATCATGCTGGGTATGCAGATTTCTACGAAAGCCCTAAGATGCCCCTTTTTTATTTTTTTATTTTTTGCATGATATCTGTAATTTATTGACGATCTTGCCTTATTTTTTTTTTATTTTTTTTTTATCTCACCTTAATTTTTTTTTTTTTTTCATTTTTTTTTTTTTATTGGTTAAAAAAACATTTACATGAAGTTGTTTTCTCAGGATCACACATTTTTTTTATTGACAATTTTGTTTTGCACAGAGATTTTTCCACATTCTTTGACTTGTTTAATGATGTTTTGTAACGTTTTTGTCAAAATCTTCTATTCAATTTCATGTTGCAGAACATTATTCTGAAATTGTTTCACAATTTATATACACGGTTTTTCAGAGATTGGTGAAGCTCGCCCCATTTTTACTTCTGAGACACTCTGTCTCTTCATTTTATACACAATCGGATTACTGACCTATTGGCAGTAACCTAATAAGTTGCAAAATGTTCCATCTGTTTCATTTTAGTAACATTTACATTTCCAGCCTTTTGTTGCCCATCAAAATTTTTGTTGCTGCCATCAGATTTAAATGACCTTATACTTTATATCCTATTTAATAAAATATGGGTTTATGAGATTTGCAAATAATTTTATTCTGTGTTTATTCACATTTTACACTCCTAACCTCCTAACTTTTTTTTGGAATTGGGGTTGTAAAAGTTGATTGGACTGATGATGCCTCATGAAGTTGTTTTCTCACGAAGCACAAATTAATTTATCTATGTTATTGCTCTGGAAGCAGTAAAAACTCAGCATCATGGTTCCAATAAACTGCAATTTAATATGATTTTTTTTCTCTATTAAAACGGAACTCTAAATAAAATGCCTAAATATTATTTTGCATATTTAAACCATGTACATTCACCTGTTTATCTGTACAGTAAACTTGTGCTGACTATACACTATATGGACATCTAATTATTCCCCATTTGTTGTTAGAATTACCTCCACTAGATTCTGGGGTGTGTTTTTGGAGATTCATTCAGACACAAGGGTGTTAGTAAAGTCAGCTGGAAAGGCAATGATCTGTGGCACGGGGAAAGTGAAGTGCCAACGGCGGACACAGCGAGGCTTGAGACGTACTGCTACGGGGTACAACACATTGAAGGGCAGAAAAGGCTGAACGAAGCGTGGAGCGAGCCTCCAGGGCGCTGCCCCCAGCACTTTCTGGCCGATGTAATGAGGCGGAGCGACGCCCTCTGCGGAGGTCTGTGGCGGAGCGACGCCCTCTGCGGAACCCTGAGGCGGAGCGACGCCCTCGGCAGGGCAGACAGGTTTGGGGGCATGCTTGGCGGGGCAGAAGAGCTGCGAGACGTTTTCAGTCAGGCAGGTAGGCTAAGATTGGGCAGCCCTCCCTGCAGAGCTCAGGGGCCGGAGAGACAGCCGTTTCAGGAGGTTGTTTAATATTATTTGGTTTGCCATGGATTGTTCATGAATCACATGGAAATACTCATCTCTCTGGTGGGGGCTGAGCTTTAGAATGTCCACCATCTTGGTAGGGTCCCTGAATTGTTGGTCCATAGTGGAACTAGCCCAATGCTTTAAGACATCCGCTGGGTCCATCTTTGGCCAGATTATTCTGTCAGGGAACACAGGTGCAGCGGTAGGTGCAGAGTGACTGGATGGGAAGACCCAAATGCAGGATGCACACAGGGATATAGAAAAAACTTCTTCTTCTTCTTCTTCTTCTCGTGGTGTTTTACGGCGGTTTGGCAGACCAACGAAAGGTGCATTACCGCCACCTACTGATCTGGAGTGTGGAGCGAACACAGAATAGGGGGGAAAAAAAAGAGAAAGGAAAAAAAAAAAAAACCCTTTAAAAAAGTTTACAGAAATAAATAACTACCTATATTCTGTCTATAGTCCCTGTATTCTTAAGGTACTCAAATAACAGTTCAAGAGATCTTGATTGCCCATACTCGCATCCCAACAGTACCTTCAAAGAGATATTGCCCACTCCTATCCACCCTAATTCCTGAATCAACTGAAACCTGTCCCTTTCAGATGCAGGACACTTATACAGAATGTGTCTCACTGTTTCCAGTTCCCCACACTTGTCACATTCACCCGATTCATGCTTACCTATTCTAAAGAGATAATTGTTTAATGCAGCGTGTCCAATTCTTAGCCATGTGATGATAACATCCTTCCTCCTATTTCCCAATCTTTTCCTCTCTTTCCCAACATTCTCCTGGATCAGGAAAAGATGTCTTCCATTAGTCCCACTGTTCCATACTTCCTGCCATCTTTTACACACTTCAGATGAAATCACTGCCTTGAATTTAGCTCTACTCAACGCTACATTGATGTCTATCAGGGAATGATTCAGCGCTTTCTTTGCTAGCATGTCCACCATTCCATTTCCACCCACACCAACATGAGCAGGTACCCAAAGAAAATTTACCTTCACCCCCAGGTGCCTAATTCTAAACAGACTTTGTAAAATTTCTAATATTAAGTCTTGCCTCGATTCGGATTTACCACTTCTTAAACTAGTGAGGGCTGCCATCGAGTCACTACCGATCACCCTTCTTTCTGGTTGGACTTCTTCTATCCACTGTAGGGCTAGTATGATTGCTAAAAGTTCAGCAGCAAAAACAGATACCTGATCTGAAAGTCTTTTTGCAATCTTCTTCTCAAAAGCAGGGATATATACTGTTGCTGCAGTCCTTTCAGATTCTGGGTCTTTAGAGCCGTCAGTAAATACCTGCAGTGCACCATAATTCTCTCGAGTAATGTACTGCTGAACTATTAGTTCAATTGGCACATTCATCCCCGGATTACTTAATAACCTCGTAACTTGTAGATCTATCACAGGGTTATGAAACAACCAAGGTGGAAATGTTGGTAAAGCCACAGAAGGAGCAAATTCATGATTTTTCAGCTCCAACTTATCCACCTCCTTCCTTACTATCCAACCAAAGCTTGCTGGCCAGGAGCTAAAGCCTTGATTGTCCTTATATACCGGGAGGCGTGGGAAAAACGGCAAGATGGCCGCCGACCCGGAAGTGCTCGCTGCGAAACCGGAGATCCTGACAGTTATGGGTCTTCTAGTTCAAATGAAGAAACAATATAAAGCTACGCATTCAAACACATCCTATTGTGTCACCAAATTTGTCAGAACAGTTTTGGGGAGAACAATCTATGCCTGGGAAAAACAGAAGTCCCAATACTTTTATCCATATAAACTTTCTTTCGGCTTCTACTGTTAGGGGTTGCCACAGCAGATCCTCCGCAGATTTGATTTGGCACATGTTTTTATGCTGGATACCCTTTCTAACGCAACCCTCCCCATTTATCTGGGCTTCGGACCGGCACTGAAAGTGGCTGGGGTTGGTTCCCTGACCGGGGATCGAACCCGGGCCGCAGCGGTGAGAGCGCCGCATTATAACCACTAGACCACCAGGGGACCAATACGTTTATCCATATACTGTATGCTATGTGTTCATGTCACTTGGTTTTTGGGAAAAGGACTTATTCTGATTTGTTATATCGATTTCTTGAACTTTTATACTTTATATTTATAGAGATTTTAAAAGATTCCAGAAGCGGTGAACTTTCACAGCTTCTGGAACTTTATGCACTATAAAAAAAAAAAAGGTGTATGGTAATTGTTTGAATGACGGTCACACTCGCGAGGTTAACACAACCAAACTACTTTATTGCGAACCTTGTTTATCCATCGTCTTCCAATGTGCCTTTTCTTTATATCACCACCAATGCTTACCCATACGTCTGATGTCATCACTACGGATACCCATTTATAAAAATGCATGTTAAACAGAACATTAACCCAATGTTCTACATCCCCCTTCTTTAGTATTCTCTTTAACATAAATTCAACATCAGCTTACACTATCAGAAATTCTCAAACTTGAATCTGAAATTCAAAGCATATAATAACGAATAATTCTAATGTCACCTTTTAGGGATAAAACATTAAGCATTTCACTCTAAATTAAGTAACAGTCTAATTGGATCTGTATTTTTTTTTTTTTTTTTTTAACAAACAGCTTATTATATATATATATATATATATATTTTTTGGTTTAGGTCTTGAAACTCTGCCTGACCGTGTTACATACAATGTTTTTTCTGCCTCCTGGTCAGGTGCAACAGTGTCTGGTGTTACTTTAGAGTCATTAGATGTCACCTGTGCACCTGCATGGTTTGACAGAGAACTTGAATCCTGTCTTGGCCTACAATCTCTTGGATGTTCTGCAGGATTGAAATCGTATTGTGGTGGTAAGGTTTCTGGAACAGGCAAGATATGTCTGCGATTCCTCCTGTAATCCTTCCCCTCTGATTCCACCATGTATGATCTTGGTTCTTTGCAGATACCCTTGACAGTCCCTAATTTGTTGTACCCTTGAGGAGTCTGCAACCTGACCACTTCACCTGTCATCAGTGGACGAAGAGGCTTGCTGGTTCTGTTATAGTAAAGTTTTTGCTGGTAGCGCTTGTGTGTGAGCTGTTTTCTGACAGTGATATGACTTTTGGTAGAAGGGACCAGAAGCTCTTTGTCAATTGGGAGTGTAGTCCGTGTTTGCCTTGACAAAAGTCTTTGCGCTGGTGATCCAAGAATTTCATCACGAGGCGTGTTTCTCAGATTGAGTAGATCAAGAAAGACGTCTGTTCCAGCCCTTTTTGATTTTTCCATCAACTCTTTTGCACTGCGTACCGCTCGTTCTGCAAGTCCGTTGGATTGTGGATATTCTGGACTGCTTGTTATATGTATGAAATCCCAAGTGTCTGCAAATTGTTTGAACTGCTGGCTGGTAAATTGCGTTCCATTGTCTGAGATTACCTTATGGGAACTGCCATGTTCTGAAAAGTGTCTCTTTAATTTTGTAATCACGGCAGTTGATGTCAGATTATGCAGCAGATCTATCTAAACTATCTATCTTTCATGACTACTAAATGTAGTCATAAAATTTTGCACATGCAAAGACTACCGCGAGGAGCTCTTTCTCAATTTAAGCATATCGTGTCTCGGTTTGCGTCAAAGTGCGTGATGCATATGCTATAGGAGCATTTTGTTGAAGACAGGCCGCACCAAGTCCAAACTGTAAAGCGTCACATGTCAGTGTCACCGGCTTCTGAACATCATAATACCTTAATGTTGGTGGGTTTGTAATGCACTCCTTCAACTTGTCAAATGCATCTTGTTGCTGTTTGAGCCAACACCATTCGATATCTTTACAAGTCAGCTCTCGCAAGGGTGCTGAAAGGTCGCTAAAATTTGGAATAAACTTTCCAAGATAATTGACCATCCCTAGAAACCGTTGTAGGGCTTTAACATTTTCCGGGGCCTCCATTTGTGTGATTACTTTAATCTTAGAGGGATCTGGCTTTAGAACACCATAGGCTACAAGCTTGGTGTTCTTTGATGATCTTAATGTTTCTATTCTCTTAATCTTTGTGAATAACGATTCAGTGATTACATTACATTTGGCTCCTGTGTCAACTTTGAAATCCACTGAGTGTCCATTAATGTTCATTGTGCAGATCAGTTCAGATTTTGGACTTCCTATTTCCACTGTTTGTACAGCAGTCTTTTTAATTGACACACCATCCACATAGAAGGACTCATCTGTACTATCTGTGGAATCTTCCTTTGGTTTCAGCTGATTTACTGCTTTTCTTTGTCTATTTGACTTTGATGTTGTCTTGCAGCACTTCTTAAAATGGTTCCATTTATTACACTTATGGCACTGTTGACCATAGGCTAAACATCTTTCCTTTTTTGCTTCGTGTTTTCCTCAACAACTGCTGCGGTTTAGTATAATTTGAGATGTTCTGCTGTTGGAGTTAAATTTGTGTTTGGTCCATTGTGTTTTGGTTCTATGGTGCACACTAACCACATTAGTGTTGCTTTGCTTGGGCACTGAGAGAGTCTTTGAGTGCATATCGGTCAGCTCATGAATTTGACACAATTCTATTGCTTTGATCAATGTTAGCTTACTGACTTTTAGCAGAATTTTTCTCATGCCATCACTAGTCACACCGCACACAAGTCTGTCTCTTATAAGTTCGTCAGTCAGATCACCAAATCTGCACGTCTTTGCCTTGTTTCTCAAATCACTCACGTACGCTTCAATAGATTCACCGGCTTTCTGATTTCTCATATTAAACTTGTGCCATTCCATTGTGACATTTGTTTGTGGGTTGCATAACTCACGGAATTTCCTTTTTAGGCATTCCGGGTTCTCTCTAGATTCGGCCTCCGCGATGATCCGTCTTTGTTCTCCTTCTCCCGCGAACGTGGCAGGTGCATACACAAACGTGAGCTCACGCTCAATGGCTTCTGAACCGGCCAAATTAAGAAGAATAAATGCACGTGTCCTGGCCTCCTTATCCGAGTGAGCAGCTGCTATGAAGATATCATATTCTTGCTCAAATACTCGCCAGTTCTCAGAAATGTTGCCGTCAAAAACTAATGGTTTGGGTCTTCGGAAGCCTTCCGCCATTGTTCTTACGAGAATACAAAAAATTTTTTTAAAAGTTGCAAGTAAGTATTTCCGATGAAAACTTTTTTTTTTTTAACCTCCAAAACGTCCTTTTTATATTATTTGGTCCGCTTCTGACACCATGTTTGAATGACGGTCACACTCGCGAGGTTAACACAACCAAACTCCTTTATTGCGAACCTTGTTTATCCATCGTCTTCCAATGTGCCTTTTCTCTATATCACCACCAATGCGTATGCATACGTCTGATGTCATCACCACGGATACCCATTTATACAAATGCATGTTAAACAGAACATTAACCCAATGTTCTACAGTAATTATTTTAGACAATATTTTTTTCAGACAGAGAACATCTTTTTTGCCGATTCTAGCCTATAAGTTTTTATTTTAATTACATTCCCATTGTCTTATGCACAATGGAGGTTATTTCTATTATGTTTTGCTTACATTTGCACAATATATTATTCCACTGTGAATGTTTTTTGTTCATTTTTTTATCACTATTTTTGCTTGGATTTTAGTCTTCTAAACTGACATTGATGTTTTTTTCTATCCAGCTTAAAGTCATGACTCAGCAGCTCAAGAGTTCCTGTTATTAATGACTTTTTACCTCCTGCTTTTATTTCTTGAACTGAATGGATGTCTGCTGCTTTTAGTATCACTTCCTTTTGATGGAAGTCATCACTGAGCGCTGTCCTGTCTATCCCTGTCTTGTTTACAGAGCTTGTTTTGGACACCGTTTGCTTTTGCTCAGACCTCGAAGATAGATTTATTTCGCTAACCATGTCTTACCATCTTCTGACCTCTAGAATGTACAGTGACTGTGATTCAAAACCAAAATAAAGAGATGAGGTTGCAATAATTTCAGGAACTAAAAATCTTCCATATGCTGTAGCCAAACATGGACTCTGTCATTAGCTAGACTTTATTACACTCTGTTAGTTCTAATGATAATAATATAGAAACGACCTGATTAACGCTTTTGCTGAAGTGATTTTGTCATTTTATGAGGTTAATATTGATGCTTCTGTGAGAGATAATGTATGCAGTTATGGCTACAGTTAAAGGAGACTTGTTGAATTCTGTTCATTGGGTTTTTTGCTTTAGTGAAGCATTCATTCTCACTGTATAAGATTCCTGTCTGTGATGCAGCACTCCATGTATTTCTGTATAATATTGATGGTGTTTTATAGCCGGGCATCATGATGATGGTATTAAGCGGCGGATTGATTCAGGAAGGATGCTACTGATGTGTGAAATGCATTTCCCACCGCTGCTACAACTCCTCTTTTTCCTCCTCCACCTATTGCTCCTTCTCCTCCTCCCCCTCCTCCTCCATGTCCTACTACATATAAAAATAGCATAATAATAATAATAAAAATAGTTATTTCACCTAAACTTAAACCAAATCTGATTTCTCCACCTCAGTATTTGACAGTATATATAATTTTTAGACAACAAATTGAGGGGAAAAAAACAGAAATCTGATAATTGCCTGAATTGTATACCAATTGACTATTAATTCATTGATGATTTTAAGAATTTGGCCCAGACAAATGTGTAAAGTGCTGGTTTCCTCTGCCTTCCAGTTTACTTTCAACATCAAATACATGCCAATAGGTAAATTGGCTAAGATCATTTCCCCCTGGGAATGGGTGTTTAAAATGTGTGTAGTACTGGCATCTTATCCAGAGTGTATACAGCCAGTATTCTTATGGACAGATCCACCGTGACCCTGACCTGAATAAATCAATATAATAGATAGATAGTTAAATACTTCATTACATACACTAAGGGGTAAAGAATTGTGCATAAAGTCAGGCTGTTTGGTAACTGATGCTGATTCTGATTGAGTTCTGATAATTCTGAGCATTTTGCTAGTTCTGTCATGCTGTGATTAAAAGGAATTGTCACTGTTTCTTACTTTGTTACAACCCTTTTACTTATAGTTCATTAAAACAAAGGTTTTTGAGAATTGGACAAACAACATATACAACTCTTAATCCTACTACCCTCCTCCTACTATTACTCCTACTACTATGCCTCCTTCTTCTACTGCTACTAATCTTACTTATCCTTCCCCTAATACTACTAGGAGAGTAGTATTGCAGTGGTTAAGGTGTTTGACTTCTGACCGAAAGGTTGTGAGTTCAAAGTTGCCACTGTTGCCAAGGTGCCACTGCTGGGTCCCTGAGCAAGGGCCCCTTAACTCTCCACTGCTTAGTTGTATAATATGACAAAAAAATTTAAGTTCCTATGGATAAGGGCATAAATATATGCTATAAATGTACTACTAATACTACTTCAACAACTAGTCCTAATACTACTACTACTACAATGACTACTACTGTTACTACAACTCACTGGTGGTCTGTCAGGGCCAGCAAGGCCTGAACACTTTAAGCATCACTCACTTATATTTTAAGATATTTTTGTTCATGAATATTTATTAAAATATTCCTAATAATCTATTATCTTCATTTCATTAGTCAAAGGTATCTGTGTAAGGCTTCAAGCATTAGTACTGTGGGTACCAATGCTATATAATATATAACAGTGAATGGTGTTGCTTTAACCAAACAGATTGCCAGTTGACAGCACTGAGGCTAACTAGAAGGCGTCCAGGTATGTCTGCATTTTTTGCGTCTTTTAATTGGATAGTCAGAGAGCACGCTAGTCAAGATTTGTGTATATTCTATATATATACAGTGAGGAAAATAAGTATTTGAACACCCTGCTATTTTGCAAGTTCTCCCATTTAGAAATCATGGAGGGGTCTGAAATTGTCATCGTAGGTGCATGTCCACTGTGAGAGACATAATCTAAAAAAAAAAAAATCCAGAAATCACAATGTATGATTTTTAAACTATTTATTTGTATGATACAGCTGCAAATAAGTATTTGAACACCTGTCTATCAGCTAGAATTCTGACCCTCAAAGACCTGTTAGTCTGCCTTTAAAATGTCCACCTCCACTACATTTATTATCCTAAATTAGATGCACCTGTTTGAGGTCGTTAGCTGCATAAAGACACCTGTCCACCCCATACAATCAGTAAGAATCCATCTACTAACATGGCCAAGACCAAAGAGCTGTCCAAAGACACTAGAGACAAAATTGTACACATCCACAAGGCTGGAAAGGGCTACGGGGAAATTGCCAAGCAGCTTGGTGAAATAAGGTCCACTGTTGGAGCAATCATTAGAAAATGGAAGAAGCTAAACATGACTGTCAATCTCGCTCGGACTGGGGCTCCATGCAAGATCTCACCTCGTGGGGTCTCAATGATCCTCAGTAAGGTGAGAAATCAGCCCAGAACTACACAGGAGGAGCTGGTCAATGACCTGAAAGGAGCTGGGACCACCGTTTCCAAGGTTACTGTTGGTAATACACGAAGACGTCATGGTTTGAAATCATGCATGGCACGGGAGGTTCCCCTGCTTAAACCAGCACATGTCCAGGCACGTCTTAAGTTTGCCAATGACCATTTGGATGATCCAGAGGAGTCATGGGAGAAAGTCATGTGGTCAGATGAGACCAAAATAGAATTTTTGGGTCATAATTCCACTAAACGTGTTTGGAGGAAGAAGATTGATGAGTACTATACCAAGAACACCATCCCTACTGTAAAGCATGGGGGTGGTAGCATCATGATTTGGGGTGTTTTTCTGCACATGGGACAGGGCGACTGCACTGTATTAAGGAGAGGATGACCGGGGCCATGTATTGCGAGATTTTGGGGAACAACCTCCTTCCCTCATTTAGAGCATTGAAGATGGGTCGAGGCTGGGTCTTCCAACATGACAATGACCCGAAGCACACAGCCAGGATAACCAAGGAGTGGCTCTGTAAGAAGCATATCAAGGTTCTGGCGTGGCCTAGCCAGTCTCCAGACCTAAACCCAATAGAAAATCTTTGGAGGGAGCTCAAACTCTGTGTTTCTCAGCGACAGGCCAGAAACCTGACTGATCTAGAGAAGATCTGTGTGGAGGAGTGGGCCAAAATCCCTCCTGCAGTGTGTGCAAACTTGGTGAAAAACTACAGGAAACGTTTGACCTCTGTAATTGCAAACAAAGGCTACTGTACCAAATATTAACATTGACTTTCTCAGGTGTTCAAATACTTATTTGCAGCTGTATCATACAAATAAATAGTTTAAAAATCATATATTGTGATTTCTGGATTTTTTTTATTTAGATTATGTCTCTCACAGTGGACATGCACCTACGATGACAATTTCAGACCCCTCCATGATTTCTAAGTGGGAGAACTTGCAAAGTAGCAGGGTGTTCAAATACTTATTTTCCTCACTGTATATATATATATATATATATATATATATATATATATATATATATATATATATATATATATATATATATATATATATATATATATATATAAGGAGTACAAGGAGATGCGGCAGCAGGTGAAGAGGGATGTGGCAAAAGCCAAGGATAAGGCATATGAGGAGCTGTATGAGAGGTTAAACACTAAGAAAGGAGAAAAGGATTTGTACAGATTGGCCAGGCAGAGGGACCCAGCTGGAAAGAATGTGTTGCAAGTAAGAGCAATAAAGGATGGAGATGGAAATGTGTTGACTAGTGAGGAGAGTGTGTTGAGAAGATGGAGGGAGTATTTTGAGCAGTTTTAGAATGAGGAAAATGAGAGAGAGAGAAGGTTGGATGATGTGGAGTTAGTGAAGCAGTAAGTGGATAGGATTAGTAAGGAGGAAGTGAGAGCAGCGATTAAGAGGATGAAGAGTGGAAAGACGGTTGGACCAGATGACATACCAGTAGAAGCAAGGAGATTTTTAGGAGAGATGCAGACAGGAGAGGACAGAAGGAATTGCATTGTGTATTTGTGGATTTAAAGAAAGCGTACGACAGAGTGCCAAAAGAAGAGTTGTGGTATTGTATGAGGAAGTCTGGTGTGTCAGAGAAGTATGTGAGGGTGGTGCAGGACATGTATGAGGACAGTGTGACAGCAGTGAAGTGTGCAGTAGGAACGACAGACTGGTTCAAGGTGAAGGTTGGACTGGATTAAGGATCGGCGCTGAGCCCTTTCCTGTTTGCAGTGGTGATGGACAGGTTGACGGATGAGGTCAGACAGGAGTCTCCCTGGACTATGATGTTTGCGGATAATATTGTGATTTGTGGTGAGAGTAGGGAGCAGGTTGAGAAGAGCCTGGAGAGGTGGAGGTATGCGCTGGAGAGAAGGGGAATGAAAGTCAGTAGGAGTAAGACAGAGTACATGTGTGTGAATGAGAGGGAGGGCAGTGGAGTGGTGCGGTTGCAGGGAGAAGAGTTGAAGAAGGTGGAGGAGTTCAGGTAACTGGGGTCAACAGTGCAAAGCAATGGAGAGTGTGTTAGGGAAGTGAAGAAAAAAGTGCAGGCAGGGTGGAGTGGGTGGAGAAGAGTGACAGGAGTGATTTGTGATAGAAGATTATCTGCAAGAATGAAAGGGAAAGTTTATAGGACTGTGGTGAGACCTGCGATGTTGTATGGATTAGAGACAGTGGCATTGAGTAAAAGGCAAGAAGCAGAGCTGGAGGTAGCAGAGCTGAAGATGTTAAGGTTTTCGTTGGAAGTGACGAGGATAGACAGGATTAGAAATGAGTTTATTAGAGGGACAGCGCATGTTAGACGTTTTGGAGACATGGTGAGGGTGGTGAGATTGAGATGGTTTGGACATGTACACAGGAGGGACATGAGTTATATTGGTAGGAGAATGCTTAGGATGGAGCCACCAGGAAGGAGGAAAAAAGGAAGACCAAGGAGAAGGTTTATGGATGTGGTGAGGGAAGACATGCAGGTAGTTGGTGTGAAAGAGGCAGATGTAGAGGACATGGTGGTATGGAGACGGATGATCTGCTGTGGCGACCCCTAATGGGAGCACCCGAAAGAAGAAGAAGAAGAAGAAGAAAATCAATGTTTCTGCTAGAAATGGTGTATGAAGACATGATGAATTGTGTTAAGTTTCTTGCTTTAATATTAGCATGCATTCTCACTTCATGAGATACCTGTCTGTGGTGCAGCACTTTATTGTACTGTGTTTCTGTATAATATTGATGGTTTCTATAGCCATAGAGGCATAATAATGGTATTAAGAGGTTGATATAGGTAGGACACCACTGAAGTAAAAAAAAAAAATTCATAATAATTATTGTGTTTTTTCCAGATCAGCAATTGGCAATCTAATTTTTAGGAAACAAATCTTAAAAAAATAGAAATCTGATAAATGCCTGAATATGTTAATTATTACCTTTATTTATTAATTAATATTTGTAAGATTTTGGCCTAGAAAAATGTGTAAAAAGATGGTTTTCCCCTGTTCTGTGGTTTACCTCCAACATTCGAAACACATGCTGAAAGATGAGTTGGCGAAGATAAATTTCCCCAAGCTGTGAATGAGTGTCTTAATGTGTGTAACACTGGCATCTCATCCAGAGTGTATTCCTGCCTCATAGCCAGTATTCCTATGAACAGATCCACTGTGACCTAACTTATAAAAGATGAAGAGATTTAATTAATAAATTGATCTGAGGGAAAATGGTTACTGAAGGTAAGTGAGTAGAAGCAAAGGTTCAAGTTTTATACAGTATTTTGGTATATTTCTTCATCCTTCTCTATGAATTGGTTTCACAGATGGAAAAATAGCTTGTTTAGAAAAAGTGTATATTTGTAAGATTAATCTTAAAACACCTAATAACAGTACACGGTTGGCAGGGATCTTTAAAAAAGCAAGTTTTTCCTTTCTAAGTGTAGATATTGTGGAGAAAAATTACATCCACAAAACACTGTTTAAATCTCTTTCCTACCGAGGGCAACAGAAAGCAGTGTGGGATCTCAGTGGGAAATTTATGTTGTTCATATGAGAGGTACCATTCTGCATAAATTCTGTCAAATTCTCTTGAAGGTGGACATCCTGAGTGCACCTTATCTGTGTCTTTTACTAGTAATGACACAAAGCTGTTTTAAATGTCTGAAGTCTTTCCAATAGCCAAATCTGCCAATTGTTGTTCTGCATTTATAATAATAATAATAATAATAATAATAATAATTTATAGGATCAAATCCTGTCTTGTTCGTTTGGAAGCATGAGTTGTGAGTGATTTAATTATGGAAATGCTGAACTTCCTCAAGTGGTTTATATAAGACTGAGTCTGCTGCCGTTCCAGGGTGTGGCTTTATGGATTTGTTCACCAACACCAATTGTGACACCCCATTGCCCTGACACTTGCAGCTTGAAAACGAAAATGACAATTGCTAAATAGGATGTGCTGACTCACGAATGTGCTGCAGAGCACAACTAAAACCACATCAACTTTGCTGATGATACTACAGCAGTAGTGGGCCTTGTCAGCGTACTGGGAGCCAGTGGAGCAGCTCGCATTGCACGGACAACAATCTACTTTTCAATAAACAATAATAATAAGACAACTATTTTTGATTAAAAGAGGAATTTTGATGTCAGATCTCATTCCCTCTGAAGTTTGTGATGTGCAGACTTCTTACAGTCAGAGTTCTTACAACCCTCAAGACTATCCACTTTGACAAGGAAGCACAGAAGTGTCAAAAAATGAGGCCAGAATCTCTACAATCCTTCCAAAATCCTCCTGATTCCAATAGTGATTAGCTGATCAGGAACTGCACAATAAAGAACAACTGAGAAGATGTGGATAACCTCTTCATTGGGCAGACAGTACCAAAAAATCTGTGCTATGATCAACATAATCCACAACAGGTTTGTTGTCTTGATGCAGACTATGCAACTTACTGTCACCTTCCAACACCCATTTAGTCTAATCAGTACCCTGCCCAACACCCACTAAGCCTAATTAATACCTTTTGCAGCACTCATCTGGACTTATTCAATTCATTTTCCAATTCATTTCTATTTGTATAACAACAGACATTGTCTTAAAGCAGCTTTCCAGAGATCAAGGCCCTTTCCAACATTCACCTACTCAATAGCAGGACTAGTCTGTACCTTTCACTCACCCAGACTATTTACGACTCTTTCAAACACTAATCTAACTGTTTCCCAGACTGTCAAGTTATCTTGGATTTTGCATTTCAATTCTACCTCTAACTCGAAGGAAAGGACTCAGTCAACCACAGACACAGGAGTCAACTCAAACATTGCTTTACTTTCAGACTTCAATAAACTCGTTGCATTCTTGATTGACTCGTCATGTTGGTTGTAAGTACCATTTACAGCCAGTTTTCCAACAGATGAACTTCAATCACTTCAAACAATGCTAGATGATGAACCTAAGTCAATCACTTAAGTTGTCCAACAAGCTTCACTTAGCGCCGAAGTTTAGCTTAGCTTAGCTTAATTTTATCCAGCTTTGTTTAGCCTAGCTTATCTTGGCTAGGCTAATCATCATTTTAATCATACATTTACGGAATTTGGCAGACGCTCTTATCCAGCGCAAATTACAACTGAGCACTTGAGAGTTGAAGGCGTTGCTTAGGGGCCCAGCGGTGGTAGCTTGGTAATCACTGAGCTACGTCCTCCCTAATTAGTACACTGGTTATGAGTAGCCTACTCACTACCCATCTGAAAATATACCAGGACTAACTGAGACCCACACACATCCAGACTAATCAAGACTGTTGCCAGCACTCACCTGGACTAATCAGTACCCTTCCTAACAACCATTTGCACTAATCAGTACCTTATCCAGAAACCACCAGGACTAATTATTACCATTCTCAACGATGACTTAGACCAATTGAGACCCTTTTCAACACACATTAACTAATCAAGACTCTTACCCATACTACCCTTCCTAACACTCCCCCATATTAACCAAGACTCTTGTTAAGGTCCAGTGTACCATATTGCTGTATTCTTTTATGCAGCACAAGGGTTCTGATAAAACATTATTTTGTTCCATATTATGATTTATATTTATATATTTAGTATGAGTGAGAATCTTGAGAGGAACAAGACTCAAAAGGGGAAACTAATATTTATTCATTACAGTTCCATCAT
>NC_139576.1:6060097-6237597 GCF_946808225.1 Silurus aristotelis
TGTTTAGTTCAAAAAAGAAGACATTAAGACATTTATATTTTCAGTCTAAAATTGTGTAAACCAGTCTTACTTTTCTTGTGAAAGAAAAAAGAAAGAAACATTTAATTTGTCACATATACATTTATTAAAGCACATCTTTATGTAAATATCAGTGATGTTAGCTAGGAAACTGGTGATGAGGGTCAGCCATGATACAGCACCGCTGGAGCACAGAGGGTTAAGGGGCCTTGCTCAAGGGCCCAGGATTGGCAGCTTGGTGATCCCCCCCTCCACATCTGCCTCTTTCAAACCAAATACCTGCATGTCTTCCCTCACCACATCCATTAACAATCTCAGAAAATGTTTATATTACTTAAAAAAAAAAAAAAGAAAAAAGATTTTGAACAGAAATGTTGGACTATTGAAAAGTATGAACACGTACAGAACTCAATACTCGGTCTGGGTTCCTTTGCATGAATTACTGCAGTATCATGGAGGCGATCGATCTGTGATGCTGCTGATGTGTTATTGAAGCCCAGGTTGTCTGATAGTGGCCTTCAGCTCTTCTATGTCACTGGGTCTGGTGTCTCATATCTCCCTCTTTACAATACCCCCATAGATTCTCCATGGGGTTACGGTCGGGTGAGTAGGCTGGCCAATCAAGCACATGGATACCATGGTCCTTAAATCAGGTATTGGTACTTTTTGCAGTGTGGGCAGGTGCTGAATCCTGCTGGAAAATGAAATCAGCATCTCTATAAAGCTGGTCAGCAGAGGGAAGCATGACGTGCTCTAAAACTTCCTGGTAGACGGCTGTGCTGACCTTCGACTTGATAAGACACAGTGAACCAACACCAGCAGATCACATGACCACCACTGAATGTGCAAACTTTACACTAGACCTCAAGCAACTTGGATTCTGTTTCTCTCCTCTCTTCCTCCAGACTCTGGGTCCTTGATTTCCAAATGAAATGCTAAAAGATCTTTCCTTTCATCTGAAAAGACGACTTTGGCCCACTGAGAATCGATCCAGTCCTTTTTGTCCTTTGTCCAGGTAAAACACCTCTGATGTTGTCTGAAAGAATGTGTCAGTTGTAGCCAAACATCAACTCCAGCTGCAGTCCACTCTGTAAATCTCCCTCAAATTCTTGAATGAGCTTTATTTCACGTTTTTCTACCACATTTTTTTTTCTTTCATTTAACTTTCCATTAATGTGCCTGGATACAGCACTCTGTGAACAGCAGCTTCTTTAGTGATGACCTTTCGTGTCTTACCCTCCATGTGCAGGGTGTCAATGATAGTTTTCTGTACAACTGTCAAGTCAGCAGTCTTCCCCCATGAGTGTGTAGCCTGAACCAGACTGAGACACCATTTAAAGGTTTATGAACCTTTGCAGGTGTTTTAAGTTAATTAGCTGATTAGAGTGTGACACCACGAGTCTCGAATATTGAACTCTTCCACAATATTCTTATTTTCTGAGATAGGGAATTTTGGGTTCTTTCGTTAGCTGTAAGCCATAATCATCAATATGGGAAAAAAAACCCCACTTGAAATATATCAGTCTGTAAGTGATGAATCTATATAATATACGAGTTCCACTTTTTGTATTAAATTACTAAAATAAATAATTTTTTTTAATAATAATCTCATTTATTGAGATGTATTGATTAAAAAGCTATGCAACTATGCATTATGTACTACACTGCATTTACCTTATGATAGAAGAGATACAAATATACATACATACTAAGATATATGCAAAATATGATGCTCTTAATGGTCTTAACAACAAACCTTTGGTCAGGAAATAAACATGAATCAAACCCCTGAGACCTCATTTGCGGATTTACTGTTTGTTGAAAAAAAGCTCAAAACAGGGTTCTTACTTCTATGCCTTGTGTGCAAAGGTAGTCATGGAAATGATTTAAATGTTTGATGAAAAATGTAAATCCAAATTTTGGTTCACACAATCTTTTAACTGTTTGAAGCTCAAGGAACATTGCCTGATTTAAAGAAGGTTCTATCCCACAATAACTTGTTTTATGTGTAATTCTTGCTCATTTCCCTGACTCATATTTTATTGTTAATATTCAGTGGGTAGCTCAGTGGTTAAAGCTCTCGGTTACTGATCGGCGGTCAGGGGTTTAAGCCCCAGTATCTCCAAGCTGCCACTCTTGGGCCTTTGAGCAAGGCCCTTAATCTTCTGTTTTCCAGGGGAGCTGTATCATGTCTGACCCTGGCTTCCTAACATCACTGGGAAATGAGAAGATTAGAGTTTCACTGTGCTGTTATGTATATGTGGCAAGTAAATGCATCTATTCTATTCATGTGTTGACAATAACCTTTTTTCCTATTTTTACAAAAGAGGTTCACTAGAACAGAGATCTCCAAAAACCTGGTTGTGACCCAGTACAGGGCTGTGGAAGAGTTGCTACAGGGTCACAAGTATTATACAGGGATGCTGATTTATGTTTTGCCCTTTAAGATCCACTATCCAAATTTGTATACAGTGCCATTTCAGAAAACATAATTTGCAACAGGTTCAGCTAATTATGGTTCTGTTATTTAGTAAAATAATTTATTTATAGGATTTCATGTCAATTCAATATTTTCAAAACAGAACTGGTGTAGAAAAGGTTGGTGACCCCTGCACTAGAGTATGCTTAACTTCAGCGACAATGAAAAACACAGTTTAACACTTCTGACAGGGTCCAGAGAAAACTGTAATCATGCAGTACCATAAGAGCTAATCAAACACTGAGCTACTTCAGTATTAAACAGCAGGGTTTTAAGCACTACGGGAACACATGTATTGGGAAATCTGCCGTGCAGGATCTGTTTCATGGCAGATAGGATATAAATGAAGGGTTTAAGGCTTAGCGAGTGCATGAAAGTAGTTCTTGAGTTTAATCTAATCCTTTTGGGTTAAAGTAACATGCCACCTGTTGAGCTACAATATATGGACAAAGGTTTTTGGACACCTGAGCACAAGATTCGTATGTGGCTTTTTGAACATCCTGTTCCACATATAGTCCCTATTTTCTTGTATAACAACCTTCACTCTTCTGGGAAGATGTTCCACACAATTTTGGAGTGTGCTTGTGGAGATTTTGTGCTCATTCAGCCACAAGGATGTTAGTAAAGTCAAATACTAATCTAGGGTGTGGTGAAGAGGCCTGGGATGGAGTCAGCATTCCAACTCATCCTTAAGGTATTCAATAGGGTTGAGGTCAGAGCTCTAAAGTGGGACATTTTCCATTTTAATCCATAAAACCATATTTTCATGGTGCTGTTCATTGTGTACCTCCAAGTATATGGTAAAATTTTTGGGAATAATTATGTACAAATTAATACTTTAGTCCCTATATTAGATAATTGTGGGATTGGGATGTGTTGGTGGTAAACCAGAACAGAACAAATACAGAGTTTTAACAGTTGTTCAGTTCCTTGTAGAAGTGATTATATAGATATATTTTTTTCTGCTGAGCGTTTGCACTGTTGGGATTTCTGTACACACTTTTGGACTGTAAATACTGAGAGCTGCACTGCAAATAATAAACCACCTTTGCACTTAAGTGTCAAAGTAACTGAAGTTCTTTATAGTCTGTAATCCTCCTCATTATAAATCTACTTAAAAGCAGATGTATTGCATGTAAACCTCTGTATAACATGTACAGGCATCTGTTACATTTCTACCTTATTATGTTGTTCTTATTCCTCTGAAACTAGACAGTCTATCTTTTCCTCAGTCTGTATGCACATCTGTCTAAAATGTGGAGAGTGGTTGAAGTGGTTGTGTATAGGATTTATACAGTTATCATTGCAACCAGCAGATGAACTGATTAGATTTTGGAATAGATCCAAAATGAAAAACTGGGTCAAGGTCAGAGCCAGGTAAAACACCTGAACTAGCCTTAAGTCTTTTTGAGTATGATGCTACAAGCTTGGCACAACAATTTTTTGGCAGTTTCTCACATTCTTCTTAGCAGAAAATTTCAAGCTTCATCAGGTTGGATGGGGAGCATCGGTGCACAGCCATTTTCGTATCCTTCCAGAGATTTTCAATTGGGTTCAAGTCTGGGCTTGAAGGCTAAGGCACTTTAACCACGATTGCTCAGACTAGCCGGGCGACCCGATCTAGGAAGAGTTCTAGTGGTTTGAAACTTCTATTTTTGGCTAATGGAGGCCACAGTGCTCACTGGGACCTTCAATGCTGCAGAATTCTTTTTTTTACCCTTCTTCAGACCTGTGCCTCGATACAGTCCTGTTTTGTAGATTTACAGACATCCTTGGACTTAATAACTTGGTTTGGACATGCACTGTTAACTGTGGGACCTTTATGTAGACATATGTGTGCCACTCCAATTCAGTTGTAGAAACATCTCAAGGATGATCAGTGGAAACAGAATGCACTTGAGCTCAATTTTGAGTGTCATGGCAAAGACTGTAAATACTTACGTACATGTGATTTCCTTTCAGGAACTCCAAATTCGTTGACAACACTTTGGGAATGTATGGGTATGTATGTAATGTATGCAATGCGTATGAACATCAGCGATCCCATTGATGTTTCCTGCAACCGATGTCGTTGCCTCCATGCCGGGGTCGGCTGATTTTCCCAGACCTGCACACTGAGGTGACCAGGTCCTGGAAGAATCCTTATTTAGCCTGCTTCTTTAGCCCTATCCTCTCTCTTTACACTAATGTAGTGGGGCTGAAGGAGTGCGATTGTGGGGCGATGCCCCAGGTTGAAAAGACACTGGCTGGCAAACCCTTTACCCGGGTGCTGCATTGTCCCTTAAATCCCCGGTACGACCCACCAAAGCCGAGGTAGTCTTCAGAGTGGGCAGGCTTTTACACCATGGCTGTGCTACAGGCTTATCAGGCTGACTGGCTGCAAGAGATCGACAAGAGAGTGCCTACAGGCAGTCATGTGGTTAAAGAGCTGTGTCGTGCAACAGACCTGGCTCTCAGGGCCAAGAAAGAGAATGCTAGGGCAATTGGCTGGTCTATGTCTGCTCTGGTCTATACACAGAAACACCTCTTGCTCACCCTGGAAGATTTGTCTGACAGAGATAGAGCCGTTCTGTGGTGCCAACTGGCCTGTTTGGTAATGCTTTAAACAAGGTCATCGAGAAATTCCAGGAGGCGGCTTTCCAGCAGTTTCTTCCTCGCTGCTCTCATGGGGCTACTTGGCGGGCGCAGCCCCAACCAGAGCCCCAAGCCAGCACGAATGAAATTCAGAAACAAGGGACCCTGGGAGACACCCCAGGCTGAGCCCCAAGGAGCTGACAAATCTGAGGACCGCCATCTTCAATAGAACGGCTTCGGCCAAAAGATCCTGACAGCCAGGAGTTTTTTGGGGTCTTTGCCAGGGGGGAATGTGCACCTCACCATACATATCAGTGGGTCCTGTGCACTGTAGAAAAAGACAATACAGTTCAGTTCGGGTCTTGTCTTCCCCGGTTCAATGGGGTGTGTCCCACTCTGGTGGTTACAGGGCCCTGTGTTGGGGGCTACGTGCCTTTGCATAATGTTATTGACTGATGCTTCCCTCACAGGTCCCCTTACTCACTCTTGACCGCTCTGCCCAAGGTCTATGGAAAGGACCCCATCTTTTGTGGCACATCAACTGCCTGGAGATTCTGGCCACACTTCTAGCATGAAAGCATTTCCATTCAGACCTAAGGGACCATTAAGTGTTGGTCCATAAAGGCAACAGATCGGTGGTCTTCTATATTAACCAACGGGGGGGGGCACTATACATCCCTGAGCAGTTGAATCAAAGAGCAGACACCCTCTCAAGGCAAGGGCCAAGGTCTGGGGAATAGAGGCTCCACCAGGAAGTGGTGGAGCAAATATGGAGAAGATTTTACAGAGCACTGTTTGAGACTCAAGAGACATCGCACTTGTCTCCTCTGGTTCTTCCTTAATCACCCAGACCCTCTTGGGCTGGACGCCATGGTACAGGCGTAGCCGATGCACCGCCTGTATGCTTTTTCCCCCTGTAGCTCTGCCTTCGGGAGAGAGTTTTCTGGGATAGAGTCTGTCTCCTCCTGGTAACCCCATGCTGGCCAGTAAACCATAAACCTTCTCAAACACCCTCTCTAGTGTTTACCATTATCCAGTCCAGAGCTCAATCCACGAGGAGGCCGTATGCTGCAAATTGTGCCTGTTCACTACATGGTGCATAGGTCACCACTTAGACCCAGTGAACTCCCTGGTTGGCCCAGTGCTGGAATTTCTTTAAGAGCAGTTTGCTAAAGGGTTGTCTCCTTCCACCCTAAAGGTTTACGTGTCCGCTATTGCGGCTTATCATGCTTTGCTTGCTAAAAAGTCGCTAGGAAAAATAAACCGTTTGTAACACGTTTCCTTCGCAGCACCCTGAGGTCTGTCACACACCAATTACACACGTGATTCAGAGCTCGAAACGTGGAAGCATTTAAAGCGTTGTTGCAGCATCTTGTTCCCTCAGGGAACCAAGGTTACATACGTTTTTAATTTGTTTTATTTTATAAAATAAAATTTGTAACAAACCTCTTTTACATTGTCATTATAGTGTAATTTTTGTAGAAGTAAATAATAAAAGCCCTTTGAATACTTTCCAGGTTTGAATACTTTCTAAGTTTATCTCTAATGAGTGAGCCAGTGGTAACTGTGGCAAGGAAAATCTCCCTGAGATGTCAAGAGGAAGAAACTTCGAGAGGAACCCAACTTAAACAGGAACCCATCCATATCTGGGTGACAACAAATGTCTATTTATTGTTAGAAATGACAAATATTATGACTAATGTAGTCCTTGCTTATGTGCCTATAACTGCACATAATTATCTTATTTATCTAGTAAGCTCTTAACTGTTCATTATAAATAACATCATTAGCCTGGTTTTCCTATGGAGGACAAGGACACTGTAATCTAAGCTCCTTGTTTTGGCTGAGTTTGAAGGCCAGGCTGCTTACCGTATCGCTGCCTACTGAGCGTCTCGCGGTTCTGTTTACTAGATTCGCGAGAGTTTGAAAATAAAATGGCAAAATCCCAAAACAAGTCCATTCTAACTGAGAAATATTAAAAATGCAAACATCATATCATTGTTTTTAAAGACTGATATTGTAATGCCAGTCAGAGTGGGGGGGAAAAAAAAGCATTCTTGAGCGTGTCTCCAGGCTCACAGCTCCGTTATACTGACCTTTTCTTTCAATAAAAACATTTGCACATGTAGACATTTATCTCCATTAGACCAGCAGGAGCTCTGTGCCGCTCTCGCTCACACTCAACTGTTGTTATGGAGAACTTTTCTCTGACCTGTTTTCTTGAACCCAGAATCTACTTGGACATTGTTTAGTCTTTTTTTATATATATATATATATATTTTTTTTTACACTGTGTTGTATGTTCTACATACTACTGTTTCTGGTATTGGTTAACGTAAATGTTAACGATTTGTTTAACATTTTTGTCCCTTTTTTCACCCCTTGTTAGTTTGTTTGTATTCTGTTCAAGTTTCTTTTTGCTGTGCAGAAATTCTGTCCTAATTTCCCAGGAAGCATGACTCTGAGGTTTTAATGAGGTTACAGTTGGTCCTCTCGGATTCACACTGCAGTGCTGAGAAATTCATCATTCTCAAGTGTTAATGCTTTTGGGCAAAAGGGGGAAAATTAATAGGTGGGGTGAATCTTGGGTAAAGCTTGTTCATGAGGCATTTCTATTTCATTTTCTGAGGATTTCGAGTTCTTTAATAAGAGCCTTGAGCCCTCAGTCTTCTTTATTTAAAACATGATCAACTTAAATATAATAAATGTAGTTAAAAAATAAAATAAGATTATTATTATTATTATTATTATTATTATTATTATTATTAGCTGATTAGGCTAATTCTTTGCCATCTTAATTTTTTTCCTTTATATTTCTCTTATAAATGTTATTAACTTCCTTTCCTCCTTCCTCAGGTCACTCTCTCTCATTCTTTATGTCTCTGTATTTTTCTTTTTATAAAAAAATGCCTTTCTTTCTTTCTTTCTTTCTTTCTTTCTTTCTTTCTTTCTTTCTTTCTTTCTTTCTTTCTTTCTTTCTTTCTTTCTTTCTTTCTTTCTTTCTTTCTTTCTTTAAACATAAATACCCTGAATTAGGGTTTTATTTAGTTATAATATGCAAAACATTTCATGTAGAGGTTGAAAAAAAATAAAATCGGATTCATCGGAAATAAATAAATAATATAAAAAAATTGCCCAATGCTTTGAATCATTTCCCACATGTTGCTTATCCACACTGAAATGTCTGTAAACGCTCAAAATACAAGAAGCTTCTTGCAAGACCTTCAACCATTTCCGCCTACCATTTATATACTTTCTGGCTCTTTGAAACTTCACAGCAATTACTAAAAATGCGTCCTCGTTTTCAGTCCTAATTGCGACGCGTACACAGCATTTTCGAATGTATCCACTTATGAGAGTGTTTTCAAAAAAGCTACATTTTCGTTGACTGAAAGCGCCATCTCGGTGTGGACGGAAAACCAAAACGGAAAGAAAAATATGCATTTTTTAAACGAAAACACATTAGTGTGGACATAGCCTTATACACCTTTAAGAGCTACCATAGTAATCAACTCTAATTAATAAACAGTCTACTACACTGGCTCAGGACTACAGGTTACATGAACACTGAACAATACATCTCAACAATGATGGAACTGTAATGAATATTCATTCAGTGATGGTCATACCATTCTAACCCAACACAGATGAGGATGGGTTCCCTTTTTAGCCTGGTTCCTCTCATTTCTTCCTCGTGCCATCTCAGGGAAATATTCCTTGTCATAGTCACCACTGACTCGCTCATTTTGGATAAACTTAATTATAAGGAACAAACTTATAGGCACTAAAATTATACTTTCTTTTATACTTTTTAACCTGTTTATTTCTGTAAAAATGCTTTGAGACAATTTCCATTGTTAAAAGCGCTCGATAAATACAAATAATTGAACTGAATATACCTTTTTTAATAAAGAATGACTGGGAACAAGTGTAAGGGATTAGTGACAGTCACATGATAGGATTTTTTTTTTGCAGAAAAAAAATGGAAATAAAAATTTGAATATGTGCAAGAGAGTGTAAAGGATAATATATGTAGAGAAATATAAGATATATGAAGTAATAATATATGAGATATGTACATTGTATGTTCAATGGTAGAGAAGTTATTGTGCATATACAGATATATAGAAGATAATCTAGGATGCTGTGAAATTGATATACATTTCTAATTATGAATGTAATGAATGTTGAAGCTGAAATTGTTAATGACTACTGATAGTAAAATTAGTTTTAAAAAAAAATTTAAACAGTGTCCTATCATTGCAGTGGGACTAGATTTCAGTGGGGTTATGGTTGTTGGATGAAAGCTGGCCCTGAACTTGCTAGTTCTGGTGCAAATGTTCTTTTCTCTCCTTCTGTAAGGAAGAAGGTTAAACAGTTTGTTACTGGGGTATGATGGGATATCAGTCCCCGATGATGTGACTCACCATGGCCTCAGACTTTACGTCAGGCAATCGAAGCGGCTGCTCGTTTTCATTATAAATGGCTGCTGAAGGCGAGTAGCAGAGACCAACACATCCTCGAATTCATATACATTTCATGAGCAATGTGCAGAAAGCCATTTGTTTAGCGCTATACAACTTGCTGTAGGCATTGTGCGGCTAAAATATTTATATTGGCAAAATGGGTCAGTTCGTCCATCTGCTTTCCAGTTAAAGGGTTTTGTTGGAAAGCTTTATTCATGAGCTTCCTATCAACCCAAGTTAAAAGGATTATACATGCATTGCAAATACCCTGCTTAGGCATGTGCTTGTATGAGAAATTTCCAAATTTACTCAATTTACAGTACAATCAAATTACTGTATATACCAGGAAAGCTGTTTGTTGAGCGAGATGTGAATAAAGAATGCGGTAATATTTTTCATGCTGGGCAAATTGCATCAGAGATCAAGCCAATTAGGTTTCATCAACCAGTACACAATCTCCAACATCTCCAAATAATATTAAATAGATACACCGATCAGGCATAACATTGACATGACATTATAACATTACGACTGGTGAAGTGAATAACACTGATTGTCTCTTTATCATTGCACCTGTTATTGGGTGGGATTTATTAGGCAGCAAGTGAACTTGAGCGGGTTTGACGAGGGTCAAATTGTGACGGCTAGACGACTGGGTCAGAGCATCTCCAAAACTGCTGCTCTTGTGAGATGTTACTGGTCTGCATTGGTCAGTATCTATCAAAAGTGGTCCAAGGAAGGAACAGTGGTGAACCGGCGAAGAACTCATCAGTGGCCAAGTCTCACTGATGCAATTTCCCTGAGATGACATGAGGACGAAATGAGAGGAACCAGGCTAAAAAAAGGAATTCATCCTCATCTGTGTTGGGTTGGAATGGTATGTTCATCACTAAATGACTATTCATTACAGTTCCATCATTGTTGAGATGTATTGTTCATTTAGCATCATTACTTCTATCAGAGAAAATGTACCCAAGCAAAATCTATTGTTCAGTATCCTTAGACTATAGTTAAAATTATCCCATGTCTGCACATGTCCAAACCATCTCAATCTCGCCTCCCTCACCTTGTCTCCAAAACGTCCTACATGCGCTTACCCTCTAATAAACTTGTTTTTAATCCTGTCCATCGTCGTCACTCCCAAGAAAAAACTTTGCGCTGTTGAGCACAGGTACCTAAAATCATCCACCTTCTCCACCTCTTCTCCCTGCAACCGCACCACTCCACTGCCCTCCCTCTCATTCACACACATGTACTCAGTCTTTCACCTACTGATTTTCATCACCCTTTTTTCCAGTGCGTACCTCCACCTCTCCAGGCTCTTCTCAACCTGCTCCCTTCTCTCACCACAAATCACTATCATCTGGTTAAAAATTCATTGTCCACTGCTGTCACACTGTCCTTATACATGTCCTGCACCACCCTTACATACTTCTCTGACACACCAGACTTCCTTATACAATACCACAACTCCTCTCTCGGCACCCTGTCGTACCCTTTCTCAAAATCTACGAACACACAATGCAACTCCTTCTGACCTTCTCTATACTTCTCCATCAACAATCTTTAAGCAAATAAGGCATCTGTGGGGCTTCTTTTTCCTTGGCATGAAACCATACTGTTGCTCACAGATGGTCACCTCTTCTCTCAGCCTGGCTTCCACTACTCTTTCCCATAACTTCATGGTGTGACTGATCAACTTTATTTCCCTGTAGTTACTGCAAGTCTGCACATCTCCCTTATTCTTAAAGATCGGTACCAGCACACTTCTTCTCCATTCCTCAGGCATCCTTTCACCTTCCAGAATCTTGTTAAACAATCTGGTTAAAAAGCCCACTGCATCTCTCCTAAACATCTCCATGCTTCTCCCGGTATGTCGTCTGGTCCTACCGACTTTCCACTTTTCATCCTCTTAATCGCTGCTCTCACTTCCTCCTTACTAATCCTATCCACTTCCTGCTTCACAATCTCGGTCCCTCTGCCTGGCCAATCGGTACAAATCCTTTTCTCCTTCCTTAGTGTCCAGCTTCTCATACAGTTACTCATATGCCTTTCCTTGGCTTTCGTCACGGCCCTCTTTACCTGCTGCCGCATCTCCTTGTACTCCTGCCTACTTTTCTCATCTCTCTGTCGATCCCAACTCTGTTTTGCCAACCTCTTTCTTCTTATGCTTTCCTGAACGTCTTCATTCCACCACTGTCTTTTTGACTTCCTTTCTATTTCCAGATGTCACACCAAGTACCTTTCTAGCTGTCTCCCTTATCACTTTTGCAGTAGTTGCAAAATCATCCCACACCTCCTCACCACCGCCCCTGTCTGACCTCTTCCTTAAATCTCACACTACAGTCTTCCTCCTTTAGTTTCCACCATCTTATTCTCCTTTTAGTCCTTACTCTCCTCCTCTTCTTCGCCTCCAAAACCATCCTACAGACCACCATCTGATGCTATCTAGCTACACTGTCTCCCGCCAACACCTTACAGTCTCCAATCTCCTTTAGGTTGCATCTCCTACATAGAACATAGTCCACCTATGTGCACCTTCCTCCACTCTTTTACCTCACCCTATCATCCTTCTTCTTCTTTAAAGCTGTATTCACCACTGCATTTTTCTTCCTTTTAGCAAAATCTACCACCATCTGCCCTTCCACATTCCTCTCCTTAAGACCATACCTACCCATCACCTCCTCATCCCCTCTGTTCCCTTTACCTACATGCCCATTAAAGTCTACCCCAATCACCAATCTTTCATACCTAGGTACTCCTTCTACCACTTTATCGAACTCACTCCAGAATTTTTTCTTCTCCTCCATCTTACAACCCACTTCTAAAGCATAGGTACTTATGACATTTATTATCAACTTCCAGTTTCACGCTAATCAGGAACTCTCTTCACCTCTTTCCATCCACACCATGATAGAACAGTTTAACAACCGGATTAACCCCCCCCCCCCCCAATGTTTCTGGCCTTACTCCCGTTCTACTTGGTCTCTTGAACACACAACATATCTACCTTTCTCCTCTTCATCATATCAGCTACCTCTCTCCCTTTACCAGTCATATTACCCACATTTAAAATACCAACCCGAACCTCCACTCTTCTCCATTTCTCCATTCCCTGCTGTCTCTGTAGACGTCTTCCTCCTTTCCTTCTCCTCCTTTGGCCAACAGTAGCCCAATTCCCACCGGTACCCTGTTGTTAACGATACCTGTGGCGATCGTTGGTAAGCCGGGCCTTGACCGATCCGGTATAAAATTTCGATTCGTGATCCACATATTTGATTTGGTACGTTTTACGCTGGATGCCCTTCACAGCGCAACCTTTCCCATGTATCTGGCCTTAACCCTAATGGCAGGGTTAGGAAAGCATGTAAATGGCTGTGCTAATGGTGTTAGAATTATGTCACTACACTATAATACTACCCCAGGTAGCATTCCCAGGCCTAATGTAGCCTTTTTGTCTGAAAATGGCAGTAATTATTTTGTATACAAATGTCTAATTTATTGTAATGATTCTGCATGTCCTTCATGAACTGGCATAGCACCAGCATCTTTATCTGTCCTGTCAGGTAGGTAATGAGGCCCCAGAATAAGGAATCCAATTATTCATGCAGCGGCTGCAGATTTGACGTGTTCCCTGCGATTGAATTGAACCCATGAACTGATAAAATCTCATCTTGCTTCCAAACAGCCCCCCCAGTCACTGAGGATTTGTGGGTTTGCTTTGTGTACTTTTCTGAATGTTGAGTGAAATGTTGAGTGGAGGTTACAGCCTTTTCTCTTTTCAGCCGCCTCAGAATCTCCAAAACCTTTCAGCCATTACATATATGCTGAAGTAAATGGATCTTAAAATATCCTATTTGCCTGTTACAACTATTTTCATTTGTAGATAAGCTACTTATTGATCTTAAAAAGAAATTACGGCATTTTCTGTAATCAAGTATTCATGAAATCATTTGATTAATCTGAGACAATGTGATTAATGCCGTTTTATTCATCAAATATTTTTAGACCTCCAACATTTATACATTTTGCATATGAACTCTGAATTTTAAAATGCAGTGGTGGTTCAGTGGTTAAGGCTCTGGGTTACTGATCATAAGGTCAGGGCTTCAAACACCAGCACCACCAAGCTGCAACTGTTGGGCCAACCTTATGTGCTCCAGGGGCGCCGTACCATGGCTGACCCTGTACTCTGCAATCGAAGCCCAGCTTTCTAAAAAGCTGGAAAAGGCGAAAACCTTGAAAAGGGGTAGCTCAGTGGTTAAAATGTTGAACTTCTGATCAGAAGGTCATGATTTCAATTCCCACCACCTGCCTGAACAAGGTCCTTAATCCTCAACTCCTCAGTTGTATAAATGAGCTAGTTGTGAGTTTACTGCTACATCTTCTGCTTATGTATTCTCTCTAAAGATGGTGACTTTCAGGCTGACCAAATCTAGGGTTGGAAACCTCAAAATAGGTGTAAAATATGCCATGTTTTCGGTTCATATATACAGTCATTGATGCACATCTCAACAGCAAAAGACTGCTAATGCTAAAAGCCTTAGTGTCCAGGTGGAGCTTAGTGGTTTAGGCACATCCATAGCGAAGCCCTTGACCCCATAGCTGCTCAGTTGTATGAATGAGATAACTATAAGTATAATAATATAATAATGGAATAGCCAGAATAGAATAGCCTTTATTTGTCACATATACATTACAGCACAGTGAAATGTTGTTCTTCGCATATCCCAGCTTGCTTGGAAGCTGGGGTCAGAGCGCAGGGTCGGCCATGATACAGCCAAGTCTCTCTGGACTTGGCCTTACTCAACCCATCATTAGCCAGTCATGCTCAAACAACAGTGACATACAATTGTCTCATTTGTACTGTAGAAATGTTATTTCTATATAGTTGTTTTATTTTGTTCTTCTGTATTGTAAAGTATACATACATATACATTCTTAGGAGAAAAATGCATAAATTACATGATTATATAAAAACAGTGCTGGATGGAGGTTTGCAAGCTCCAAATGCTCCTTTGTATGAAACAAAGGTGCACGGTATCGCCTTGTCTCTGTCTCCTGCTGTGTTGGTGACCATTTGCTCATGATTTAACCAATGATCTGAGTGAATGCCAAAGCTGTGCGTACCTTTCGGTATTCCTATGATAATGAAGTGGTCTGAGAGAGAGAGAGAGAGAGAGAGAGAGAGAGAGAGAGAGAGAGAGAGAGTAATCTAAGCCAGGACAGCTACTTCCCTTGCATGTTTTGTTTTTACCTATAACCTGAGTGCTTTGTTCTCCTTCACAGAGACTGACCCCCCTAAATGTTTAAAAAACCACAATGCCAAGTTCTTAAAGTTGGATTTGATGATTGATGACTGCAGCGCCAAAGCGTCTGCAATAAAAACCACTGCTGAACGATTTCCAAGTCTCCGGGTCTTTGCTGGAAAGTTTACAACAGTACTATCAGGCAGTTGAGGCTCTAGGCCTTGCTCAAGGGTCCAGCTGTGGCAGCTTGGTGGTGCTAAGATTTAAACTCATGATTTCAGATCTTTGTAAAGCAACTGTACAAAGATACAGTGGGTTAGGAATACACATTTTAAATAAATACTTCAGCCACTATAAGTGTATCCTTTGGCATATTATCAGAAAGTTTATCATATTTGGCAGATGCCCATAGCCAGAGTGACTTAAAATTGTGTCATTTGTTTAATTAGGCAGTTTAGGTTTAAGAGTCTTATGAACTCCCATTAACCAAATATTGAATAAATATTGGTCCAGTAAAAGTTCAATTCAATTAAATTTTATTTATATACCAGTTTTTACAATGGACATTGTCTCAAAGCCGCTTTTGATAGATGGATGATGGATGGATAGATGGATGGATGGATGGATGGATGGATAGATGGATGGATGGATGGATGGATGGATGGATGGATGGATGGATGGATGGATGGATGGATGGATGGATGGAACTTTGTCATTGCATAGTACTGGTACCCAACAACAAAAGGCATTGTAAATGTACATTTATTGCCTATAAGTTTGAACCTTATAATTGTTTATCTCTAATGAGCCAGTGTTGATTGTGGCAAGGAAAATACTCCCTGAGATGGTATGAGGAAGAAACTTTGAGAAGGACCAGACTCAAAAGGGAACCCTGCCTCATCTAGGTGACACCGAATGTCCATTCATTACAGTTACATTGTTGAGGTGTGTAGTAATAGGTATGTAAATGCAGATCTGTTCATGCACCCTGTGGTTCTGAGCCATTGTAGTAGACTGTTGATATTAATTCCAGTCTAAATCAAAGCTCAAAGCTCGCGAGTTGCTCAGCATCTTCATGGATCTTTAGGCTGTAAGTGTGGAACCATCCCCTGCTGCACAGAGTGGCCTCATTTAAGAAGAACTCCATCGAGAGGTAGGACATCAGGATGAACCAGGCAAAAACGAAGAGAAGAAAAGACTGGAAAACTGGTCACTGGAACCTCAGGGGCATGTTTACTTGATAGAGAGAGAGAATAAAGATTGTTAAGCATTTACATTGTTTATGTGTATAAGGACACCATACAGTGTGATCAGGGGCCCTGTAGAAGTAAGATCGAAGACCTAAAGAAGACCTACTGACAAAAGGCTTGACTAAATGAATGTTTTTAGACTTTTAGACTTATATATATAATATGCTAAGATTTTAGATCCAAGACATTTCAGGGAGGTTTTCTTTGCCATTGTCACCACTGACTCGCTCATTAGGGATAAACTTATTACATCCTTAAGCTATTTATTTCTATATAGCTGCTTAAGGAGAATGTCCTTTGTAAAAAGAAATGCTATACAAAATTGATAAGATTGAAATGAATTGCATTGAGGTTTGCATGCTCGCAGTGGAGAGTCTTTGTGCGTTTAACACCACAGTAGATTTGAATTCACTGCAGGCGTTAAGCCGATTTCAGAGAGATAATGCTCACGGTGTGTAAAATAGTTTGCAATCTTAAGAGCGTGTCACCATCTCGAGTTATTAATGGAACGCTTTTGAAGATTTGTTTCGGTCGCCCTTTTTTTTAAAAGCTTGCGATGTATCCACTCTTCTGATTTTAATTTACAGGCTGTCTATAAAAGCTTTTCATGCAGACCTATTTCTCAGAAATGTCTTCATCAAGAGGTCTAGACCTCGGGTGTAGTCAACGTGTTTGAGCGCACTTCCTATTACTTTTTAACAGCTAGCCATTAGCCTTTAGGAGATGCTAAGAAACGTTAAATGTACCGTTTGCTAATCGCAATTTGTATGAGGTTCAATGTTTTACTGTCACTTATTGCCACAGGATTACAGCACGACATAGACTATATAGACAAAAGTTTGTGGACAACTGACCATGAGATTGGTGTGCACTTTTTTAACAGCCCATTCCACATTTAGTCCTTACAGCTATTCGAAAACCCTCCACTCTTCTGGGAGGATGTTTCACAAGATTTTGGGGAGATTTGTGCACATTCAGGTCTTCAATACCATGTACACTATATTCATGGATTCGGCTTTGTGCTCAGGGGTATTGTCATGCTGGAACAGGTTTGGGACTCCTAGTTCAAGTGAAGGTAAAATTTTATACTACTGCATCCAAAGACATCGTTTACAATTGTGCGCCTCTAACTTTGTTTTAACCATTTGGGTAAGAACCAGAGGTGGAAAGTAATGAATTACATTCCTTGTGTAGTTTTTTGTGCACTTCTGCTTTTTAAAAGAGTTTTTAAAATGCTTATTTTAACTTTTAGTTAAGTTTGTTTTGTTTTATAGTATTGTAGGAACCTTTAAAAATATGCTTTGTTTCCAATTTTTTATGGCAATTTATTTATTTTATTTCTATTTTCAAATTTAATATTACATGACATTTAGTTTTTTTTTGTTTAGATATGGGTTTGCTTTATATCCAGAAAATGTATTTGTTAAATGTAAATGTTTTATTGTTGTCCAATGACTGTTGACCAAAAGGTTAAAGGTCATGAGAGTTACAAGGCGGGAGAGAGGAGCAATGCACATGGCGTGAAGAGACTGCGTGTAGGCTGTGTGTGCTACAGGAGACACAGGGTAACATCTTTTGGAGACCGAGTATATTCTTGAATATTACGGCCCAAATTGTACCGGAACTGTCTTCGGGTTTTCTTCTTTGACTTTCTCAAAGTTTAAGTTTATTTAACGGCACTGCCTGTTTATAAGCCACCATCTCCGCCATCACGTGTAATCAAGGCATAGCGGCTATCGCATTAGCAACGCGTGTGAACAGTGCATGCAGACGGGATCTAGTTGGACCTGTGACTTTGCGATTGTTGCTGCTGTAAAGATCGCAGGGTTACACTGTGCTCCGATTGGCCTGACTCTCCACGCAGAGGGAATTATTCATTACGCTTACAGTGAGTTGATGCTGTTCGCGGTTCATCTTGGTTTTCTTGGATGGATGCAAGTGATTGTTTTCCAAGTTTCTGCTTAAGAGGATTTCTTTAACTCTTCACACTGTGAATGTGCACCAACTGGGCCCCAACGAAAACATAGTGTATGTGACTGAGTTGTTGGTTCTTATATATTGCATACAGAACTGAGTTTTCTGATAGACTGTCTCAATTGTGCACTTGTTATATTCTATTGTATTTCTTTATGTTTTGAGGTCTTTAATTTTACTTTTCATACCATTTTCAATACCAGTATTTTATTTTCTATTTTCAAAATATTTCATCCTCTACTGTTTAATGGTTTCATACTTTTTTTTTTGTTTTAAATTACAACTACAGCAAACTAAAACAGTAAAACTCCAGAATAAGGAAAATAAATAAGTTGTTAATTTACTAATTTGAATTTGTACTCTGGTGTTTCATTCATTGGGGTTCGTTATTGTAATAAGAGACTGATGTAAAAAGAAGAATACTACCGGCCAATTCACCATTCAACTGCCGGGAATCCAGGTTTTCTGAGTTACGTTAAAAATATAACATTTTAACCTTTTGGGTTAAAAATAGGGTTACAGTATTGTACCTAACAACTTTTACTACTTTTTAAGTCACATCAGTTAGAGAGTAAAGAAATAAATAGATACAAAATAATCAAGCGGGAAAAAAATCGCATGCCAGAAACAACTGCATTGATTGACTATTGCGCTAAACTCATAAGAAAGCAAGATGGAGACGGACCAGACAGATTCCGGTAATGTAGAATAGTGAAATGCCGTGAAATTGGAAGTTGTTCAGTGCGTGTGATGTCTGAATTTGCATACGCGATTTATCTCCTTATCATAAATGACTATAACAGGAGTTTTTTGTTGTTGTATTTTTGCTGCGTAACTGCATAACTCATATTAGACTTGTCATTGTGTTTTTTCCTTTGCTAGTGCATTGTCATTTGTGAAGGTGTTCTTCATTAAAAATGACTAGTTTGAGATTTATATTCCCTTGTCCTTTATGAACTACATTAGAATCCCCCACCTCACCCCCCACTGTTAACAAAAGGTAACTCGCTAAATTTAGTAGATTGTTAGATCAGTAAATTTGCTTGTACCTAAGTAAACTTTCATTGAAGTAACAGCACATTTACTTGAGTCAAATATTTTACTGCTTTCACCTCTGGTAAGAACCACATATGCCTGGAAAAATCAGGTGTCCTAATACATTTGTCCATATAGTGTATGTACTTTCGCATGACTGATGACCCAGAAATCCATTACTGCCAATCATTTGTCAGATAGCAGTCATTATTTAACTTTGGTTTGCTTGTTTGCAAACCTGTCACACTGTAAGCTCTTGGCATCTAAACTCTCTGAGCATGGAAGGCTGTGACAGCTATATTAAAAGCTGACTAAATGTTTTGAAGCTTTGGTGAATTAATGAACCGTGATAATTAATCAGAATCTTTTTTTTTTTTTTTTTTTTTTTAATGCTGCTTGAGCAAATAAACATGAGTGAGAATGTAAATGAGGAGAAATTCGGGCTAAAAAGCCTAAGACATGTAGCTGCTCTGCTAACGAGATCATGTCAGTCTGGTATTTCAGGATGTGAGGAGTCAGGATTCCTTCAGCTACGAGTAAAATAGTAAAAGACAGGAGGTGGAGCTGGAGGTAGAAGAGCTGAAGATGTGGAGGTTTTTGTTGGGAGTGACGACGATGGACAAGATTAGAAATGAGTTTATTAGAGGGAAAGCGCATGTAGGACATTTTGGAGACAAGGTGATGGAGGTAAGATTGAGATGGTTTGGACATGTGGAGGGACATGGGGTATATCTGTGGGAGAATACTGAGGATGGAGCCGCCAGGAAGGAGGAAAAGAGGAAGGCCAACGAGGAGGTTTATGGATGTGGTGAAGGAAGACATGCAGGTAGTTGGTTTGAAAGAGGCAGATGTATCCGCTGTGGTGACCCTTAATAGGAGAAGCTGAAAAAAGAAGAAGAAGAAGTTGTTGCAGCCCAACATAATATTGAAATGAATTAGAGTTGAGTTAATTATTTCGTTACAGTGGCCCCTGTCAAGAGGTAGGCTGTTCTTTCTTTCTTTCTTTCTTTCTTTCTTTCTTTCTTTCTTTCTTTCTTTCTTTCTTTCTTTCTTTCTTTCTTTCTTTCTTTCTTTCTTTCTTTCTTTCTTTCTTTCTTTCTTTCTTTCTTTTCGTTTTAGAATCATGACAGAGTTTAACAAATGTTTTATGGCTGAATGACTCCTTCTTAAGAGAGCAGAATTTTGAGTTGTTATTTTTTTTTGTTGAGTTTACCTACAATTATTTCTTTAAAACAACACAACAGCGATGCACTTCATGTGAAATTGTGGCTCCACTTTAGAATCCAAACAGTGGAGATGTAAGGCTTGACCAAGAAATAACCGCACACGCTTATTCTTGGGGAATGAAAGCTAATTGCATTCACTCGTTATGCTGATTTAGCCTCAGTTCTGACGAGCGTGTCCAGTCATTGGGAGCTGCGGTTTAGAGTTCCGGCCCTGCAGCCTAAATCAGCATATCATTGCATCATGCATTTCACTTCCAAACACAAGTTGAAGGACACAAGATGCGACTCATGGGAATTTAATCTCATTATAGAGGTGGCTTCTAGGTACAGCTATTATTTGGAGTCCTAGAATTTATACCCTTTGGTGATCATCGTCTTTCTGGGGCGGTCCATACCAGAGACCTTAATGGCCCGTTAAAATATCATAAGTCCCACGTCATTGATTTTCTGATTGCCCAGTTTGGGGTTATTGCAAAAGTTCTTTCCTTTTCATTTTTTTGTTCGAGAGGTGAATGTGTGCAGCAGAGAGCTATGAGGTCTCTAATGTGTTTTGAAGACATATGAGGGCCTGATTACACTTCTGGAAATAAATTTAAACCATTGGTTGTTTTCTCAGGATGAAATTGGGTAATATCACTTTTAATGAGTCAGTGTATATATAATATATAATATCATTATATAATTTTCTTATTTAATAAGAATAAATAAGTAAAGAAATTATAATTAGATAAATAGAATCATGACATTAATTTTAAAAGATCAAAGGAATGATGGAAGTAATAATAAAAGGGATGATGAAAGGAATAATAGAATTAAGGATGAATGAGAAAACATGATGGAATGATGGAAGTAATGAAAGGACTGATAGAAGTCAGGATGAAAATTAATGATGGAATGAAATGAATTAAGTAAATAAGGATACATGGAATGAATGCTGAAAATAAATGATGGAAGGAATCATAAAAGTAATGATGGATGGAATGAATTACAGAATGAAACAATATATGATGAAATAATGGAAGTAAAGATGAAAATGAATAGTAGAAGGAGTGAAAGAAGTAATAATTAATAGAATGAATGATATAATAAATGAGAAAATTGATGATGGAATGATGGAAGTGATAAAAGAAGTATGGATGGATGGAATAAATGATGGAAGACATGATTAAAGTATTGATAAAAATATATGAGGAGGTAATATTGAAGGTATGATGGAAGGAATGAAAGCACTAATGATCAATGGAATAAATGGGGAAAATGAATGAGAAAACATGATGGAATGGTGGAAGGAATGAAAGGATGAATGGAATGAAATGAATGAGGATAGGGATGATAAAAGGAATTAAATAAATAGGGATAAATGAATATTAGAATGAAAGAGAAAATGTCTATGATGAAAATGAATGGTGGAAGGAATGATGAAAGAAATGATAGAAGGAACGATCAAACGAAGCACAGAATTCTATTACATTTTTTTTTTAATAAAATAAAGAAGATGAATGAATGAAGGGAAGAAAGTGAAAAAGTGTACAAGCGCACGCTTGCTGACTGAAATGTCAAACACAAGTGATGATATACACATTTCATTTTGAGCTCTGTAATGATGTCTGTCTGTAATGTAGCTGCGATTTGTTTGTTTATTCATTAATCCCTGACGACATGTTCAGGAGTTAAGCTTTGTTTTCCTCGTCTCGTTTCTGTGGATCCTCCGCCAAGTAAAAATATCATGTCTGTTAAGTGAACAAAAGGAATTACCAAGTCTCCATTTTCTACCCTGAAGTTAACGTCTGGGTTGAAATGGCAGGGTTGAAGTGATCATCTCAAGTGAATATTCTTCTGTGGTGGTAAATCTCTCGTGAGGGTTGTTTAAACAAAATGAATTTATGTGGATGTGCGAGAACACTTTCTGCAGATTTACTGTTTTATGAAGAAGTGGCATTTTAGTTGTTATTTCACAAACACAGTCGGCAAAGGAATGGTGAAAGAAATGATTAACGGAATGATGGAAGCTATTAGGGAAGGAATGTTTGAACGTATGATACAAGGAATGATGGAAGAAATGATGGTAAGTATTATTGAAGGAATGATGCAAGGAATAATTGAAGGAATTATGGATGGAATGATGGGAGGAAAGATAGAAAGAATAATGGTAGGTATTATTGAAAAAAATAATGGAAGGAATGGTAAACAGGAATGATGTAAGGTATTATTGAAGGTATGATGGAAGGAATTATGGATAAAATGATACATGAATGATGAAAGGTATTATTTAATTATCTAACTCCTTTCTTTCTTTCTTTCTTTCTTTCTTTCTTTCTTTCTTTCTTTCTTTCTTTCTTTCTTTCTTTCTTTCTTATATATTTGTATTTCCTGTATATTCTTTCTTTCTACTTTTCCTCCTTTTCTCCCTTTTTTCCTTCCATCCTTTCTGCCTTTGTCTCTTCCTTCCTTCCTTCCTTCCTTCCTTCCTTCCTTCCTTCCTTCCTTCCTTCCTTTCTAGCTTCCTTGCTTATATTTTCCTCAGTTCTTGTAAGAGAAATATTATCCCTACATTCATTCTTTAATAGCTAATGGCTAAGCTTCAGGAGTAAATATTTCATGCTATCCCAAACCCCAAAGCCTAAGTAAATGCACTTCCAGGCAAAAAGGTTGGTAATATTGTAGAAAATTTTCAGCAATGTATCTGTGGGGGATTTAGTTGATGGGTTTTGGGCTTAGTGCCTCATTTAATTAGCCTCTTTCCATCATTTATTTAAATAATCCCCCAGTCAGTGTATTTTCACTTACTGAAACAACTTCTTTATGCAGTCCCTTGCAAATGTATTTATCCCAATGTTGTCCCAAAGCAGTTTTTCAGAAATAAAAAAAGATTATAATTTTTAAATCGATAAATTTGTCCTCAGTGAGATTGAATGCGGAGGCAACCTTAATAAGAACCAGAGTCAAAAGGGGACCCTTCGTTATTTAAGTGAGCTCCTGAAGTTTATTCATTATAAATCCATCATTGTTGAGTTTATCACCTGCTCACTGATAGTCACTTGAGTGCCAAACCGTTCATGGCAATTGTAGCAGTACAGTTTTTGAGTGGATAAAGTTTTTATCCACTCATTCATTAAAAATGTACGATTAATTTCATGAAGTAGAGTAAAAAAGTCAGATATTTGACTTTAATTTGTAGTGAAGTTAAAGTTAGTCTCCCCAAATGGAAACACTTCAGTAAAGTACAGATACGTGAAAAAGCTATTTAAGTAAAAAACAAATTACATTTACTTTGTTACTGTCCACCACTGTTAATATGACACCATTCTGAAGACCGAAGAACTCGAAGACAGAGATCTGGAAAGAGGATAGGTGAGGGTTTGGCTTTAAAAAAGATCCCAAATGTATTGTAAAACATGGAAAGAACCCTGCCTAGAGGAAGTCGGGCACCAAAAGTCGATAACTGGCCGAAGAGCTTACTAATCAGTGGACCAGGTATTAATTATTTGCAATTTTGTTTAGATTCATGACACTAAAAAAAGACATTTCAGTGCTTACCCAAAGCACAGTCTGCAACAAGCAGGCACAGTGTGCAGGATAAGAATGTGCACTCGATGCGTGTTTATTACCAGTCTGGGTGCACGCTGAGTTTAAAACACAGGCAGATGAAAGTACCAAGCTGTACTGCATAATTGATAGCCAGACATTCAGGTAAAGGTCAAATCCACAGAGCAGCTTACAACTAAGTAACAGTACTATGGGAGAAATAAACAGGGATCAGGATGACTAAGACTGATTATAAGGTACAGTATAAATAGAAAATAATGAGGGCTAACGTAGGCTTGAGGAGATGCTTTTCTGCAAGCTTATTACATGTTTTTTTTTTTTTATCAGTATGGCAGCCAATTTGTGTGGCGTTATTACTCAGTAAGGGATATCAAAGAACATATTATTGAGCTCTGTTTTACATTTGCACAATTAAATTCAACTCAATTCACTTTATTTGTGTAGTGCTTTTTAAAAAAGACATTGTTCCAATACAGAGATCAACAGGAATAAAAAAAGTTAGTCTCTATAAGTTTATCCTTTGGCATATTATCACAAAATATCACATTTCGAAGATGCCCTCATCCAGAGTGACTTAACCTCCTAAGACCTGAGCTTTGGTTTGGCTTGCATTTTAGATTCCTTCCAGTTATTTGGGGTTAGGAAGAACCAATAATTATAATAACCATATATTTTCTTTGAACATGAAGCTCTTCTTGGAAATAAAATGATGTCACTTATGTGGACACTCGGTCTGTATCTACAGAAAACAATAAAGACACCATTGTGCACAATGTCCACGTATGTGGACACCCAGGTCGTAGGAGGTTAAAATTGTTTCATTGGTTCAATCAGGCAGTTAAGGTTACGGGCCTTGCTCATGGTCCAAGCAGTGACAGCTTGGTGGTGCGTGGGATTTAAACTCATGATTTTTGAACCAAACACCAATGCCATAACCACTGAACTCCCATGAACCTATATATTGAATAAAAATTGCTCCAGTACTAAAGAATTACTCTTTCTACATTTCTACTTAACAAAGTGAGAGAAAAAAAGTTCTCGCTTGTGAATTGACTAAAGAATCAAATGTAAAAGTAGTGATCTGTAAACGTCTCTCGGTTACGTATGTAACCCTGGTTCCCTGTTGGCCCCCAGATACTTGAACTCATCCACCATCTTCACCTCTTTTCCCTGCAACTGCTCACAGGTTGACCTTGTCTGTTAACCTGTCCATCACCACTGCAAACAGGAAAGGGCACAGAGCCGATCCTTGATGCAGTCCAACCTCCACCTTGAACCAGTCTGTTGTTCCTACTGCACACTTCACCTCTGACCTTCTCCTTCTCTATACTTCTCCATCAACATCCTCAATGCAAATAATGTGTCTGTGGTGCTCTTCCTCAGCATAAATCCATACTGTTGCTCACAGATGGTCACTTCTTCTCTCAGCCTGGCTTCCACTACTCTTTCCCATGACTTCATGGTGTGACTGAGCAACTTTATTTCCTTGTAGTTACTGCAGGTCTGCACATCTCCCATATTCTTTAAGATCGGTACCAGCACACTCATTCTCCATTCCTCAGGCATCCTCTCACCTTCCAAGATTTTGTTGTACAACCTGGTTTGCTGAACAGAAACAAACTCATATAAATGTTGTCGATGTGATGGGGTTGGTTGCATTAATTAAATATGAAAGCATAGTTTAAACTTGCATAAATGTATATGCTTAATAACATTCCTGATCTGTTGTTCTGAAGGGAAAGACGCTGTGTAGAAAAAGCCTGACAGAAAAACTGGAAAATAATTAACTTGCTTTTCTTTTAATCGCAAAAATAGTTCACAAAAAAATGTACATACTTTTCCACATACATTTATTTATTTTTTTATCCCAGACTCCATTATGTCCTCGTGCACCTTCATTTTTCACCGCAACCCAGTTTCTTTTTGAGGAAGTTGTTTTGCTTGGTAAGATTGACAAGAAAGGCACGCCTGCAGTCTTTAAGAATGTTCAATTCACTCGGAATCAAAAGATTGCCTCGGCGCTGTGGCACGATTTAAAAAATGCAGGTCATCATGTTGAGAGTCGAACTCACTTAACAGCATTCAGGACTGCAGGCGATGAATAAAATCCTGTCAAGTGGATTCATCACATCTCCAAGCTGCTGCTTTCAAAACACAGCTTTTTCTGGTCCTGTGAGAAGTGCAGGAAATAAAGCCACGCTGTATTCAGATATTTGGTGCTTCTCTTTTGCCTGCTAGTCGGTCCATTGTCATTGGCTGCACATTTCTCTCTGTACTTTTATTTAATGCTACTGAAATACTCCAAACTGAATGTGTATTATACGTTTACAAAAGAAATAATTACATTTTTTTTTTTTTTTTATCAGGCCATGCAGTGCTTGCTGCTCTAAATATTCTTGTCTTTATGATAAGCTGTAATTTCTAAACACCTAGTTTTTTTAAAGACTATGTATTTCTAAAGACCATGGCTTCTGGAAGTTTGGACATTTTAGCCATACTGTGTTCATAAATTTGTTTGAAATGCAAAAATGGTAGATTGATTGGTAGTAAGTGGTTAATACTTGGGCTTTGGCTCAGATGGTCATGAGTTCAAATATCAGCAAACCCATGCTGCCCTTAAGGAAACTCTATAACCTTCAATTGCTCTGTTGTATAAAAAATGAAAATATAAGTCACCGATAACGGTGACGGTCTTGTGGAATGCCATCAATTTAATCATTTCAGGATGATTTCAATCCAATATTAGAAAGTTGTGTGGAAATTGGGCTATTGTTTGGTCGAAGGAGGAGAAGGAGAGGAGGAAAGTATCTACAGAGACAGCAGGGAAAGGAGAAGTGTAGGAGAGTGGAGGTTCGGTTTGGTACTTTAAATGTTGGTACTATGACTGGTAAAGGGAGAGAGGTAGCTGATATGATGAAGAGGAGAAAGGTAGATATGTTGTATGTTCAAGAGACCAAGTGGAAAGGGAGTAAAGCCAGAAACATTGGAGGTGGGTTTAAACTGTTTTATCATGGTGTGGATGGAAATAGAAATAGTGTAGAGGTGATTCTGAAAAACAAAGACAGTAAGAGTGTAGTGGAGGTGAAAAAGGAGTTTTTGATAGAGTGATAAACGTGAAGCTGGAAGTTGAAGGGGTGATGATAAATGTCATCAGTGCCTATGCTCTATAAGTGGTTTGTGAGCTGGAGGAGAAGGAACATTTCTATGATGAGTTAGATGAAGTGGTAAAAGGTGTACCTAGGAATGAAAGATTGGTGATTGGGGTAGGCTTTTAATAGGCATGTGGGTGAAGGGAACAGAGGGGATGAGGAGGTAATAGGTAGGTAAGGCTTTAAGAAGAGGAATGTGGAAGGGCAGATGGTGGTAGATTTTGCTAAAAGGATGGAAATGGCAGTGGTGAACACTTATTTTAAGAAGTAGGAGGATCATAGAGGTGACGTATAAGAGTGGAGGAAGGTGCACACAGGTGGACTATGTTCTATGTAGGAAATGCAACATGAAAGAGATTGGAGACTGTAAGGTGTTGGCAGGGGACAGTGTAGCTAAACAGCATCAGATGGTGGTCTGTAGGATGGTTTTGGAGATAAATAAGAAGAGGAGAGTGAGGACTGAAAGAAAAATAAGAGTGGAAACTGAAGGAGGAAGACTGTAGTGTGAGTTTCAGGGAAGAGGTCAGAAAGGGGCTTGATGGTGGTGAAGAGGTGCTGGATGAGGAACTACCGTAGAAGTGATAAGGGAGACAGCTAGAAAGGTACTTGGTGTGACATCTGGAAATAGAAAGGAAGACAAAGAGATGTAATGGAATGAGGAAGTGCAGGAAAGCATAATGAGAAAGAGGTTGGCAAAACAGAATTGGGATAGACAGATTGATGAGAAAAGTAGTCATTAGTACAAGGAGATGCGGCAACAGGTAAAGAGGGATGTGGCGAAAGCCAAAGAAAAGGCATATGAGGAGCTGTATGAAAAGTTAAGTCAAGTCAAGAGGCTTTTATTGTCATTTCTACTATACACAGGGGTACATATAAATACAGGGGTATATAAATCCAAGATGGCGGCGCGGCAGTAGCTCGCAGCGGCCTCTCCGGATCCAAAAATGGTGCTTTCACCATATTTAGCACGACCCTTCACAATACATGGACACCAGAGTCAGCTGTGTTCATGTGTACGACCACCAGACACTACTACGGTACAGGCATCATGCAACCAACAATCTGCATGATGATCTTATCAACAACCTTCGCGACCTCGGCTTGCTGCGACCTCGGCCTCAAAGACCAGGCCCCCAGACCTCGGTGTTACCTGATGCCGGTGGCCGGGAGAGGAGACGTCGAAAGCGCTGTTCGAGGAAGCAGAAGTGCGGCAAGCGGGCGGGTGTCCGTGCTAGGCTAAATGCTAACCCTAGCCGGCCTGCTATCCCGTCCATTTTTCTTTCCAACGTCTGCTCCCTGGATAATAAACTGGACTACATCCGACTCCAGCAAACCACACGGCGAGAGTTTAGAGACTGTTGCGTCTTTGTTTTCACGGAGACGTGGCTCAGCGACAGAGTTCCGGAAGCCGCCATCCAGCTAGACGGGCTAACCGTGTTTTGAGCCGACAGAAACGCAGCTCTGTGCGGTAAGACTCGTGGTGGTGGCGTGTGTGTTTATATCAACATGGAATGGTGTAAGAACTCTGTGCTCGTTTCATGCTACTGCTCATCGCTAGTGGAGTTTGTGACCGTTAGATGCAGACCATTTTATTTACCACGGGAATTCACCACTGTTTACATCGTCGGAGTGTACATTCCACCCAGTGCTAATGCTAAGGAGGCACTGAGTGAACTCTATGGTGCTATTAGCGACCTGCAGAATGCTCACCCCGGCGGATTGTTTATTATTGCCGGAGGTTTCAACCATGCGAATCTCAAGACTGTGCTTCCTAAACTCCATCAGCATGTGGACTTTGCAACGAGAGGAGCGAACACGCTGGATCGTGTTTACACAAACATCCCCGGCGCGTATCGTGCGGAGCCCCGCCCCCATCTCGGATACTCAGACCACTGCTCTGTTATGTTAATTCCAGCATACAGACCGCTCATCAGACGCTCTAAACCGGTTCTGAAACAGGTGAAAACCTGGCCAGAAGGAGCCACTTCTGCTCTTCAGGACTGTTTTGAGTGCACTGACTGGGACATGTTTAGAGAGGCTGCAACCTAAGGCGATTCCATCAACTTGGAGGAGTACACATCAGCAAGTGCGTTGATGATGTGACCATCTCCAAGACCATTACTACACGCTCCAACCAGAAACCCGTGGATGACTGCAAATGTGCGTGCGCTGCTGAAACAAAGAGACTTTGCCTTTAGATCGGGGGACAAGGCGGCCTTAAAAACAGCAAGGGCCAAACTGTCTCGTGCCTTCAGAGAGGCGAAGCGCGCACACGCGAAGAAAATCCACAACCACTTCCAGGACAGTGGAGACACCCGGCGCATGTGGCAGGGCATCCAGGCGATCACGAATTACAAGACCACATCACCTGCTTGTGACCGTGACCCCTCTCTCCCAGATGTGCTGAACGACTTTTACGCCCGGTTCAAGGTGCAGAACAACGTGGTGGCGAGGAAGACCATCCCTCCTCCCACTGACCAGGTGCTCTGTCTAACCACAGCTGAAGTGAGGAAAACTATGCAGAGTTAACCCACGGAAGTCTGCTGAACCAGACAACATTCCTGGCAGAGTGCTCAGGGATTGTGCAGAACAGCTAGCAGATGTCCTCACTGACATCTTCAACATCTCCCTGAGCAGCAACGTTGTTCCCACGTGCCTCAAGACAACGACCATTGTTCCCGTGCCGAAGAAGTCTTCTGTCTCCTGCCTTAATGACTATCGTCCCGTCGCGCTCACACCCATCGTGATAAAGTGCTTCGAGAGGCTCGTCATGAGGCACATTAAGACACAGCTTCCACCCTCCCTGGACCCCATGCAGTTTGCGTATCGTCCAAACCGTTCCACGGACGATGCTATCTCCACAATCCTCCATCTGGCCCTCACCCACCTGGATAACAAGGACTCGTATGTACGAATGGTGTTCATTGACTTCAGCTCAGCATTCAACACAATCATTCCTCAGCACCTGATCGAGAAGTTGAACCTTCTGGGCCTGATCGGGGAGTTGAACCTTCTGGGCCTGATCGAGAAGTTGAACCTTCTGGGCCTGATCGAGAAGTTGAACCTTCTGGGCCTGATCGAGGAGTTGAACCTTCTGGGCCTGATCGAGGAGTTGAACCTTCTGGGCCTGATCGAGAAGTTGAACCTTCTGGGCCTCCCTCTGTAACTGGATCCTGGACTTCCTGACTGGGAGACCTCAGTCAGTCAGGATCGGGAACAGCATCTCCAGCACCACCACACTGAGCACTGGGGCCCCCCAGGGCTGTGTGCTCAGCCCACTGCTGTTCACTCTGCTGACTCACGACTGTGCAGCAATGCACAGCTCGAACCACATCATCAAGTTCGCTGATGACACGACCGTGGTGGGTCTAATCAGCAAGAACGACGAGTCAGCATATAGAGAAGAGGTGCAACGGCTAACTGCCTGGTGTGGAGCAAACAACCTGTCTCTGAACGTGGACAAAACGAAAGAGATGGTTGTGGACCTCAGGAGAGCACAGAGCGACCAATCTCCACTGATTATTGATAGATCCTCAGTGGAGATCGTCAAGAGCACCAAATTCCTTGGTGTTCATCTGGCAGACAACCTTACCTGGTCACTTAACACCAGCTCTATCACCAAGAAAGCCCAGCAGCGTCTCTACTTTCTGAGAAGGCTGAGGAAAACCCACCTCCCTCCCCCCATCCTGTCCATGTTCTACAGAGGGACCATTGAGAGCATCCTGAGCAGCTGCATCACTGCCTGGTTTGGGAACTGCACCGTCTCGGACCGCAAGTCCGTACAGAGGATAGTGAGGACAGCTGAGAAGATCGGAATCTCTCTCCCCTCTATCATGGACATTTACAATACATGCTGCATCCGCAAAGCACACAGCATTGTGGACGATCACACACACCCGTCACACACACTTTTTACACTCCTACCATCAGGAAAACGGTTCCGAAGCATTCGGGCCGCCACAACAAGACTATGCAACAGTTTCTTTCCTCAAGCCATCAGGCTACTTAATACACAGAAATGAAACGGAACTCTCACACACACACACGCACTCAAATGTGTGTAACGAACTGTAAAATTTTTCCTGGACTTAACACTTAACACACATTCGTCACTCATCTAAATCCATTCCACCACCATTCATTTATTTATTATTTATTATTCTCAACTGTACCACACTCTCATCTGCTGTTTTGTGTTTTGCACCTTCGACTGCTGCTGCATTTTTTGCACTACATTGTACTGTTTATACTCACTTCTGGGATATAGTTTTAAGTTTGTATAGTTTTTACAGTCTTCTTGTACAGTACTGTATAATCAAGTATACAGTAGGTTTACTGGTCGGAGCTATATTGGGGTTTGTGTCTTGTCTTGTGTCGTCTGTCTGCACTGTCTGTCTGTACTGTTTGCACCAGGTTGCACTTGATGCACTTTATGTTACTTGTGTTGTAGCTCTATGTTGTTTTGTTTGTTGTTGTTTAGTGTAGCACCAGGGTTCTGGAGAAACGTTGTCTCGTTTTTACTGTGTACCACTGTGTATAGTAAAAATGACAATAAAAGCCTCTTGACTTGACTTGACTTGACTTGACACAGTACACAGTACAACGAGACAGCATTCCTCCAGAACCCTGGTGCTACACTAAACAACATAGGGCATAAATACAACAACATAGAGCACATAAAGTGCATCGAGGGCAACCTAGTGCAAACAGTGCAGTTGAAAAACAGTATAGACTCAGTACAAACAGACAGACAACACAAGACAATACACATAATACGAAATAAAGCCGACCAGTAAACCTACTGTATACTTTGAATATACAATACTGTGCAAAGAGAACTATAAGGACTATAACTGAGAGTATCTGTAAACAAACACAATGCAGTGCAAAACAGCAGTAGCAGCAGTCGAAAGGTGCAAAAAACAGCATGTAAACAGTAAACCATGTAATATGGTTAAGTATAAATAATAAATAGATACATGGTGGTGGAATTGATTGAGATGCGTAATGATTGTGTGTTAAGTTTAGGTTGTACATTTTCAGTAACACACTGAGTAAGTGTGTAAGTTCCAGTTTAGTTCAGTATGTTGAGAAGCCTGATGGCTTGCGGGAAAAAGCTGTTACACAGTCTGGATGTGAGGCCCAAATGCTTTGGAACCACTTTCCTGATGGCATGAGGGTGAAGAGTGTGTGTGGGGTCATCTACAATGATGTTGGCTTTGCGGGTGTAGCATGTGGTGTAAATGTCCTGATGGAGGGGAGAGAGACTCCGATGATCTTCTCAGCTGTCCTCACTATCCTCTGTAGGGTCTGGTGATCCGAAACGGTGCAGTTCTCAAACCAGGCAGTGATGCAGCTGCTCAGGATGCTCTCAATGGTCCCTCTGTAGAACATGGTCAGGATGTGGGGAAGAAGTGGGATGAGCTTTCGTCAGCCTTCTCAGGAAGTAGAGACGCTCCTGGGCTTTCTTGGTGATGGAGCTGGTGTTGAGTGACCAGGTGAGGTTATCCGCCAAGGAGTTTGGTGCGCTTGACGATCCCCACTGAGGATCCATCGATGATCAGTGGAGCATGGCCGCTCTCCTGAAGTCCACAACCATCTCTTCGGTTTTGTCAATGTTCAGAGACAGGTTGTTGGCTTCACACCAGGCTGTTAAATGGTGCACCTCCTTTCTGAATGCCTGACTCGTCGTTCTTTCTGATGAAACCCACCACGGTCGTGTCATCGGGAAACTTGACGATGTGGTTCGCGCTGTACATTGCTACACAGTCGTTAGTCAGCAGAGTGAACAGCAGTGGGCTGAGCACACAGCCCTAAGGGGACCCAGTGCTCAGTGTGGTGGTGCTGGAGATGCTGTTTCCGATCTGGACTGACTAAGGATCCTGGACTTAGATCCTAAGTCCAGGATCCAGTTGCAGAGGGAGGTGTTCAGGCCCAGTAGGCTCAGCTTCTCAATCAGGTGCTGAGGGATAATTGTGTTGAATGCTGAGCTCAAGTCAATAAACAGCATTCTAACATATGTATGTTTGTTGTCCAGGTGGGTAAGGGCTAAATAGAGGGTTGTGGCGATGGCATCATGGAGCGGTTTGGACGATACGCAAACTGCATGGGGTCCATTGAGGGTGGAAGCTGGGTTTTAATGTGCCTCATGATGAGCCTCTCGAAGTACTTCATCACGATGGGTGTGATTACGACGGGACGATATTCATTGAGGCAGGAGACAGTAGACTTCTTTAGCACGTGATTGATGATCGTTTCACGCCTTCACGTTGTTCTGTACCTCAAACCAGGTGTAGTAGTCGTTCAGGGCATCTGGGAGGGAGGCGTCATTCTCTTGGCGTGTGCGCGTTTCACCTCTCTGATGGCACGGGACAGTTTGGCCCTTGCTTTTCTTAAGGCCGTCTTGTCCCCTGCTCTGAAGGCAGAGTCTCAGTTTCAGCAGAGCATGCACTTTTGCAGTCATCCACAGCTTCTGGTTGAAGCGTGTAGTAATGGTCTTGGAGATGGTCACATCATCAATGCACTTGCTGATGTAGCTAGTCACTGATGATGTGTACTCCTCCAAGTTGATGGAAGTTCAAATCAAATCAAATCAAATTTCATTTGTCGCATACACATACATACAGGGTACGACATGCAGTGAAATGCTTTGGAAGTTGGACACTAAGGAAGGAGAAAAGGATTTATACAGATTGGCCAGGCAGAGAGAACAAGCTGGGAAGGATGTGCTGCAAGTTAGAGCAATAAAGGATGGACATGAAAATGTGTTGACTCATGAGGAGAGGGTGAGGAGAAGATGGAGGGAGTATTTTGAGCAGCTGATGAATGCGGAAAATGAGAGAGAGAGAAGGATGGATGAGAGATGGAGAGATGGCAGTGGAGTTTTTTAACCAGGTTTTTCAACAAGATCTTGAATGGTGAGTGGATGCCTGAGGAATGGAGAAGGAGTGTGCTGGCACCGATCTTTAAGAATAAGGAAGATGTGCAGACCTGCAGTAACTACAGGGGAATTAAGTGATTAGTCACACCATGAAGTTATGGGAAAGAGTAGTGGAAGCCAGGCGAGAGAAGAGAAGTGAAGAGGTGAACATCTGTGAGCAACAGTATGGTTTCATGCCAAGGAAGAGCACCACAGACGCATTACTTGATTTGAGAATGTTGATGGAGAAGTATAGAGAAGGTCAGAAGGAGTTGCATTGTGTGTTTGTGGATTTAGACGAAGCGTACGACAGGATGGAGAGAGGAGTTGTGGTATTGTATGAAGAAGTCAGGTGTGTCAGAGAGGTATGTGGTGCTGGACATGTATGAGGACAGTGTAACAGCAGTGAAGTGTGCAGTAGGAACGACAGACTGGTTCAAGGTTCCTGTTTGCCGTGGTGATGGACAGGTTGATGGAAGAGGTCAGACAGGATAATGTTTGTGGATGATATTGTGATTTGTGGTGAGAGTAAAAAGCAGATTGAGAAGAGCCTGGAGAAGTGGAGGTACGTGATAGAGAGAAGGGGAATAAAAGTTAGTAGGAGTAAGACAGAGTACATGTGTGTGAATGAGAGGGAGGGCAGTGGAGTGATGGTGGTGGAGAAGGTGGAGGAGTTCAGGTACCTGGGGTCAACTGTGCAAAGTAATGGAGAGTGTTTAGAGAAGTGAAGAAAGGACTGCAGGCAGGGTGGAGTGGGTGGAGTAGAGTGGCAGGAGTGATTTGTGATAGTAGGGTATCTGCAAGAGTGAAAGGGAAAGTTTATAGGACTGTGGTGAGACCTGCAATGTTGTATGGATTAGAGACAGTGGCATTAACTAAAAGACAGGAGGTGGAGCTGGGGGGTAGCAGAGCTGAAGATGAGTTTTCGTTGGAAGTAACGAGGATGGACAGAATTGGAAACAAGTTTATTAGAGGGACAGCGCATTTATGACGTTTTGGAGGCAAGGTGAGGTAGGCGCGATTAAAATGGTTTGGACATGTGCAGAGGAGGGACATGGGGTATATCGGTAGAAGAATGCTAAGAATGCAGCCACCAGGAAGAAGGATAAGAGAGGAAGACCAAGGAGGAGGTTTATGGATGTGGTGAGGAAAATCATGCAGGTAGTTGGTTTGAAAGAGGCAGATGTAGAGGACAGAGGGGTATGGAAACAGGTGATCCGCTGTGGCGACACCCAATGGCAGAAGCCGAAAGAAGAAGAAGAAGATTAGAAAGTTGTGTCTGAATACTCCATGCTGGACCAAAGAGCTGTCAAAGGACAAGATTGTAGTGCTGCACAAGGTTGGAATGGCCTACAAGACCATCAGATTGTTGGCTTAACCGTATATTTTTGGTCATTGTCATGCTGGAAGACTCATCCATGACTCATCTTCAGTGTTCTGGTTGAGACCAAGAGGTTCTCCAAGAGATTCCAAGAGATTCTACAGCGCATAATCCCGTTCATGTGGTGAAGTCTTCTTGTACCCTTAGCAGAGAAACAGCCCCAAAGCAGAATGTTTCCTCTTTCATGTTTGACAGTGGGGATGTTGTTCTTGGGGTCATATTTAGCATTTCTCTGCCTCCAAACACAGTGAGTTGAATTAATGCCAAAATCAGTGTCCTGCTGATGTGCAGGTCTACACTATCTTGTCCCTAATGTTTTTAGACAGCTCTTTGTTCTTGCCCATGGTGGTGGAGGGGTTTGAATAAAAGAGGTTGATTCTGTGACGGGTGTCTTATATATACACATAATGAGTTGAAATTAGTTCTTTCTTAAAGGGACAGGACTAATTTGGGTTTGTGGGAGTCAGAATTCTTCCTGGTTGGGAGATCAAATACTTATTTCACTTAAACAAATACAAATGAATTTCTTTCAAATACAAATTAATATATTTTAACTAGATTTAGAAAAAAATATTCTGCCTCTCTCTGTTAAAATAAACCTACCATAAAAACTCTAGACTGCTTATTTCTTTGTAAGGGGGTAAACTCACAAAATCAGCAGGGGATCAAATAATGATTTCCCCCACTGTAGATGTGCATTAAAGTCTTTTGTGGTTTTTGAGAGACACATGTTCCTTTTGTTCTTATGCAACAAACCAGGTGATGTAACGGTAAAAGATTTCCTTTGACCAAACAAATACATAAATGTGTGTGTATATATATATATATATATATATATATATATATATATATATATATATATATATATATATATATATATATATATATATGTATGTATGTATGTATTTGACCAAACAAATACATTTATGTATTTGACCAAACAAATACATTTATGTATTTGACCAAACAAATACATAAATGTATTTGACCAAACAAATACATAAATGTCCAGATGTTCCACTTTATTTTTATTAAAAAATCCTCCCTTAGCATGAATAACAGCTTTATAGACTCTTGGCTTCCAGACAGTTGATTTCTTTAAACATTTAGCTGAAACAATTTGCAATGCCTCTTGTAAAACTTGCCAAAGCTGTTCCTCACTAGTTGGATTTTTCTTTCCGACCTTGTGATCCAGTTTATCCCAGAGCAGTTTTATAGGATTTGGGTACGGTGACTGGGCAGCCATTCCATGATAGATAACACTCCAGATGTCTACTTGCTCTCTGAATCACACTTACAGAGCTATGGCATACATTTGTCTTGTTGTATGGTAAAGTTGGTTCCAGTGAGCTGCAGTCCAGATGGACCTGCATGGTGTTGAAGTGTGGAATGGTGGCCATTTTGGCTTCATTCACAAGAATTGCGTTTTCAACCTTCCCTGCTACAAAACAACCACAAATCATTTACCTTTCTCCTCCATGTTTCCATCTTCCATCTCCTCCATCGTACACAAGTTCTTCTGTTGGAAACAAAATGTCATGTTTGGACTCATCTGTCTACAGAACTTTCTTCCAGTCATTCACTGTCTAATTCTTGTGTGAATGTGCATTTATTTGTTGCATAGAAACAAAAGGGAACATTCATGTATCTCAAAACCTAGGTGTCTCCAAACTTTTGACATTGTTGAATAGTGAATTTGGTATGGGGATTTTGATAAATGGGCCGAAGCAGAAGGTGAATTTGATGAACTGGGGAAGAAAGGGTTAGAATGAGAAATATAAAGAAAAACAGCTTCATTATTACGTCTCTCCAAGAACTGTTGGATTATCCCTTAGTTGATTCAGACCTTCACTCTAGGCCCCAGTAAAGTACTGTACCCCAAACATTAATGAACTGACACAATGCTAAGTGTCTCGCTTGGGTAAATGTGCATAAGAGCAGAATGTACTGCTTATACATCCTGTTTTATTTTCACACTCTATTCTGTATTCTGTCTTTTTTGTTTTTCAGTGAATGTTGACAGTGTTTGGCCTTCGGCTTAGTAGTAGTAATACCCAGTATTAAAATTTTGTCCCCTCTATGATCGAGCTTAACACTGGTGTTCTAGAGGGTCTCTCAACCTAATTTTCAGTATTAACATGCAGGATACAACAAGGCATGTGCACCTAAAAACCCTATTGACATCTCATGCTGTAAACAACAGATCGAAAGCTTGTTAAAAGTGCTATACAAATAAATCCGAATTGATGTGTCTTGTGTGATTCAGCACAATCATATTGATTGCTTTATTTGGTATAGACCAATCAAACCCAAGACAGGTGTAAACACTACATGTTCTGGTCTAATGCCAGGTTTATAATGTATAACGAGAGGAAACTTGTCACCTAACTCCTGCTGTAAGTGGAGTCAGGTGACTAAGTCGCTTCACGCAGTGATGCGAAAACAAAAGCGCCCACGCTGTGAGACCATAGTTAAATGTCAACATTGTCAACGCAGTCGAAAGCCTGTTTTAGACTGTGTGATATCAGTGGCCTGTTTAGATTACTACATATCCCAGTGCATGATAAATGTGAAAATTTTATTTCTATAAAGATTGTGTGATAAAGCATATCCTCCATGACAATTTGTGTGATCATCCTACTGTAACTATAGACCAGAGATTATGTACAGTACATCTGTACAGTAGATGTTCCATGGTTTTTGCTTCATTCTTTGCTTCTGCTTTTCTCCCCCACTCACATTTAAACCAATACATTTTTACACTGACACCACTTCGATTTCATCTATCTTTATTCTCAGTGAGAATAGATAGATAGATAGATAGATAGATAGATAGATAGATAGATAGATAGAGAGATAGAGAGATAGAGAGAGATAGAACTTTATTCTCTATTTGACTCTATTTAAACATGTAATTTTTTCGATCTATACTGTTTATATGTATCTTGTTGTATTTGAGGTTGTTGTGCTGTTTTGCGAGGTCTTTGTGATGGGAAGTAGTAGCTTAGTGGTCGGCTCAGTGTGCTAGATTTCTGATTAGAAGGTCAGCAGGTCAAGCCCCAGCAACACTAAGGTGCCAATGTTGTGTTCTTGAGTAAGACTCAACCCTCTCTGCTCCATGAGCACTGTACCATGGCTGACTCTGTGCTCCGACCCAACTTTCCTCAATAACTGACTTTATTTTAAGAAAGGAAAAAGTATCTAACAATATAGTATCCAAGATGGCGTCGCGGCAGTAGCTCACAGCGGTTTCTCCGGATCCAAAAATGGTGCTTTTACCGTATTAAGCCCGACTTTTCATAATACATGGACCACCAGACACTGTTACGGTATAGTAATCACGCAACCACTAATCTGCATGATGAGGTAATTAAGAACCTTCGCAACCTTAGCTTGCTGCGACCTCGGCCACAAAGATCAGGGCTAAATGCTAACCCTAGCCGGCCAGCTCTTCCATCCATTTTTCTTTCAAACGTCTGCTCCCTGGACAATAAACTGGGTCCCATCCGACTCCAGCGGACCACACGGCGAGAGTTCAGAGACTGCTACGTCTTTGTTTTCACGGAGATGCGATTCAAAGACAGAGTTCCGGAAGCCACCATTCAGCTAGACGGGCTAACCGTGTTTCGTGCCGACAGAAATGCAGCTCTGTGCGGTTAGACTCGCAGTGGTGCTGTGCGTGTTTATATCAACACGGAAAGGTGCAAGAACTCTGTGCTTGTCTCGACACGCTACTGCTCATTACTAGTGGAGTTTGTGACTGTAAGGACCATTTTATTTACCATAGGAATTCACAGCTGTTTTCATTGTCGGACTGTACATTCCTCCCAGCGCTAATTCTAAGGGGGCACTGTGTGAACTCTGCGGTGCTATTAGCAACCTGCAGAAAGCCTTATTTGCTAGCCATTGCTGCTAGTTTAATGCTATGCAGTTTTGTCAGGAACAGGATGTTAAACTATAGATTAATGTTGAAATATAGATTACTTTGATCAACGCAGATAAAAGCCGTATTCATCAGACTGTGCCATCCATATGCGAATGGCATGAATAATCGAAAGAAGCTCTTTTTAAATGCAAACTCGCATATCAAAGAACCAAATGAAAGCCAGGAGCATGGTCAGAGCACATTTGGATATGAAGCGGGTCTTTATTTTTTTATAAATTCCTCATGAAATCAACAGCTATGTTCAGGTTAACAACTCAAGGTTGTGCATGGTATTTTTTATAACTTTTTGACACAGCGGATGACAAATTAGCGATGGTTTTTGTGCCGTCCGCTTTTAATGCACTTTTGCGTGCCCTTCTGGTCAGTGAGTCGTTAGTCTCCAGCCACCTCAGCATATCGAGTTAGAAGCGATGTGACACGGCAGCTTTAATGGCTATGTGGATTTTTTTTCCTTCAATTGCTCCTCGAGAGAGCCCTTAAACCCGTCGAATCATGGCAGAGCGATATAAAGCGTGACTGATTGCGATCGGAAAGCCCACCCACTTGTACAACTTGTAGCCTGTTGACAGAGAGCGGTTTGATATTCCGCATTGACATGGCTTCTTGAAGGACCAGGGCTTTTGACAGACCGTGAAATGGGATGAAAGGGGTTTTGGTGTTATTTTGTAGAAAATGTTGTACACTTTAGCCTTTTGCTACGAATAGTAGCGAAAAAGAAATGTTCTGTGGATAGTGCTGACTGCACATTTTACTGCAGAAGTTGATGTCTCAGATGGCTGTAAGGTTGTCTACTAGTTTCATACATAAGTTTCACATCATGTGTAGTAACACAGTTGTTGTCTAAATTTAGCCTTATGTACAGAGCAGTTGTAGTAATAGCATGCAATGCAATAACTAGCAACGAATACATTAGCTAACCATCCTGTATACTATTATCTTAGCTAGACAGCTTAATGACGTCTACAGTACTTTCAAGTCACAAATGTGTAAACAGCATGACCAGAGTGTGTACAATAACTTGTGTACAGTGGACAATGATGATGTAAAGTACAGAGGGTCCAACTACAGCAGAATAAGAAAAAAAGAGCCAAGTACACTAATTTGTCTGTGTCAGTCCGTGGTTTACCCTGCAGACTTTCTTTACTCAGTCTCTGGATAACAGGCCTGAGACAGCAGGGTCAGTGTTTTTGAAAATTAGCATCTGGTTTGATGGTTTAAAAGGAACGAGGAGGTAGAATAAGTGAAAAATTATGCTACACCATACACACAATGCTGGACAAAGTACAAGCCTGCACTTGAGTAAAAGTACAAATCTCCTGCTTAAATAGATTTACATTTGTCATTTGGTAGCCCCTTTCCCCACTGAGCAGTTGAAGGTTAAAAGTCTTGTTTGGTGTCCCAGCAGTGGGAGCTTAGTGGTGCTGAGATTTGAACCCATGACCTTTTCAATTAGAACACATTAACCACTGAGCTGCTACTTCCCAACTATTAAATAAATATTGCTCTATTAAAAGTACTCCTGGCATTTCTACTTGAGTTAAAATACAGAAGTTCTCCCTTTTGAATGGACAACAGTGTCAAAGGTAAAAGTAGTGATCTATGAGAACTATGTGAATAATTAATGCAGTTCAGTGGTCCATTCTCCTGCACATAACACCTTTTAGAGCATAGAGGATTTTTTCAAAATGTGAGAACCCTTACTCCACACACACTTCCAGCAGAACCCCTGGGGTTACACTTGTGCTCACGCCACACCTTCATATTTAACAGTTTATGTTTCCGCTTCAAAGTAGAGAAGAACCAGCATGTTTCTGAAATGTAGGGCAGTAAAATGCAACACATGAAAAGTTCATGAAGTACGTCCACCACTTCATGAATGGCATTTTTACAGATACACACTATAAGACCATCTCATTTAATGTAAACTGTGTTCATTATCATACAAAACGTGGTGGATTGAGCCAAATAATATGCAGCACCCTTTTTTTGTTCGCTTTTTAGTAGCCAGTGAAATGCTGTTGCTCTGATTAGCTTCTGATCTTTGCTGTATTTTCTAGTTAACAATGTCAGACAAATCTATGTGGGATATGTAATAATTCTATAGATTTGTGTAAAATAAAAACACTGCTCAATAATATGATTCAAATGTTTCATTTAGCTAAATCTATATAGTTTTCAATACACTTAATTTATATGATGAGAATTTGTTGACACCATTTAACTGGCGACTAAAAAAGCAAAAAAGACTAAAGGGATGTTTTATTTTTTAATTAGTGACTATTTTAAATTATGTTTATAACTAGGATTACTAGAGGAGTTTAATCGGCAAGTGTGCTTACACAAACTAGGTGACAGAAGCTTGTAGGTACAGTATAAAAAAATAAAAAAGGAAAAAAGGTTTTATACAGAAGGTCCAGGCAGGATGACATGCAAAATGTACAGATCTTATGTATGTCTTATAACTTAGTGAAGTGGTAGCTCAGTTAGTCGAGCTCAGCTCAAGTTAAGGCTCTCTGCTATTGATCAGGAGGTTGGGGGTTCAAGCCCCAATATCACCAAGCTGCCACTTTTAGGGCCCTTGAGCAAGGCACTTAACCTTCTGTGTTCAAGGGGCTTTGTATCATGGCTGACATTTACAAATACAGTAATTGTGGGCGTGGTCTTTTTCAGCAAGACCTGATCCCTTATGTACAGGGAACACTGAATAGTTGAATGATTATAGAAAAACACAAATCTTATATTATGGGTCTTATTATCCAATAATTGTGTCTTCAGTTAATTGTATACAACAATTATAACACATTTAAAGCCACTGTGATCCAAAGCAGCCTCATTGCCTATGATTTTACATAGCTCTGGAACTAAACTTGAACACGGTTTCTTCAGAACAAATCTCCTGTAGTTAGTGTATGTTGATGGTGGTGTAAAATCTTAAAATCTCTGGAATGTTCAGGTTCTAGATCCTGTCAGTCTGAAGCCTGTAATATATGATTTCAGTTATTTGTTTAATAATTTTTAAATGGACATGAGGGCAGAGTCTTTTTGAAAGCGCCCACACTTATCAGGATAGAAATGTTTCTATGGAGGTTCATGAAAATCGACTGCGTTGATTTAGAGTGAGATTCCAAAGGGCTGAACCATTAAGCCATAAGAAATATAATTCCTACCTAAAGCATAACAGAGCTGTTTTTTCCACTTTAATTGAATTTGCCACCTGTCCAGTAAAGTTCAGCTCAGGTAATAGCCATGAAAACTCCATAATTGCTGTAGCATGCATGTCTTAAACAGTCCATCCTGACTCCACTTGCCTGGTGTTGCTTTCTTTTATATGTTCTCTCCTGCTCCTCGTCTGGACTCTCGGGTTTCTTTTTGTACCAAATGCCAAAACATTCCAAGACCTTGCATGCCTTCTAAAACGCATGCTCAAAGCTTGAAAACCCTGAGACGAGATGAGTTCAACAAACCCTATGACCTCAATTTCAACCTATTTAGGTTTCCAATTAAATGTGTGGCTTGTCACTCTCATACAAACGTTGTCCAAATGTCACCAAATTTTCCGTACACCATCTACATAGTGAGACACACAAAATGCAAGGAAAGAAATTTTGAATACTCAAAACACTAACTGCAATGTGCCTTGTAACAGGAAGGCAGTATCTCAGCAATGTCTTTGCATACTGACACAAATCTTAGTAGGCATCTTCAGGACCATGACCTACTAAGGCTATGCAGGGGGGCAGTAACAATATTCTTATTAGCAAATCCTACGTAAAACTACAAATCACTTTTAAATAATTTGGCCTAAAATTATCGCTTTGTGTGCAGTGCTGGACAGTAACAAAGTAAATGTAATTTAATACTGTACTTAAGTAGATTTTCTTTTTTTAATGTTTTCATTTGGGGAGACTTTTACTTTAATTTAGACAAATATCATACTTTTTACTCAACTACATTTTGCGAAATCAGTCGTTCCTTTTTATTTATGAAGATAAAAACATAACTGGTCAAGCATACAGCGGTCCACCAATCAGGTTCGAGCACACACTCTGTTTTATAAAGGATGGAGATGGAAATGTGTTGACTAGTGAGGAAAGTGTGTTGAGAAGATGGAGGGAGTATTTTGAGCAGCTGATATACAAGAAAATGAGAGAGAGAGAGAAGGTTGGATGGTGTGGAGATGGTGAAGCATACAGTGGACAGGATTGGTAAGGAGGAAGTGAGAGCAGCGATTAAGAGGATGAAGAGTGGAAAGTCGGTTGGACCAGATGACAAACAGTAAAAGCATGAAGATGTTTAGACCTGCACTACAGGGGAATAAAGTTGATCAGTCACATCATGAAGTTATGGGAAAGAGTAGTGGAAGCCAGGCTGAGAAAAGAGGTGTCCATCTGTGAGCAACAGTATGGTTTCATGCCGAGGAAGAGCACCACAGACGCATTATTTACTTTGAGAATGTTGATGGAGAAGTATAGAGAAGGACAGCGACCCCTAATGGGAGCAGCAGAAAGAAGAAGATCTATATCTAGTCATCTATATTTGAATATTGCCATATTCAAATTCACACCAATGCAAGTGTGATTTAAAAAAGAATAGCAACAAAAAAAATTAGATGCAGCTCACTGGTAAGTGGTGCTATGGTGAGCTTTTTTTTTAGAAAAGGCCCACAGGCGACTCATGTGGTCCTTGCAGGCGACCTGGTGCCTGCGGGCACCATGTTGGTGACCCCTGTGTTAGAGTCTTTCCACATAAACTGGGTTGATTAAGTAAAGAGTCTTGTGACAAAAAACTGATAATAGGAACATTATAGCCATAATAAATCATGTTACTAAAGTACATTTGAAGGCAAATACCTTTGTACTTTTACTTTACTTTTTACTAGAGTTTTAAGAGACACTTTTACACAGTTTATCTATATTTTAACTCACTACATGGTTTGGGTACATCGTCCACCACTGCTTGTTTGGAGAAATGGCTGTAGTGCATCTGTAAATGTGTGAATCACTAAAATTGGATGCTTGCCCCCTGCAATATGCTAAAATTTTATTATTATTAGCTCATAACTCAAGCTCAAACTTATGCATATCACAATGTACTGTGTGGACCATTTCTGCCCACACAGGCTGGCCAGGTGCTTGTTCAGTCTCTTGTCATTTCGAGACTAGACTACTGCAACTCTCTGCTGGCAGGTTTTCCTCTAAACGCTATTCGTCCACTGCTTATGATCCAAAACGCAGCTGCAGGACTTGTGTTCCATCTGCCCAAGTTCTCCCACCCCACCCCGCTGCTGCGCTCCCTTCACTGGCTTCAAGTAGCTGCACGTATCAGATTCAAAACACTGATGCTTGCCTTCAAAGGGACCTCATCACATCTCGCACTGCACCACACTGTCTGAGATCCTGCAGCACTGCTCTCACCTTCTCTCAGAATGAGAGGTAAGTACACTTCAAGGCTCTTCTCTGTTTTGGCACCGAGGTGGTGGAATGAACTTCCCCCAGATGTCCGAACAGCAGAGTCCCTGGCTATCTTTAAGCGATGAGTGAAGACCTTCCTCTTCCTGAAACACTTCCTGAAAGTTAGCATTTTTCAAGTTTGCTTTGTACAATTCAAGAGTTATATTTATATTAAGTTTGTAATCTGGCGTACCAGTGTACATTTATTCATTGCAAGAGACTCAAAGCACTTTTGTACGTCGCTCTGGACACGGGCGCCTGCTAAATGCCACAAATGTAAATGTAAATGTTCTAGCAAATGCTCAAACATGGGTGTGGCTAGATGACTCTATTCTGCCCCCTTATGGTTCTTTCAAAATCTTTGCTGGGGCTCTTCACAAAAGTATTATTTTATTAATTATAAATCCTATTATAAATCTTGTTGCTTTTTATTACAAAAAGATTTTTTGGCAATGTGTGACACGTCTGTAATAAACCATGGCCACTTTTCATTCATATAAGAAAACATTAATTATTTTGAACATTTATTATATCAACATTTATAATTACATATATTGATTACAAATATTTGAAGCAGACAAGATACATGCAAAAAAAAATGGTATGGCAAGATAAATAAGGTAATTTCACATTAAAGCCATAATGTTAGACTCGTAATTTCGAAGTGTTTCATTTTTAAATGAAAATCCGGTTGATGTGATTTGTTTTTTAAAATCTATTTGCAGTCCTGTGAAAGATGTAAATAGTTACAGGTAGTGTTTGCCCAAGAGAATCCCAAGAGATGGTAAAAGGCACAAGATGAAAAAGAAAGACCTGGCTGTCTGGATAAACAACATTATCTTTTCTTGAACATCAGAGATAAGTACTGTGTCAGATCTTTTTTTTTTTTTTTTTTGTCATTTCCCTTCTTTATGGCGTAAAAAAATAAACACAGCGGGCACAAATATAGAGGGGATTTTTTTTCTTTTTTTTTGGAGAAAAACAAGCTTATTAAACAGGCAGTGAAAGCATTCTGAGGTTTATAGAATATATACAGGATTTGAGAGAGAGAGAGAGAGAGAGAGAGAGAGGTGTACTGCATATGTAGAAAACTGTGCAAATGTTTTAGGCAGGTGTGAAGAAAGGCTGTAACGTATATTTTAATTGTTTTATTTTATATTATCATGATTTTTTTTTTCAGTTTACAAAAAAGTAAGGAAACAAGAAAAAGTCCCAATCCAACTAATATCTGGTGTGACTACTTTTTGGCTTTCAATTCTTACACGTGCACAGAATCAGGGATTTTGTAGGATCACAGTCATGTGTATGATTAATCAGTGATACCAAGCAGGTGCTAACGATCATCAATTTCATATGTAGGTTGAAACACAGTCATTAACTGAAACAGAAACAGGCTTTAGACTGGGTAAAGAGCAGCCGAACTCTGCTACAAATTGTTTCATCCAGCAGTGCCATCAGCAAAGAACTGGTGAAACCCAGGTATACCCATTTACTGTCTGGAGAAGTCTAGCCAGAAGTACATTAGTCTTCTGAACGAGGCCAAAAAGCCATGCCTCCTACATGTAAACGAGGCTAAGAAACTATGCATGGACTCATGAACTGGAATGGAAAAAAAAATGGCAGCAGGTGCTCAGGATTGATGAGTCAAAATCTGAAAAATTTGGCTGTAGCAGCAGACAGTTTGGTCACTGAAAGGCTGGAGAGCGGTACAATAATGAGTGTCTGCAGGTAACAGTGAAGCATGGTGGTGGTTTCCTACAAGTTTGGGGCTGCATTTCTGCTTAATAGTGCTGAAGATTTGGTCAGGATTAATGTTGTCCTGAATGCTGAGAAATACGGGCAGATAATTATAAATTTTTGCCATGTTTCCACACGGACAGTTTTAATTGCCGGAGGTTAGCATCGTGGCAAATTTTGGTGCTTTGAGACTTGGTGCATCAGTAAAACAAATGTTTAGTGATTAAAAAAAATTTTGTTTTATTTATTAATTCTTTTTTATATATGAGTAGAGAAAGTACGGCGTGAATAAATGTGTGTTGCATTAACGCGTTAATATACAGTGTGACCTCGGTTAACTCGCCAACCCTATTAAGTCGACGTTTTTGAAGTGGAACCGCCAAATTCTCGCTTTGTCTTAGCATTTTTAATCGGTTATGTTGATTCTTTTATGTCGACGAACCCTGATATCTCAAGGGGGGCAAATTTGCCACTTAACGTCGGTTATCTCGATCCGCATGACCAATCGCCGGCTTTTGCCACATCTCCATCTCACTACCGTACTTTATGCGTATATAAGACGCGTCTTATAGAAAGTTTTACACACCCCTCACCAAGGGTGCATCTTATATACGCAAAAATACGGTAGTGAGACGGCACTGTGCAGCCGCAGAAGAACTCGCGGAAGTGGCATAAAAATCAAGCCTTACAGATGCTACAGGTGTAGGATACTTTTTAGAGCTGTGTGTCAGAGTGAAATGACTCGACAATTTAATGTTGACACTGGTTAGCTTTTCGTAAAAACGAACTACACCCCGCACATTTTGCGTGATTTTGTGAGCGATCTTTGTGTTTACAATGTTTTAGAATATAATAAAGGTTTGTTTTGAGAATCGACGGTGGTTTGTATTGTATACTGGTAAATCTCTGCTGTTAGTTAGTGCACATATGCCTTTTAGTGTAAACAAACATGTATGTACATTTTTATAGCACGCCTTCATCAAACAAATCGCGGCAACGCTGTTGTGTTAAAAAACCTCCAAAAACACGTGCATGCACATTCTCATTTATTAACGCACATCATGTACATAAAGAAATTTCAAACACGTTAATATACTGCCGCCATATTGATTTTCGTTTATCTCGATCATCGGTTATCTCGACGCTTTTTGGCATCCCCTAGGACATCGACATAACCGGGTTCCACTGTATATATATATATATATATATATATATATATATATATATATATATATATATATATATATATATATATATATATATATATATTATATGTAATATACTGTAATTAATATATATATATATACACACAAACACAGTAAACAATCCTGAACATTCAGTGCTGCCACTTCATAAATTACATTTGTGTTTTTGTGTGAGAACTGGTGGTAAAATAATGCAATTTTATTTCAGTCTGAATGTGATTTACCATAAACGGCTACTGCTACAGCAGATTACACAGCAGACTGTGTCACACAGAACCTCTAAAAACAGATTGAATACTGTAACATTGCTCGTATTTGCAGCAGGTCTCTGATGAAATTTTGCATACTGAAAGTCAAAGTCAAAAGTGACTGCAGCCTGTGACCAGAGATTAATCAGGTCCACAAAAATAGGCCAAAAATTAAAAGAGACTATAGATAAGCCTGAAAAGAGTTGATTTAAATTATTTTATTGTAGGGGAAGATAGAGAGAGAACAATTATTCAATAGCAATGCTAAAAAAAATGCTTAATCGGGATTTGTTGCTTTTGTACCACAGCAAATTACTTCTTTTTTATTGTTTTCATTAAAATTTGAATCCATTAATAGTTCATGTGGTCAAACATTTGTGTAACAAGTTAGCCAAGGTGAATCTATCATTGTGTCTGCCAAATGTCGTAAATGTGTCTTACTTAAAGGGGAAACTTAATGCCTCCAAAGACATCCTATACAATTGTGTGCCTCCAGATTTGAGTTTTGGTGAAGGTCAACATATGGCTGCAAAACTCAAGTGTCCAAGTAGTTGTGTCTATATGTTGCTTCATTTCTTTGTTAATTAACATCATTCTTATTAACAAGAGAATATATTATTCATTTACATGATTCATAATGGAAAAAAATGAAACACATTTTGGCCAAATAGAATTTTAGATGGGAAAAGGTTTTTGCTCAGTTCAGCTTTATAAAGTCAAGACGTAAAGTAGCAATTCGTTCTCGAAACCATGTGAAATTTCCAATGTTTTAAAACAAAGAGGAGCTGTCTCACTTTCCTGAGCACCCAGGACCTCGCTGACTCCTGCTCAAATGTTCATCTTTCGCTTCACCAATGTAATTAGCTCTCGTTTATTGTTTTCTCCCTGGAGATAATGTATAAGCTAACTCAATTTAAGCACAAAATTACAGGCTGACTTTTTCCTGATGCCTCAGCTCTCCAGAATGATCATGCCATTCCAGTAATTAAATCTGGCCAAATAATTAACTGATTACTGCTGATACCATTAGAGAAATTAACAGGCTATGATCTGTTGTGCATCGTTTTTTTTCCCCACGCTTTGTTCCTGATCCTCCGATCTGTGTGCATCTAATTAGCATCTCCACTCATTTGTGTTTATCCAACTGTAATGAATCGCAAATGTTGGGCTTTTTTATGAGTTGCTCAGTAGCTCCTAGTTTTATAACCACAAATGACTATAAAAGACTGTAGAAAGATCATTACTCATAATCACATGCTCATGTTGGTCCCCTGGTGGTCTAGTGGTTAAGATGCAGCGCTCTCACCACTGCGACCCGGGTTCGATCCCCAGTCAGGGATCGAACCCGGGTCGCAGTGGTGAGACCCGGGTTCGATCCCTGACTGGGGATCGAACCCGGGTCGCTCCCCAGTCAGGGAACCATCCCCAGCCACTCTTAGTGCCGTTCCCAAGCCCTGATAAATTGGGGAGGGTTGCATTAGGAAGGGCTCCCAGCGTAAAACATGTGCCAAATCAAACGGGAGAAGCCGAAAGAAAGTTTTACATGCTCATGTTAGTTCTCACTCTCCAGTGTTTTGTATTGTTTAAAGACTATAATCCCACTCTTGATGATCTTGAGGATGGGTTCCCCTTTTGAGTCTGGTTCCTCTCAAGGTTTTTTCCTTATAACATCTAAGGGAGTTTTTCCTTGTCACAGTCACCATGGCTGCTCATCAGGGATTAAAAACACACCGTTCACCTTAACTGTTAAAACTCTGTAAAGCTGCTTTGAGACAATGTCTGTTGTGAAAAGCGCTATAGAAATAAACTTGACTTGACTAATGAACCTTAAAGCAAGTATTAAAATGTCTTTTGTATTACATATACAACTAAGTGGCAGCTCAGTGATTATGATGCTGGACAGTCTAATCAGAAGGTTATAAGTTCAAATCGTAGCACCATCAAGCTGCCATTGTTGTGTACTTACGGCCCTTAGACCACAAGTGCTTAGGTGTATAAAGAAAATTATTGTAAGTCGCTCTGGATTGGGGCATCTGATCACATGATATAAATGTAAAAAAAGTGTTCAAATCCCTGTGAGTTTTAAACACAACAGTCCGAGTATGCAGTTCAAAAAACAAAAAAACATCCATTGAGTGTCAGTTCCACTGGTGAAAGGAGGCAGAGAATGGCCAAGCTGGTTTGATGCGACAGGAAGGCTACGGTAGATCAAATAGCCACTCTTTACAACTGTGGTGAACGGAAAAGCATCCCATGATGCACAATTGCTGAACTACAGTAGATTCCATGTCCTTCAGCCACGAACGAGCGTCTGTAGGCTACAGTAGGCTCTTTTTCCAACGTCTTTCAACAAATTTATTTCATTCCTCCCTTCACAGAAAGCAATTTGGGAAATTGGACCACAACTGGAAATTGTGTTTCGCCTGACAAGCCTGTATGACATACAGACTCATACAGGGTGGGCAGTAGGCAGGCTCATACTCAATGCATTCTGGAAATGTGCCAAGAATTCTTGGAAAATGCCGATATTCGCCTTTATAGGAAATAACACGATTTTCTAGCATTTGCATTGAGTCACTGAGGGAAAAAAGACAGACAGACTGTGAAATATGTGAAAAACTGCAGGCATACCTCAGCTTGGTGAGCAGAATTGCATCATGGGGGATGCCAATATCCCTTTGTCAAGGTGCATAACGGCATTATGGGTAACAAAGTTATCAAAACACTGTTTGTGATCTAATCATTTTATAGATACACTGTAAATTTAATTGATCAATATTCAAGTAATTGTAATTATAATAAGGCTGGCTTTAAGACCCAGGAACGTGTAAAAGCTCAGAACAAAGGACTGGGCAGGAAATAGGTCAATGTTCTGGAAAACGGTGTTGATGATGTTTGCAAATGTAATTAAAGAACATGTTTTATTTGATATTTCACTGATTTGTTCCTATAATAATATAACATTTAAGTTTGTTACTTGCACAACCATACAGAGTATGAAATGTGGTGAAATGTCTTAACTGACTGGTCTCTGAGATATAATTTAATAAAAAATAAAATGAAATTCAGTATAATAAAAAACGAATAAAAGGAAAATATATAAATATCGGATATAATTGTAAATTTATCTCTCTCCAAAACGATGCTGTCTTTGGGTGAACTGTATATGCTCAATATTATTCTTTTTTTTTTTGGGTATTATTTAATTTATTAGTTTTATTGTAAAATCTATTTCATATCTGTGGCCATATTCTATTTTATTTTCCTATATTTTCAATTCTATTTTAGTCCTTTTTTCTATGATAATTTTTCAATTCTTCATTTTTTTTTTTTACTGCATGTCACACTGTCTATGTTTATGTATGTGACACAGAAAATGCATTTATTTTTTATAATAATTAAAATAAAATAATAGGTATTACCAAGGTATATAGTTTTTTTCTGTAGATATACAGAAAATATACGTGAAATAATTGCTTGAATGGTTGTAAATTATTTAATAACTGAGCAAAATATTGGAGATTTTTCATTTTAATTTGAATTGAGTGATAATAATTTCAGCTATTATAAAGCTATCAGAGCCTGTAGACGAGAGAAAAATCTAATTGCTGCATTATCTGCTGATTTGAATGATTTTATATAGTTATTGCCTCCTCTATATTAACAGGGATAAGAATAATTTGTAAGCTAAAGCCCTTACTTCATATTCAACCACTACATTTCTGCATGATATTTAGATTTATTTTATTTTATTAGATTTTATTTTAGTTTAGTACCTATGAGTTTGTCCCTCTAATATATAAGTTTATCCCTACTGAGCGAGCCAGTGGTGTCTGTGGAAAGGAAAAACTCCCTGAGATTGCATGAGGAGGAAAACGTGAGAGGAACCAGATGCAAAAGGGAACCTCATCCTCATCTGGGTGGCACCAAATGTCCATTACAGTTCCATCATTGTTGTAGTGTGCTGTTCAGTGATGGGAGATTAAATGCGGATTTGTTCATTCAAACTGCAGTCCTGAGCCATTGTAGCAGACTGTTTGTTAAATCCAGTCGAAATCCATCCTCACTGTTCTTGAACTGCTCAGTAACTTCATAGATCTTTAGGCTGTTGGTGTGAAAACATCCCCAGCTGCACAGAGTGATCTTTATTAGAAGGAACTCCATCTAGAGGGCTTTGTGATGAATCGGTCCGATGTGAAGATCACTTGTACAGTACCCCAGGAGCATGTTTAACGAGAGAGAGAGAGAGAGAGAGAGAGAGAGAGAGAGAGAGAGAGAGAGATTTATCTCTCCAGTATGTTTTAAAAAGAAAATAAGCCAATCATAAATCAAACTTTCAGCTGTTTTAACATATTATGTTGTTGACATATTATGTTGTACCTCTTGCTGGGGCAAATTCACTATATGGACAAAAGTATTGAGACTTTAACAGCCATATGTGATTCTTCCTCAAACTGTTAACACAAAGTTGGGGACACAATTGTATTGGATGTCTTTGGATGAGTAGTATTACTTTTTCTCTTCATTTGGACTAGGAGACTTAAACTTGTTCCAGCATTTATTTTTATTTTTATTTTTTTTTTTGGTCTAACTAAATCTTCGGATTAATTAAACATAAGGACAAAAAAACTCCAAAAAACAATGGACTGCATGTTTCAACCACTTCCAGAGATGTTGGATATGAATCACATCAGGACTCATATAAAGTGTGAATGTATGTTAAGCTATGTTTTGGTTTATTATCTTGTTGGAGGACAAATGAGTGCGATTGAGACAGAGCTTTTTTTTAAGATTGTAAGTACATTTTGCTCCAGAATGGCTTAGTAATTTAGAATTTTCAAGGCTCCCCATGCTAGATGCATTAAGCACATAGATAGTGGTGTCCCAATATCATTGTCCATATACGTTGTATTTGACCATTAAGAATTAAGAATGGGGGACGATTTGTAGACACTTTGTCTGGCTAGCGTCTTTAATTTTCTTTCACCCCATATTTAATTGCACAGTTATAGTGTTTGCAGTTGTGTTGTTGCTAAATAAAGAGTTTGTTGCTTGTAGTGAGGAAGCTGTTGTAAAGATTATGATTCCCATCATGAGGAGAACAATGTAATAAACATTGATAGCTGGAGACGATCGATGCTGCTATTTCTGTCTCCCTGATCTCTTTTATCAGGTTACTATTTACTCTTTTTTTAGTAATAACATCTTATCAGACATTACTCTTAGTAACAAGTAGCATTATGTGCAATTGAGAAAAAAAAGTTTAGATCTTCCACATCATCCCTCAAAAAGGTTTCCATTAATCTCACCTAAATGGCACATCTGGTATGTGGATAATGGATAACAGGTATCTCACAGCAGCTCTCATGTCGCCTCTGGGTGAATCTTTGTGAACTGAGCTTTGACCTTTGTCACTCGTTAGGAGTCTGAGCATGCGCAAGATTATCTCAGAGCTTCTCAGGACTTATTTTATTACATTTTTTGGTTCCTAATAGGGAACTCTTCTTGCTGTCCCTCAGTGCCAGAGTTTTGTGCTTTGCCATTATCGGCTCTTTCATCCGTCACGACTCTGCCAGCTCCAGGGAAAAGGCTGGCTCCTGTGATTGATGCTGATCACTCCGGCCGCAGGGACACTGAGCCAAGTTGTTTAGTTCCTTATTCATCCTCAGTGTTCATCTGATTAGTTTATTGGACTGTATCATGGCCGACGTGGTTTGCGCCGGAGTTTGCGATCGTGTATGGTTCGGTCTGATCAGTTATGACAAGAGGAACACTCGTGTGTCATCTCCAAGGTTTCCATAATCCAGGTTATTTCAGAATGTCTACTCAAGGTGACAGGATGTATTTTATCACCTTAAAATTATTCCATGAGTTTACAGTTTGTAAGATTGGAGCTTGTCACTTGACAAGTCCAGTCACCTTCATTCAATGCCACTTGATGTTTAAACCGATACAGCTTTAAATGTGAGGTCAAATATCACTAATTGTTCTTGCAAAACAAGCAAGCCTTGAAAAAAAAAAAAATAATAAAAAAAAAATAAAAAATTATATATATATATATATACATACAGTGGAACCCCGTTGTACGAGCATAATTTGTTCTTGAAAATTGCTCGTGTGTCCATTTGCTCGTATGTTCGAACTGATTTTCCCCATAGGAATGAATGTAAAAGTGATTTAATCCGTTCCGAGATCTCATCCGATCGCTTATTTCTGCACTTACAAAGTATTTGAAGCCTATTTTTAAAAACAAATACACCGTAATATAAACGTAATTTAACACTTACTTATGTGGTAGTGGTTGATTGCGAGTGTGAGACGCACACCACGCTCGTAACCTCCTCGGTTTCCATGTAATTCTATTTACTTTTGTTTTCACAGCACCATCACTGATTTTCTTGGGAGACATTTTTCAAGATTTCTAGTGAAATAAAAATATAAAACAAAAAAAAGTTACTGTGGGAGAGCGTATGAATACAGGGGCCACTTTTATTTGGTTTTTTTTTGTGTCGGTCTGCTTAGTGTCCCACGCAGCACGTCTCTTCTCTCTCACACTCACTCACACTCACTCACACTCTCTCACACACACACTCTCACACACACACACGGTCTCTTTCTTAAATGCACCCTCCGATCACTTGAAAAGAGAGAACAATCATTGGGCACATTAACTTGAGGTGAGGCAATCCTCTGCCTATCTGCTCCCGGACCCGCCCTCCATGCACAAACCGCCGCTCGGCCACGCCCCCGCTGCCACAGTTACGAAGTGGCTAATTTATGAATTTTTCCTGGGTTTTTTCCAGTTTCACAAACTTCAAGCCATAAAACTGAGCGACATAACATTAGACCAATGACATTTCCAAACGGAAACGAAAAAACGCACCTCACCTGTGTTCTGAGCTGCACGGCTTCGGGAGAAAAAACTTCCATCGGGTGATTTTTAAACGCACAGCGATGCAAAAGATAAACTCTCGAGAGAAATAGTTGTGAAAGGAAGGAGGAAGACAGTGAACCATTACAGTTCTCCCATTACCAAAAGGGAGAGCTCACTAACTCCAGTTGCAACAGAAATCATATAAGCACAGACAGGTTTCCAAAACTCGTGCTTTTTTATTTTTCTTGGCGACAGCGTTACAGGTTAGTCAAAGAAACCTAGAAACGAGCATCAGAAAATAATAAGGACATATTCCTCAGTCTTACACACATGCAGTAATAGCAGAAAAATGCTGTGCCGGTCTTTTCTTAAAATACCGCTCTGCTCCTAAAGGAAGCGCAACATATTTTACCCGTTACATCGTGTGCAACGTGCCTTTCGTTAAAACCTGTGTAAAGTACATTAGTGTAGTTATAGACAGGTGCGGCTTATTTATGTAAAAATTCCGGAAATTACTGTAATTTGTGACAATTTCATTGATCACCCGATTTAATCAACGTAATAAAAAGTACTGAATTAATGATTTATTTTATTAAATTTTTCTATAAAATATAAATATAATTTTATATATTATTTAATCAAGCATGCATTTTATTTACAATTGTTTTAAAAATGAAAACGTTTTGAATGTTGATCACAAATCAAATTCGGATCGCACTGCATTATAATGGGGTGAATCGTATCATTGCATCGAGCTGTGAATTGCATAGGCTTTGGTTATGGAGATGCACATCTCTAATATATTGTTCCTTTTGAAAAGTATGTAGTGATCCATATGAACGTCTCTTTCATAAGGATGACAAACACTATTTTATATATTTTTTATTTTTTACATATACAATTCAATATTTTATATTTTGGTAAGAAAAGAAAATAGCGTTTAACATTATTATGTCTCAATTTCACAATAATTGCAACCTACAAAGAGCTGAAATATTTTGTAAAGAAAAAAACGAGCAAAAGAAATGTTTGAAAAGGATATCTTTAGGAATGTTGATTAAATTAATAATAATGTTTTGCATCGAGTCTCAGGATTATAAACGCAGACTACATTTTCCATCAGCCACAGCACTGAATTTAGTATCACAGCATGATTCACTGCACACCGCTGAATGATATTAAGTGATTTTTTTTTTTTTATCACCTGTTACTTATTTATCGCTAATTTGCACTTTGATTCTCATCGTGCCCTGCAGTCACTTTATAATTCTTGTCTTCCAATGCTATTAAAGTTATTCCTTTAAAATTTCAGGTCAAAAACTTTAGGGAGAGAAAAAAACCCTGAAAATCATTTCCACCAGATTCAGAACAGCTGTTTTTCGTCATACTTGCATGTCCCTGTTGACGAATGGCAATCCCCGAATCTGATTTGCATGTAATGACACCATCAAATTCCATAATCCTTAAAATGCACAGGTTACTGTGAGCTCGGAACGATCTATGAGGCAAACACCAGAAAAACAGATGTGCAAATGATTAGATCTCACTACTAAGCCAATAAAAATATTTTATAATAAATATTAATAATCAAAAGCAAGTGCCAAATCTTTCTATCAGCTAAGGCATTTGTTTATAGTTTATTACTCTGTGGCGGGAGACAGACTGGTCCTCTGTTTATACAGCTGTGTTTTATTTTTTTTATCATAATTGATTGATTAGTTTTTATTTGCCTTGATTGCTGGATCTGTGCTGGCTCAGTTTACATATAGTTACAGTTTATATATATATATATATATATATATATATATATATATAAGGGAGAAAGGGAAAATTTATAGGACTGTGGTGAGACCTGAGATGTTGTATGGTTTAGAGACAGTGACATTGAGTAAAAGACAGGAGGTGGAGCTGGAGGTAGCAGAGCTGAAGATGTTGAGGTTTTCGTTGGGACTGATTAGAAAGGAGTTTATTAGAGGAACAGCACATGTAGGATGTTTTGGGGAAAAAAGGTGAGGGAGGTGTGATTGAGATGGTTTGGACATGTGCAGAGGAGGGACATGGGGTATATCAGTAGAAGAATGCTGAGGATGGAGCCACCAGGAAGCAGGAAAAGAGGAAGAACAAGGAGAAGGTTTGTGGATGTGGTGAGGGAAGACATGCAGGTTGTTGGTGTGAAAGAGGCAGATGTAGAGGACAGGGTGGTATGGAGACGGATGATCCGCTGTGGCGCCCCCTAATGGGAGAAGCCAAAAGAAGAAGAAGAAGATTATATATATATATATATATATATATATATATATATATATATATATATATATATATATATATATATATATATATATATATATATTATATATAATACACTATAATTAATAGCAATAAAATAAGATGACTGGTTTTCATTAAATGTTCTCGATGGTACTCTTTGAGAGCTTCCATGCTTCCAGTTTAGTCTGAAACAGTGCATGGTTTGCATGGAAAAAATGGTAATGTGAGGTACCTGTAGGATGTGCTCTTGTCTCCTCAGCATTTGGTAACATTCCTGATATTGTGACTTGTACTCAGGTGCACACTTGTTCAGGAAGTAAAAGTCCGTGCATGTGTTTTACCACAAACAACCTCATTAGTTTCCGCAGCATATGTGTGGGATTCCTTGCATCGGCATTCACGTCAAAAATGGCTGTATACAAACATCACAAAGCTGCTAATGTGTCTCTGATGATTGACATCATGTGATACACAGGTAATGGTGTAAAATAAACCTGAATAGACCGGGGTTTGCAAGAACCAAGTGATTTCGAATTCAGACGAACAATATATGGAGAGGCACATTTGAATTCGGATTACAGCAAACATGGTCAGTGTGAAAACCACATTAGTTCTTGATCTAGTGAAGTATACTATATATTCAAAAGTCTGGAGTCTTTTTTACCACCCGATTCATCATTTAGTCCCCATTTGCTGTTATATTAACTTCCACTTGTCTGGGAAGATGTTGCACTGACGTCTGATGTGAGGTACTGCTTTTGGGTTAGGAGGCCAACGGTTCATTAAGGGTTACAATTCCTCCCAAAGTTGTTTTTAATAGGGGTGAGATCAGATTGAGAAATCAATGGGTGGATTTGTGTGGTAATAGTCAACGATTTTATTTATCTGTATTTTAAAGTCGGTAAAAGTGAGGTAACCATCTGATCATATGCTGTGACTAACCATGAAACCATGGAACAATTAATAACCTTAATTCAAACCTTATGTTTCAAAGGTGCAATGAAAAAAGCAAAAAGCTATGGAGAACAAGCATAATAACATTGTGGTTTAAGAGAGGTTTTGAGCAATTATTTATATATCATGTTTAATATACAGTATGTTTTAAAGTTTCTGAACTGGGAATTGGAAGCTAGAGTATGAAGGGATATCAAAAAGTTTCCAGACTAGCCCTTTTTATAAGAAAGTATTTTATTGATCTAAATTTACACACTATCACATTCAAAACATCCCATTGCACAGCAATACAGAGCCCCCAGCTTCCTGGCACTTTTGAAATGTGTCCTCTTCTTTTTAAAGAAATGCACATGGTCATAATAGCACCAGTTGCACAGCTCCTAATGTACACTGGTCAATGCCAATTCCATGGTCTCTGAACAAGGCTCTTAATCCCTAAGATGCTCAACTGTATGATTGAAATAATCGTAAATCGCTCTGGATGAAGGTGTCTGCCAAATGCCGTGCATGTAAATGTTTTCCATGTATTCCATGGTCTGTCTGAATGCTCGCTTCTGAATGGCTGGAGGGTGAGTTTATTTATAAATTTAATAATTTAATAAATTTAATTCAATTTATTTAATTTATAATTAAATATGCTGCCTTATAAACCACTGTAACCGTAGCAACATGCAGTTGCCTTTACATACACAGTCAGGCTACTGGAAATGTAAAAAAAAGTAGCAAAGTATCAAGCCCTATAGACTAGACCAAAATGTGAATGGATTAATAGCTAAGCTAAAGTACATGCCCAAAACCCTACATTGTAAATAACCAACCCCTGTATTGAGGTAATTTTGATGTCTGTTCGTAGCATTGTACCTCACTGGAGTCAGGGTTGACTCTAAGAGACGTCTAAATGGGTGTGATGTATGTTCCCCCACCCCACCCTTCTTGTACTCTAGTTTATTACAGTTCATTTAGTAATTGCTGATTTATTTCCACACATAAGGCCTGCCTAGCTACTGATCCAAAAGACTAAAGGGAAACATCTTTCTCTTTCTAAGTTAATAAAAGTTCATCCACGGAAGCCCACAGAGGCCTGTTACTAGCTCGTAATTTCTCTGTTTAAAAAGGCGGAGCGTGTAATGCTATCCAAAGTGTGCGTTTCCTGTTTATAAGATTCGCACCTTCTGTCTTCTGTTACTGCACCAAATACAGAGGCACTACCGCAGTTTCCGGACTATTAAGCGCACTCAAATATAAGCCGCACCCACTGAATTTTACAAAGATTTGTATTTTGAACATAAATAAGCCGCACCTGTCTATAAGCCGCAGGTGTCTACACTGAAACTAATGAACTTTACACAGGCTTTAATGAAAGACAGTGTCTGTTACATGGCTTGTATCTAAACAGTAGCCTACCAAGAAAGTGATTGTTCACTGTCTTCCTTCTTCCTTTCACAACTATTTCTCTCGGGAGTTTATCTTTTGGCATCGTCGTGCGTTTAAAAATCACCATCGGTGAATCTTTTCTCCCGATGCCGTGCAGCTCAGAACACAGGTGAAGTGTGTTTTTTCATGCCCGGTTGTTTTCAGCGTGATGAATGATTCGCTTTTCCTGTTGACAGTCCGAGTGAGCGGCAGGTCAAACGTCAGAGGAACCCCATCCATATTTATGACGTAGTGCGGCCCGATTCAGTGGGATCTGATTTAATATAAAGAGTTTCATTGGTTCACCCGTTCTGCAATTTCATGGGGCGCAGTTTATTGGCATAAAGTTTGTAAAACCGGGAAAAACCCCGGAAAAATCCATAAATTAGCCGCTTTGTTGTTTAAGCCGCAGGGTTCAAAGCGTGGGGAAAAAGTAGCGGCTTATAGTCCGGAAAATACGGTACTTCAAACATTCTGTTGTCAAATTGCAGGATTGCATGTTTTATATATATATATATATATATATATATATATATATATATATATATATATATATATATATATATATATAATATAAAGTTTTACATTTGATAGCTTTCTCAAAAAGACCAATATACAATATATGGACAAACCCTGAAGTCAGGTACTGATGTTGGTTAGGTGAGGATGCTTAGGGGGCAATCAGAGTTGTAATTTACTTAAAGCTGTTCAATAGGGTTAAAGTCACGTGGGTGTAACCCACATACACCATATCTTCATGGAGCTGGATTTGTAAGCATTGTTATGCTGGAACAGGTCTGGATCTCCTTCTTCAAGTAAAGGGAAACTTTAATGCTAACACATCGAATGAACATGCTATATAATAGTGTGCCTTCAACTATGTGGTAACATTTTGGGAAGAACAACATATGGTTGGAAAATTCAGGTGTCCCAATACTTTTAAAATGGATACAAGTGCAAATAAAATGAATTGAATTTAACTTTTGTCCATAGAGTGAGGATAACTAGCAAAACAAGAATTTAGCAAGGATTCAACAAACACATGGTGTAGTGGTAAAAGTTCACTCACGAATCAAAGAAATGTGCACGTACATAATAAGTAAATAAATAAAAGCCATACAGCAGCTTCAGATTAATCAGCTGTTGTATACCTTTCTGGCTACAAGCTTCAGAATCCTCTGGATCTGAACATTGTGATCTATATTCACTCCTAGCCTAGCCATAATTACTAACTATGGGCATATAGCCTCATTACATTTATGTCTTGCATTTATTTATTAAGCTTAATGATGATTATTATAAGGTCAAAATGATTTATTACTAATTACCTTATGGACTAATTGGCTTATGGACAATGTAGAATTGACCCTATTTTGCTCTTGTACAGCATCACCCCTATAAAGGCTCAGTAGTAGGTGGTATTCTGTGCTGATAAAATCAGTTCTTTTCATTAATGTTTTACAGTCCCGGAGGACTACACTTTACCTCGGCTCACACTCTCACGATCCACAACACAAGAGAGCACAACTCCAGGGTGAATGTAGCCCTTAAACAGATGGATCAGTGAGCCTTTTTTCTTTAGTCCACAGTGATTCATTGTGTGCATTTTCACTTCACAACTCAAAGGCGATTAGGAATTGGATTTCTACTATCACAGCCACCCCAATAACTTGTTATCTGTGTATGTATTACTAGCGGTGGTATTTGAGCTTCTCGTTTTCTTGTAGTGCTTTAAATGGATGTGCTGCTCACAGTGATTTCTGACAAAGTGGTAGATTCATCGATTCTAACTTAATTCGAATCAATACTGTGTCCTGCTTAGTCTACACAGGCTTTGGGTCAGAAATATAGTCTGTGAAATATCTGGTAAATTTATAGCATTTGGCAGACACCCTTATCCAGAGCGACTTCCAACTAGGGTTGCAAAATTTCAGGCATTTTTAAGACTGGAAACTTTCTATGGGAATTAATAGTAATAAACTGGGAATTTACATGTTTATAACAGTTAACTTAAATGTAATTTTGGTTAAAGCAATTAGATTTAATGCAATTTCAGTTGAATTTCTACCTGCACATTCATCAATCACATGCACACTTACTGCAGGGCTACTGAGGCCACGCCCCCTACAGGCACTGTGCATTTGTCTATAACATAGCACATTTTTTTTTATCCTGCACACAAAATAATGAAAAAAGAAATGGCATAAATATTAGATCAATTTATGTTTAAAACTTCCTGGTGCTGTGTGTAAGCTATTGTGCAACAGAATTACAATTAAGTCAAAATGGCAATTTTTAAATATGTAAGTTCGCAACCTTGCATTATGACTTTTATTAAGTAGTCTCAGATAAATGTTTGTAAGAATCTAATTTTTTATGATATCTTCATTCAATTTAAAATATAAACTAATGAGATGTGGCTTTTAACCCATTACTTTTCTGAATTGCTCCAGGACTGATTTCATGTTTTTATATATGAAGATATCACTTTATCACCAATAATCTTTTTAAGCAAAATCAACTTTAAATAATAGACAGTAAAGCTTAAAGTGTCTACTTTTAAAAAATATTTAAATTGTGTATGTAGCCCACCTTTATCAGGAACTGTTAACATTTAAATTTAGGTAGGGCATTTCAGCGGTGAGTCTCAAAATTTGTGCCGAAAGCTAACAGGTTAAGACTTCCATTATGACATTTATTATAAACTAAATGTTTATCTTTGTTTGTATATGATATGATAAATATAATACATTTCCCCAACCTTTTAATTAAATGAATTCCTATAAATAAAAAAAATATCCCAAGTTTCTAACTTGGAATATTTCCTAAATTACCCAGATGAACATACCATTGAGAGTTTCCAGAAATATACTGGGAATTTTCTTTCCCTTTGCAACTCTACTTACAACTGAGAAGTTGAAGGTTAAGGGCCTTTCTCAAGGGCCCAGCAGTGGCAGCTTGGTGGTGCTGGGATTTGAACTTGATCCAGAGTCCAATGCCTTGGCATAAACAAAAAATACTAAAGGTCCAAATAATAAACAATATGATGAGGAGAATCTTTCTAACTGGCCAATGAGAAGTACTAAAACATTATTATTTATATGGTGAATATAGAGATTTTAATAAATACAGCGGCACCTATATAGAAGATGGATAGAAAGATCACTTTATGCATACAGTGGGTACGGAAAGTATTCAGACCCACTTAAATTTTTCACTCTTTGTTATATTGCAGCCATTTGCTAAAATCATTTAGGTTTATTCTTCTTCCTCATGAATGTACACACAGCTCCCCATACTGACAGAAAAACACAGAATTGTTGACATTGTTGCAGATTTATTAAAAAAGAAAAACTAAAATATCACATGGTCCTAAGTATTCAGACCCTTTGCTGTAAAACTCATATATTTAACTCCGGTGCTTTCTATTTCTTCTGATCATCCTTGAGATGGTTCTACACCTTCATTTGAGTCCAGCTGTGTTTGATTATACTGATTGGACTTGATTAGGAAAGCCCCACACCTGTCTATATAAGACCTTCCAGATCACAATGCATGTCAGAGCAAATGAGAATCATGAGGTCAAAGGAACTGCCTGAAGAGCTCAGAGACAGAATTGCGGCAAGGCACAGATCTGGCCACGGTTACAAAAAGATTTCTGCTGCACTTAAGGTTCCTAAGAGCACAGTGGCCTCCATAATCCTCAAATGGAAGACGTTTGGGATGACCAGAACCCTTCCTAGAGCTGGCCGTCCGGCCAAACTGAGCTATCGGGGGAGAAGAGCCTTGGTGAAAGAGGTAAAGAAGAACCCAAAGATCACTGTGGCTGAGCTCCAGAGATGCAGTCAGGAGATGGGAGAAAGTTGTAGAAAGTCAACCATCACTGCAGCCCTCTACCAGTCGGGGCTTTATGGCAGAGTGGCCCGATGGAAGCCTCTCCTCAGTGTAAGACACATGAAAGCCCGCATGGAGTTTGCTAAAAACACCTGAAGGACTCCAAGATGGTGAGAAATAAGATTCTCTGGTCTGATGAGACCAAAATAGAACTTTTTGGCCTTAATTCTAAGCGGTATGTGTGGAGAAAACCAGGCACTGCTCATCACCTGTCCAATACAGTCCCAACAGTGAAGCATGGTGGTGGCAGCATCATGCTGTGGGGGTGTTTTTCAGCTGCAGGGACAGGACGACTGGTTGCAATCAAGGGAAAGATGAATGCGGCCAAGTACAGGGATATCCTGGACAAAAACCTTCTCCAGAGTGCTCTGGACCTCAGACTGGGCCGAAGGTTTACCTTCCAACAAGACAATGACCCTAAGCACACAGCTAAAATAACGAAGGAGTGGCTTCACAACAACTCCGTGATTGTTCTTGAATGGCCCAGCCAGAGCCCTGACTTAAACCCAATTGAGCATCTCTGGAGAGACCTAAAAATGGCTGTCCACCAACGTTTACCATCCAACCTGACAGAACTGGAGAGGATCTGCAAGGAGAAATGGCAGAGGATCCCCAAATCCAGGTGTGAAAGACTTGTTGCATCTTTCCCAAAAAGACTCCTGGCTGTATTAGATCAAAAGGGGGCTTCTACTAAATACTGAGCAAAGGGTCTGAATACTTAGGACCATGTGATATTTCAGTTTTTCTTTTTTAATAAATCTGCAACAATGTCAACAATTCTGTGTTTTTCTGTCAGTATGGGGAGCTGTGTGTACATTCATGAGGAAGAAGAATGAACCTAAATGATTTAAGCAAATGGCTGCAATATAACAAAGAGTGAAAAATTTAAGGGGGTCTGAATACTTTCCGTACCCACTGTATATCCTTAAAGGACATTTGAGATACTGTAACATTAAAATGAGAAATGCAATGATATGACAATATATATATATATATATACAGTAAGGAAAATAAGTATTTGAACACCCTGCTATTTTGCAAGTTAGAAATTTCTAAGTGCTCCCACTTAGAAATCATGGAGGGGTCTAAAATTGTCATCGTAGGTGCATGTCCACTGTGAGAGACATAATCTAAAAAAAAAAATCCAGAAATCACAATGTATGATTTTTTAACTATTTATTTGTATGATACAGCTGTAAATAAGTATTTGAACACCTGTCTATCAGCTAGAATTCTGACCCTCAAAGACCTGTTAGTCTGCCTTTAAAATGTCCACCTCCACTACATTTATTATCCTAAATTAGATGCACCTGTTTGAGGTTGTTAGCTGCATAAAGACACCTGTCCACCCCATACAATCAGTAAGAATCCAACTACTAACATGGCCAAGACCAAAGAGCTGTCCAAAGACACTAGAGACAAAATTGTACACCTCCACAAGGCTGGAAAGGGCTACGGGGAAATTGCCAAGCAGCTTGGTGAAAAAAGGTCCACTGTTGGAGCAATCATTAGAAAATGGAAGAAGCTAAACATGACTGTCAATCTCCCTCGGACTGAAGCTCCATGCAAGATCTCACCTCGTGGGGTCTCAATGATCCTAAGGAAGGTGAGAAATCAGCCCAGAACTACACGGGAGGAGCTGGTCAATGACCTGAAAAGAGCTGGGACCACCGTTTCCAAGGTTACTGTTGGTAATACACTAAAACGTCAGGGTTTGAAATCATGCATGGCACGGAAGGTTCCCCTGCTTTTACCAGCACACGTCCAGGCACGTCTTAAGTTTGCCAATGACCATTTGGATGATCCAGAGGAGTCATGGGAGAAAGTCATGTGGGCAGATAAAACCAAAATAGAACTTTTGGGTCATAATTCCACTAAACGTGTTTGGAGGAAGAAGAATGATGAGTACCATCCCAAGAACACTATCCCTACTGTGAAGCATGGGGGTGGTAGCATCATGCTTTGGGGGTGTTTTTCTGCACATGGGACAGGGTGACTGCACTGTATTAAGGAGAGGATGACCGGGGCCATGTATTGCGAGATTTTGGGGAACAACCTCCTTCCCTCAGTTAGAGCATTGAAGATGGGTCGAGGCTGGGTCTTCCAACATGACAATGACCCAAAGCACACAGCCAGGATAACCAAGGAGTGGCTCTGTAAGAAGCATATCAAGGTTCTGGCGTGGCCCAGCCAGTCTCCAGACCTAAACCCAATAGAGAATCTTTGGAGGGAGCTCAAACTCCGTGTTTCTCAGCGACAGGCCAGAAACCTGACTGATCTAGAGAAGATCTGTGTGGAGGAGTGGGCCAAAATTCCTCCTGCAGTGTGTGCAAACCTGGTGAAAAACTACAGGAAACGTTTGACCTCTGTAATTGCAAACGAAGGCTACTGTACCAAATATTAACATTGACTTTCTCAGGTGTTCAAATACTTATTTGCAGCTGTATCATACAAATAAATAGTTAAAAAATCATATATTGTGATTTCTGATTTTTTTTTTTTTAGATTATGTCTCTCACAGTGGACATGCACCTACGATGACAATTTCAAACCCCTCCATGATTTCTAAGTGGGAGAACTTGCAAAATAGCAGGGTGTTCAAATACTTATTTTCCTCACTGTATATAAGATCACCATACCAACATTCTTTAATCCACGTGTTTTACATAAACGTTTCTCACATAGCGAAATATCGCCTGACCTGAGAGTCAGTTGAGAATAAAGAATGAACCCGTATTTTTAATGCAGGGTGCAAACACTACTGTTTTGACTTTAAAGAATGTGCATGCAAAACATGAAAACATTTTCACCAGAGTATCTGTATAGTGTCATTAAAGTCATAATGTCACGTGTATGTGGTTAAATTGCTTTCTTATTGGAGCTTTATTATAAATGATTGTATTAATATCGGCGGTTTAATGAATGATAGGCGTTTCCTGGCATGTATCAGAGGTAACGGGTTAGAGCTTTTACCATGATTTATATCTGGCCAGCTAATAGCTTCTCACATTGAAAGACTCCTGATATCATATATTACATCAGCTGTGTCTATAGGAGGCGTTCCAGGAATCTAGTCTTCATTTTATTTCTTTTAGACAATACAGAGATGATCAACATTTGGCAGCAAATTTTTTGAAAACCCAAAGCTGCTATTTTTAGAGCATTCTGGGGTAAAAGTACTTATTTTTGATTTTCTTCAACTTTTGGAAGCCTGCTTAGAAACTAAACCTGTCAGTTGATGTTTTATAAGAGGGCCATCTGTGGGCTCTAATTAGGATAATTTTTTGGTGACTGCCATCTGGATTCTGTGTCTGGTTTTTCCTGTAGGTTGTCGCTGGACTTGAGTTCAGCTTTGTTCCTGAAAGAAAATGACAGAAAATAGAAGGAAAGGGACAACATCAGCATTTTATAAGACAAGTTGACAACTGTTAGGCATATAAGTAATTTATGAACTAAGAAATTCATTAATATATATGCACAAAATATATATTACTATACAACATGATTGTTAAAATTAATTATGTTTGTTCTGTAAACTTCATAAATCAACTTATATTTCTTAGAGAAGGGGTTGCAGTTTCTTTAAGCTTTTTAAATATTTAATATCCCAGACAGGTGGTGATCATTTTTTTTATTAAAATTGCTGGTGCCTTGGTTTGAAGACCATAATCTTCTTCCATGTAGAAAATTTGTCCGTTTCATAAAAGGTATTACCAGAGAACTTTGACTTACACCAACGAATACACTATTTAAGCAGTGGCAGGTCGTCAGGGCCAAGGCCTTCTCTATGGCCTAAAAGAACCACTGATCTACATTTTAATATTTGTCTTTCATGAATATGTTATACATTATACAGTCTATTCTCTTCATTTTATAGCTTTTCTTGGCTTTTCTTGGTTTGGTTGCACTGCTTTCAGTAGTGTGTGTTTATGTTAGAGTTTCTATCCAACAGGGATGCACCGAATATTCGTCCACTGAAATTTTTCGGCCCAAAATGGCCCAAAAGTGCATTTTCGGTTTTCAGCCGAAAGACTTTGATCACCGAAAAAACGCGCCCGAAACAGTTTGTTGTGATGACGCAAACAGAAACCGCTGCCTGCACGTGCTTGTCTAAAACAACATGTCTGCGGTATGGACGCTGCATTTTCACGTCCTTTGTTTGGATGGTCAGAGAGCACACTAGTCAGAGATTCATATCGGGATGTTTAACTTTTGCATTGTATAAATTAGAATTTTATATTATACATAAACTAGAAAAAAACACAATTGTTTCCTGAAGGAAAATATATGCTAGCAGTGTTAGTATGTGATTAGCTGATTAAGTAGCACCCTTTGTGCGCTTGTAAATAAAATATATTCTATTTATTCATTTAATTCAGATTAATTACCTCGTTCTTGCATAAGAAATTCATATCGGCTACCTGACGCTTTGTAATGAGACATGCAACTTGCAAGGGTCTTATGTGATTTTAATGTTTTTTTTATTATATTGTTTTTTCATAAAGCTCACAGGGATGCGTGTTTTTCATTCTACATCACTCTTGGTCAATTACAGTGACCCTAGCTTTATTTATTTCCATCCAGGAATGACCGTGTGACCTAACTCTGCTCGTCTGACACTCGAAATAAATTTTTGGCTAATCGGAGTGAGTGCTAATGGAGCCTCCAGCTTGGTATCTCTTCTCATTTTCAGTGCACACTAAAGGAGCGAAGGAGGCGCTACAATTTTCTAACTCCACAGAAACTGGGGTTAATGAAATTGGTCCTTAAGGTAAAAGCCTGCCTTAATGTTTAGAGGAGTGGAAATACTTATTTGTTTGGTAAACCTTCACCTTTAATCCATCTCTGTCCATTTCCATTGTTTGGACTATAATCTTCAGTGTGGCTGGCTGTAGTTTGGCAGTTTAATAGACTGATAAACATAAAAAATGCTCAAGGGTATGAGTAATCAAGATGATTTTTGTTTTAAACAGTAAAATTCCACCAGAACACTTTTCCTAGTTGTCATTATTTATTGACTTATTGGTTATTGTTATTACGGCTTAGATTAAATCCATTCAGTTTAAATGACTAGTCGGACAATAAAATTATTCTCAGGACTCAATTATAAATATAATAATTTCATCATTGTGGTTCTACCACTGTAATTAATACAGGGAGCTCTACACTAGAGAGTCTGCTGTTTTGTTAATAACTATGGCCAAGAACCAACTTATAGTTACTTCAATTTTTTGTTTATTTAACAAAATAATATTATCATGTTCCCTTCCAGGAACTCGAGCTGCGTCAGAACGCTTTGGAAACGTGGAGTGAAGCCAGCTTCAGCTTCTCTTTGTTCACAAAGCGCTCTGTGTAAAATGTAATGTTTGTCTGTCTGTCAAAAAAAAATAATTAAGGCATCAAGGAAAATCTGATGGTCTTGTATCCTATTCCAGCCTTGTGCAGGTGTACAATCTTGTCCCTGACGTCCTTTGACAGCTCTTTAGTCTTTCCCATGGTGGTGAGGAGGTTCAAATGGAAGAGGTTAATTCTGTGACTGCTGTCTTCAATACACATAATGAATTGATATTAGGAGTTCTTTCCTAAAGGGACACGATTAATTTAGGTGTGTGGGAGTAAGAATTCTTGCTAATTTGGTACGGGATTAAATACTTATTTCATCTGACCAAATACAAGTTAATTGAAACCATTTCTTTATTGTTTTTTTTAATGAATCCAGATCCAATTTAATCATCCCTTCTTTTTATATTCTGTCTCTCTGTTAAAATAAACCTACCATAAAAATTCTAGACTGTTCATTTCTATGTAAAGGGGATCAGCAGAGGGTCAAATAATTATTTCCCCCTCTATACAAGGCTAATGTTGCTAAGAAGTACAGGGAGCTTAAACAGCACGTTTTAGCCTTTTCGCATTGTTCTGAAGAAATACCATTTTAAGGAACTCCAGGAGCTCTGTAACTTCAAAATAGAGATGCTTTTGCTTGAACAGTGTTTTGCAGATGTTAGAACCTGTCATGACAGGAAAACTCTAAACTGTATATATGATATGAAATGTGAATATTAACAAACTGCTGTAGTTTAACTGTAATAACAGTCAAGTTAGGAACAGTAAGTTTAAGGAATTATTGTTCTATTACCAAATTTCTCCACGTTCAATTCCTTATATACATCTATAAATTTTTTATGATGCACAAATGACCTGCTGATAGAATGCAGACTATCCACAGCAGCCATGTTGCATAACTCAAATGTGTAATTCTTATATATGCAGTGTATCAACTCAGCTAAGGCAGTAGTGTGTATACCGGAGGAGCCAATTTGACCTAATCCTAATACGCTTTTTAGCTGTGTATGTACAAATGGTTTGGACAGAGTGTGTATGTGTGTGAGACTTGTGTAATTGATGGAAAAAGGCTGCATATGCTTTGGGGGTATCTCAGCCCTAGGGTCTCCTCCAAGTGTGTATGTGTGAAGCTCTTATCTGCCCACGGCAGCGCTCTGGCACCGGGGCTCTGACAGACATTTGGAAGCCGAAAAAGGCTGGAGGGCTTCGCTCACAACTCTGTGCTCTGGGATCACGTACGTCAGGAAGCAGAGAAACAGCCATCAAAGCTTTTCACACCGGATACAATAAATGAATGTGTGAAACGATACTTCCCTCAGGTTGCACGTCTGTTTCGGTGCATTCTCTTCTGCTCAGATTTAAGCTCTGAAAGCCCTAATGTACATGGCATGGTCATGCTTTTAAGGGCAGTCAGTATTTGTGCTTGAGGGCATGGGGGCAGTTATAATTTTTACACATTAGAGGATTAAGTGGGAAATTGTGTGACAGGATTTTGCAATTCAAAGTTAATACGCAGTAACAATTAAATTCATATGGCATTCATGTGAACTGTAAATCTAGGCTAGGTTAAGTTCTTCCCCTCAGACCAACATTGTTTGGCTGAAGCTCTAACCCCTTGCTGATGTCCAATATGATATGTTTAACGATTATTTTTCTAATATTATCTTTTTTTGAGACTTCACGACAACCAGACGCCATGCCTCAAAGTCTAATCTACCTCTTTGGTTTTTTTTTGTCAAATATGTTTAATAAGTTTAATAAGTTTAATAAGCTTTTAGCATACAAGTCAAAAAAGCAGCAAAGCTGAAATCTTGTGCTGAGACAAAAAAAAAAGACTCAGAGTGTGGAAAAGCCTGAGGGACACGTATCAGGCTCTGATTCAGAAGAAGTCAGTGACTCGAGCCGTGCTGCCCTCAGCTCCTCGTCCTTCATCAAGTTTAGAAGCTGTCAGGCAAGGCGAGGTCTTGAATCCACCATCTACCATTAGTGAGGTCCTTGGGGAAAACAAACCCTTAGCATTATAGACCTGGGGACATTCAGTCCTCGTTTTTCAGTTCTTCTAGAAGGCTGAATTTATATAACTGCAAAAGTTTGCACGGGAAAAATTTCAATTATAATTTTTTTACTGCTAAATAGCACTCAGCTGTGGTTTGTGATAAGTTGAATGTTTTAGAGATGAAACAGACATACATTTAGTTTCCATGTCACAAATTTATTATTGTGGATGACAACCAGGTTGGTATTTAGTGGCCAGTTATTTCGATTTGGTAACAAAATTGCAGTGTGATTTCTTTATTTTTTTTGGTCTTGTTTCACCTTTATGTGAAGGTGCTACAGTAAGATGTTTGCTGTTTTGCTTCAGTGGCAATGCAAACTGCCACCGGTGATGCCAACTGTACTATAAATGGAGATTTTGTATACAATCTAAGTGTAGTATTGACCTAGTTTTACCTCATGGTCAGTCTAAAACTATGAATGTGTGCATATTTGATATTTGTTGTTCTAGAAATATTGTCAAAGTCAAGAAGCTTTTATTGTCATTTCTACCAAATCTAATGCAGTACACAGTGAAAATGAGACAACGTACCTCCAGAAACCTGGTGCTACATTCAACAACACAGAGCTACAACACACAACAGCAACCTAGTGCAGACAACACAAGACGGTGTGGAAAAAAATACGCATAACAAAAACTCCACATAAAGGAGTTAATTATGATAAATGAATGAATGAATAAACTTTTGTGTGCTGGCCAATGTATAGTATTTCTCCTTCATTATACTGTAGCTCAAATTATAGGTTTTATTTCTTTAGTATTTTTCTTTTTAAAATTGTTGCTGAAATATGAGGGGTGTACTCATATCGGGAGGAGAATGCTGAGGATGAAGCTGCCAGGAAGGAGGAAAAGAGGAAGGCCATAGAGGAGGTTTATGGATGTGGTGAGGGAGGACATGCAGGTAGTTGATTTGAAAGAGGCAGATGTAGAGGACAGGGGGGTATGGAGACGGATGATCGGCTGTGGCGACTCCTAATGGGAGCAGCCAAAAGAAAAGAAGACTAACTTTTGTGAGATACTGTATTATAGGTCGACCGATTGATTGGCCGGGCGATTAATTGAGCTGATTTTTGCCGTTTTTTTATTAATCGGCATCGCCCGATTGTGCTGCAAATTAGGGTTAGGGTGCATCTGAGACATAACTTTCAGTAGTCTGCATTCGCCATCTTAATAGGCAGAAGTGCTAGAACCGTAAATAAATAAAGGAACGAGCGTTTCAATCTGCCGCGATTATTACTAATGGATTCGTGTAGCTTTTTCCAATCACGTCTGCTAACTTGCAAAGACAAGAGCAAAAATGGCAGCAAGCATGTTCCGATTTTTCGGAATTCGCTAAGCTAATTAGCCAATTGGATTCTTTTTCAGCTAATGCCATCTTACCAGAACCAACGCTGTGGGAAAAACTACAGCCCCCCACCCCCAACATTCCCTTGTTGTTCTTGTTGTGTACCAGGGTATAAGTTCTTATCATTCATTTAAATCTAGTCTTATATTTTTCATTGGTTGAATATGATGCTGCTTTTGGTGAGAGAATAAGAGAAACCTTTTGGAACTTTATTGGTAGTGAGACTTTAAACTGCTGTAGTTTGAGCTAAAGGTAGACACGGGTACAACGAGTGGTATGATTGGCGAGGCTTGTGTTGTTCAATAAATATTTAATTTAAGCAATTTTCTGTATCACGTCTTATTAATTAAGGCCAAAAAATTCAACATCGGCCAGTAAAAATATATATATATAACATTTTACGTTTTAAGAATTCTCCAGCGTTATGTATTTGTTCTTTTGGATGTTTCCTTAGTCCATTGTTTTCTGAGTTACCTTCAGAATCTATCGCCACTGCTGTTTCCTGTTCTCTCTCTTTTATCTATAATTGCTATGTCAGTTTTTCTTTAGTGTTACTTGTTTTATGGCCGATTTCCATGGAACTAAAAAGAAGCACTGTATATTATTCCTAATCGATAGTTTCCTTATTATAATTCCAACATTGTGTTGCTTATAATGGGGTAATTCTAGTAAAGATCAGTCAGTTGGTCTGTCTGGCACCTTGTTTCTCTTGCTAATTAGCTGCCACGTTCATGTGGCCTATTGCTTTTATTTAAGATGTTTACATATATATATATATATATATATATATTTTTTAGCCTTTGTAGGAAACTCACCGCTCCTGTGATGATAATGATATCAAATGAGAGAGAATATCTGAAGATTTGAGACGAATTCAAGACCCTGGGGCTGGTAAGACATCCATCATCTGTGTTTTTTTTTCCTGAATTTTGCGTGAGACTTTTGAGCTTTTATTTACACATGACTTTTCCATTTTTTGTACAAGATGTAAATTGTAAGGTAATATTTAATGGAATAATATTCCATGCTCTAATATGCACAGTTTTTATTTACAAGCCTATCTTCTTAAATAGTATTATTTTTTATTCAAAGCACGTTTGCCAGCACTAACAACACGATCAGTTGATTTTTTTATTAAAGAAACACAGCTTATGAATTTTATGTTTTTATCTATCGCTTATGTGATCTCTTACATGCATGTATGCAACTATAAGTTTCGTTACCAACCTGAGGTACGATGTTTTAATTGGAAATCGAGTATTTTTAAATGATAGTGAACATTGTGCAATATTGTAATATTCAAGATTATGCACTATTTCTTGATCAGTTTTTTGAATGCTTTGAAAATGTATCATACTCACTGTCAGATTTCTCTGAAATGGATCGTAATGTTTTACGTAAACTTCCAGAACCTATACCATCTGTATACTGTCTGAGGCTAAATTGGGAAATATGAAATACTAAGAAACTAAACATTTCAGAGATTCTAGTTATCAGTAAATATAATCAAATTTGTGGTACAACTGAAGAACGCACAATTAAACTATTTTTATCAGTTGCTTTAGGATATATATTGCGTAATATTGACATATTCAGCATGTCAAGTTCATAACTGCGCTGCTTATGCTGTCCAATCCAATTAGACCTTTCATTTAATTGACATCAGAGCATTTTTTTTGGTGTGCAGTGGGCATGCTGGGTGATGTAGTGTTATTCAGGGTTAGCAAATGTGAGTTTATACTGGTCCTCAGGTCACATTTTTTTCGGTCATAAGAGTGGAATAAAATCGCATATCATGTACAGACAAGTGACGGACTAAAGGAAAAAACTAAACTAAAATGGCTTAAAAGGTGTCTGGGCCACCACAGGCTGCCAGAATACAGTAGCTTTTCTTCATCTTGGCATAGATTTGATCATTTTCGAAAACATTAATGGTAACTTTGTTGAAAGATTTATGACCAAACTTTTGATGTCACCCATATGAGGATGGGTTCCCCTTTGAGTCTGGTTCCTCTCAAGGTTTCTTCCTCATATCATCTAAGGGAGTTTTTCCTTGCCACTGTCGCCACGGCTGCTCATCAGGGACAAACGCACACCATTCACCTTCACTGTTGTTTTCTGTAAAGCTGCTTTGAGACAATGTCTGTTGTGAAAAGCGCTATACAAATAAACTTGACTTGACTTGACTTGACTTAACTTTGGACCAAAGCATAGATCTTACATCATTTTCATCCACATTTATTGAGTGAACCTTCAAAACACTAAATGCAGAAACACATGTACTTAATTCCTGTATTCAAAATATACAGGATAATATTTCTCTTTTGAATTCTTCCAAAAGTTCCTTCTTTCCATTTGTATTTCCAGTTGCACACTTACCTTCTGCACCTCAGATCAGTTTGTTGTTCACATGAAAATGCCGTTTAGAAGCTCAGCTCCATTGTTTCCCCACACAATAGAGCACCTGGAGCAGTCGCAGCAGTGCTCCAATTCAACCTGACTACTACAAGCCTTCTCCCATCAGTCACACATGTGTGCAGCTCTGGCGATTGAGTGGTTAATATTTTTTCCAAAAGTGTTTGGCCGATTTTTTTGTGCATATCATCATTGTGCATTGGAGGATTTGGCTCTTATTTTTTAACCAGACTGTATGGCATATGGCATCATACAGAGCTGCTTGATGCCTCCGGTCCATTCATCACTCACCTCGGAGGCTACTGGACTTTTTACTGCACATTTGTTCCACACTTTTATTCTGGAATAAAGGAAATAATGCTTCAGAACAATAATAACGAAAAAAAATAATAATAGTAGTAGAACTATTACTACTAATATTACTTATGCTTCTACTACTACTCTATTATTGTAGTATATTATTATTATTATTATTATTATTATTATTATTATTGATATTACTATAACTACTAATGGTGATTACTACTAATGCTGTTACTCATTTTGATTTGATTTGTCTAGCATAATAGACATTGTCTCAAAGATTTTCAGATTTTAATAGATAAAGAATATGAATGTGGCATCATAAAATTACTCTTTATAAGTTTTTTCCGTAACAAACGAGCCACTGGTGCCAATGGCGAGGGACATACTTTAAAGACATTACATATTAATTTATATTATTATTAATTCTACTACTACTAAATATGATCATGCTAAAATATTGATATTTTTACAAGTGGTTTTAACTGCAACTACTACTGTTGCTGCTACTCAGCAAAAAAAGGATAAAATAATAAATATTTCCTTTTCACTGTTTAATATCGTTTAATATTTGCTGTAGTTTGCTGTAGTTTGCTTGTGCCCTCACTTAAGCATTTCATTGTATTCATTTCAACTGTTACTGACATCTGTACATATGACAACTTGAAATGCAATCAATTTGATTTAGAGCTTTTACAATGGGCATTGTCTATAAGCAGCTTTACAGATTTAAATAGATTACGAATATACATTTGTCATAAAAATTACTTTCTTTAAGTTTATCCTTAATGTCCAGTGGTGGCACTGGGAAGGAAAAATTCCAGAAAAAAGGGCACAGGTAACCTATTACTGCTGAACTGTTTCTATCTACTACTTCTTTTTCTTCTTCTTTTAGCTTCTCCCACTAGGGGTCTCCACAGCGGATCATCTGTCCCCATACCCCCCTGTCCTCTACATCTGCCTCTTTTAACCCAACTACCTGCATGTCTTCCCTCACCACATCCATAAACCTCCTTCTTGGCCTTCCTCTTTTCCCCCTTCCTGGCGGCTTCATCCTCAGCATTCTCCTACCGATATACCCCATGTCCCTCCTCTGCACATGTCCAAACCATCTCACTCTCGCCTCCCTCACCATGTCTCCAAAACGTCCTACATGCGCTGTCCCTCTGATGAACTCATTTCTAATCCCTTTCATCCTCGTCACTCCCGACGAAAACCTCAACATCTTAATAATAGGCTTTGCATTATGTAATTCGTAGACCTATTTTTCCCCGCTTCTTTGTTCTAATGTTCTGTTTCTCAGACCGATTTCGTTAAATGATCGTGAGTTCCGATAAAAACACAACTGCTTTCATTGTTAAATGAGGCAGAATAGAGCACAAGCATACACCTGATCAGTTCCTCATCGAGTCCCTCTGTGGCTTTCACATTGTTAACTGCTGAGCCGGCGACGGTCTCTAAATAAATTATTTCTTCACCGGAGTATATAAAAAAAAAACAGCTCTGATACTCTGAGGACGAAGTGTCAGAATAGAAATTAATCTCCCAATCTAAAAAAAACAAAACAATGCAGTGATCCTCTCCATATCAGTCTCTGTATTTTTTTTATGCCTCGGGCTTGTGTTGTCTAATGAGTTTGCAAGTCATTTGTTGTGATTGTAGGCAGTTTGTGTGTGCGTGTGTGTGTGTTTTGTGTTGGTGAGATTTTTGCCAGGATGCTCACCTCCTGCCTCGGCTAATTGAATTATGATTGATTCCTGTGAAAGGCAATAATGTGTTAAGGTAAAGGCGTGATGTGCTTCTTCCTATCATCACTCAGGTTATGAAGTTGGCACAGAGCGCACTGCAGACTGGCAGGAAAAAAGCAGAGTTCTTCTTTTCCAAACATTATTCCAGGTGCAGGATTTATGCAACGCAGAAAATTATGCACTCAAATGCATCACATCATCCTTTACTTATTGTGACTCTTTAATACCTATAGTGTGCCTCTAGTCACTATACAAACTACAGCATTCATTTACATTGACATTCATGGCATTTTGTGGATACTTATATCAAAAGTGACAATTATCTTATTGGCAGTAATGTGCAGAGGAAAGCAGAATATTAAATGATCAAATATTTATTATAGTAATCAAAGGTTTGTGCAGTGTTACACTCAATTCTCAGCAGGAATGTATGCTAAAGAAGTGTAACCATGATTTTTGTTTAATTATCTCTCCATAAATCCAATATATACATAAAGAAAAATGCTACTGAAGTTTCTCTACTTCCCTCTACGACCTCGAAGCACACAGGCGCTTATTTATTTAGTTTCTTTATTTATATAAAGTCGGAAAATAGAATATGGAGAAAAAAGTAAAAAAAAGAAATAAAAAATGGAATGCAGTAGGGGAATGATCACATGCTTACAACAGATAGACTTGATCTGAAATAGAATGCGAACAGAAAGTTATTACCCCTGATTTCTAAATCAGGAACCCTGATTAGAACCCTGGTGCCAATTTGAGTTTTCTTTGTCAAATGAATAAAATCGGTGCTGGTTTATAAAAACAGTGTCACCTACACAAGAGGATACACATTGTACTTATACTACGACTGCTGCTGCTTATAATAATCAAAGTAAAAATAATAATAATACAATGTAATATTACTATTACTACCGCTGATAATGAGAATCATAATTTTGAAATATTAGTACTTTTACAGGTACTACTATGAAAATCACAATACTTTCATACTATTATACTTTCATACTTTCATACTTCTCCTGCTGCTATTACTACTATTACTTTTACTACTACTTGATAATATTAGAGTATTACTACAGTGCATTTATTGTATTATTGCTGCTTTTACTACTGACCTATTAATACCTCTATAATTATTGCTACTACTACTGCTAATATAATTTTTTCTATATTATATATTTTTATAATAATAATAATATTTCTTTAACTACAACTAATAAAAAGTATACTGACATTGAAATGGTATATTTACAAGAACGACTACAAAAATGATAATACTTACATTATATGTATTATTATGAATAATATTTTCTTTTATTCTTTTACCAGCACTACAATATATTTATACTATTTTTATACTATACAATACTATACTATATAATCGATTATAATATTTATTTGCAATTAATTGCATGATTGTCATAAGTTAACTCGTGATTAATCGCAACTTAATCGCACATTTTTTCTGTTCTAAATGTACTTTAAATTAACACGTTTAATGCTCTAATCAACATGGGCATAGACAAATATGGATGCTTTATGCACTTTATTTTTTCACTTTATTTTTTGCAAATTTTATTATTTATTTTTTTTTTGTGATACCAAACTCAACATTGAGCAGGAAAACTAAATATTCTTGTAATTGTTTTAAAGTAATTATGGTGTTTTGAATTACGTAAACCATAAGGACACTAAACAGAATTTCTGACAAGGAAACGGTTTTAACTGCCGGACGTGAGCATAATGGTGGATTTCGCTGCTTGATTTAAGAATTGGCGCATCAGTAAAACAAATGTTTATTGATAAGCGGCACCGAAAAAAAAAAAATGAAAAAAATATAATAATAATAATATATATATATATATATATATATATATATATATATATATATATATATATATATATATATATATATATATATACAGTGAGGAAAATAAGTATTTGAACACCCTGCTATTTTGCAAGTTCTCCCACTTAGAAATCATGGAGGGGTCTGAAATTGTCTTCGTAGGTGCATGTCCACTGTGAGAGACATAATCTAAAAAATTCCAGAAATCACAATATATGATTTTTAAACTATTTATTTGTATGATACAGCTGCAAATAAGTATTTGAACACCTGAGAAAGTCAATGTTAATATTTGGTACAGGAGCCTTTGTTTGCAATTACAGAGGTCAAACGTTTCCTGTAGTTTTTCACCAGGTTTGCACACACTGCAGGAGGGATTTTGGCCCACTCCTCCACACAGATCTTCTCTAGATCAGTCAGGTTTCTGTCCTGTCGCTGAGAAACACGGAGTTTGAGCTCCCTCCAAATATTCTCTATTGGGTTTAGGTCTGGAGACTGGCTAGGCCACGCCAGAACCTTGATATGCTTCTTACAGAGCCACTCCTTGGTTATCTTGGCTGTGTGCTTCGGGTCATTGACCCAGCCTCGACCCATCTTCAATGCTCTAACTGAGGAAAGGAGGTTGTTCTCCAAAATCTTGCAATCTTCCTTCAAACACGTTTAGTGGAATTATGACCCAAAAGTTCTATTTTGGTCTCATCTGACCACATGACTTTCTCCCATGACTCCTCTGGATCATCCAAATGGTTATTGGCAAACTTAAGACGTGCCTGGACGTGTGCTGGTAAAAGCAGGGGAACCTTCCGTGCCATGCATGATTTCAAACCATGACGTCTTAGTGTATTACCAACAGTAACCTTGGAAACGGTGGTCCCAGCTCTTTTCAGGTCATTGACCAGCACCTCCCGTGTAGTTCTGGGCTGATTTCTCACCTTCCTTAGGATCATTGAGACCCCACGAGGTGAGATCTTGCATAGAGCCCCAGTCCGAGGGAGATTGACAGTCATGTTTGGCTTCTTCCATTTTCTAATGATTGCTCCAACAGTGGACCTTTTTTCACCAAGCTGCTTGGCAATTTCCCTGTAGCCCTTTCCAGCCTTGTGGAGGTGTACAATTTTGTCTCTAGTGTCTTTGGACAGCTCTTTGGTCTTGGCCATGTTAGTAGTTGGATTCTTACTGATTGTATGGGGTGGACAGGTGTCTTTATGCAGCTAACGACCTCAAACAGGTGCATTTAATTTGGGATAATAAATGGAGTGGAGGGTCTTTGAGGGTCAGAATTCTAGCTGATAGACAGGTGTTTAAATACTTATTTGCAGCTGTATCATACAAATAAATAGTTAAAAAATCATAAATTGTGATTTCTGGATTTTTTTTTTTGGATTATGTCTCTCACAGTGGACATGCACCTGCATGATTTCTAAGTGGGAAAACTTGCAAAATAGCAGGGTGTTCAAATACTTATTACTTATTACTTACCTCACTGTATATATATATATATATATATTATATCTGAGTAAAATTCTCAGTGGTTAAGACGCTGGGTTACTGATCGGAAGGTTGGTGGGTTAAACTCCGGTATCACCAAACTGCCATTTTCGGGCCCTTGAGCAAGGCCCTTAAGCCTCTGTGCTTCAGGGTTGCTGTATCATTGCTGACCTTGTGCCCTGACCCCAGCTTTCGAACAAGTTGGGAAAATGCAAAGAAAAGAATTTCACTGTGTAAAAATGGTCAAACAGAAATGAGCACTGCATTTATTGCGCATTAATAAAATTTGTGTCGTTAAAATTAATTATCATTAACGCGTTATTAACACTGTAATTTTGACAACCCTTAATAATACTGTTATTGCTGTTTTGTTACAACTATCTAATTTGAAAACAATTATACAAGCTTTGTTTCCATGAATAGAGGAATGAAGAGATTTAGCTTCTTGTATCCCTCATGGGGTGATTTGGGTGCCACAGCAGCCAACACTAATCATAGCTTGCACACATGGAAAAACACATAATTACATACTATAGTTACCCAAAATTGCAAAGACACATGATTGCACAACAGACAGCAATTTCAAAGCATTATTCAAAAATCCTGAACAAATAGAGAATGATAAATGTCAGACATACTTGTGGTGGGGTGGGAATATAGTGTGGTGAGTATTTTACCCAGAACACAGAAGGAAGAAAGTAATGGAATAAATAAAGAAAGAAGGCAGTTTGGATCGCTGTAGGTTGAGTTCATTCGATTTTTTTTTTTATCACAGTGAATTGTGAAACCTTTGTGGGTTTTAATTTTAATTCAATATAAAAGCACAGACAAACAAAGGAAAATAGCTTATTTATTCATTTTCTCTACATCTTATCTTCGTTCATTTGACAAAATGTAGTCATCAAAATCTCACAATACCAAATATGATCAATGCACCAAAGGTTTACAATACTTCTAATCTAAACTCAAAGTCAAAGGGAATTTTACTTTTGTTTTAGGAAAAGAGTCCACTCTGGTGCCATTTGTCCAAATTATAAATGATATAAACCAGAGCAAACTTTTATATTTACATTAATGTCATTTGGCAGGGGTCCTTATCCAGAGCATCTTACAACTAGGCAAGTGAGGGTTAAGGGCCTTGCTAAAGAGCACAGCAGTGGCAGCTTGGTGGTGCTGAGTTTTTAACCCTTAACCTTCTGATCCAAAGTCCAATGCCTAAATTAGCCTCCACCTCCTATATTTAGATAATGCAAACAGTCCAGTAGAACAGGGTGGGGTTGGCTTGGGGTGTGCTTGGGGCGGGGATGTTCTGTAATAAGTGTCTGAAGATTTTTTGATTGGCATAACACTGTAAGAAGAGGACATGTGTGGGACTCCCATTTTCTGTCACCCTCTTTTGAAAAGCAGGAAGTGATCCATATAAACTCTAAGTGAATCCAGAGTGTTGGATGAAACCACTGATTGATTCTGTGCTGACGGTTGTTTAGTTATTTGTCTTGTTCAAGAGTCCCACATACCCAATTAACTCAAAGTCACAAAATTAAATGTGAGGTGGATTTTAAATATTCTACTGTACATTATAAGCAAAACATCTATTTATACATAATCGTTTCATTTTCAAAATGAAAAATTAATGAACACATTCTAGACGTTACAGTTACAGTTAGAAAATTAGATGACTGGGATTTGAATCGCTTATGACTAAAGTTGAGAAAAGTGGTTTATTATAAGCTGAGAGAGTTGTGCACACTATTCCAAACCCTACGAGCTCAAATTTGTGCTCAATTTGAAGCCATGAGCACAAATGTTGCCACCAGCAAATGTTGCGCCTTACTCCTGGGATCTCTCCCCTGCTGTCATATGGCAAAAAACTTCCACAACATCTGTTCTGCCGAGCACTCAGCCACTCTTACATCTCTCTCTACTTTTTAGCATCTTACTGCACATTTACGCACATCAGCTCACTGAACTTCTAGGGGGGGTTTACTATCTATCTACTAGTGATTTTTTACTATCACTACTGTACACTACGTATCCCTAAACTTTAATTTTTTTTTATTTTCTTCTTTGTTAAATTTTCGTCACAATTGTTGTTCTCTAATTATGATCAGTGTGTTTCTGCAAAATAATGTTTTTTTTTTTAAATGCCCTAGTTATTTTGTGGAAAAGGTGTTCTGATAGCACGGTATAGACAAGACAAAAACTCCTTTAACTGTTGAGCAGTGAAGATGATATTATTTCAGAATTGTTCAATTGTTTATAAATTGTTCTCTAATTTTGATCACCTATGTATATATATATATATATATATATAGACAACTGAATTTTTCAGCTCCTACAGTATGTTGTCACTCTGTACTAATTTTTGAAAGTTTTTAATACTATAAGTTGTAAACTGGGGCCTCTATGGATTGGACTTGTTAGTTCAGCATTTCATTCAAACATGCTAGCATGATCTATACATTTGGAGTCCAGGTCAACATCTTGAACACTTTGCCATGTATTATGAATCATTCCTGAATAATTGTTGCAGTGTGGATATGCAGGACTCATTATTCTGCTCAAAGAAGTCGCTGAAATCAGGGAACACCATTGCCATGAAAGGGCATATACTTGGTCTGCAACATTGGTTAGGTAGGTGGTGCTTGTCGATGTAATTTCCTCTTGAACCCTGGAACTGAGAAGAACTTTGCCCAAAGGATCACACTGACTCTTCTGGCTTGCTTTCTTCTCATAGTGCATCCTGGTGCAGTCTATTGCCAAGGTAAGTTGCACACACTTATAAAAGACCAGATTACCTTAATGAATTGAATCATGGTCCAGTTCTGATGATCACATGCCCATTGCAGAGTTGTGGTGGTCAGCATAGGCACTCTGATTAAACCATAGCAAAGCAGTTCCTCAGCAAGCTGTGATGCATTGTGTGTTTCAACTCCTTTCTATTAGAGCCAGCATTAACTTATTTTTGAATGAGCCTGAGTTGCACATGATCCTGTCATTGGATGACAGTAAGTTGTCCTTCCTTGGACCTCTTTTAGTAGGTACTTACCACTACATACCAGGAACATCCCACAAACTGTTTTAAAAATGTTCTAACCCAGAATTTTAGTCATCACATTGCTTCCATCACATCGATTTCGAGAACTGATTGTTTACTTGCTACCTTCTTCATCCCACCTCCTGATTGGTGCCACAGTAACGAGATAAAGCTATTTCAGTTACATGTCAGTGGTTTTATTGTTAAAGCCATCAGTGATTATTGAGTGAGCGAGTCTTTTCATTGTTGTTTAGTTGTTTGTTCAATGCGTTATTGAGTGTGTGTTGTCAAGTAATCGTTCCATTTCTGCTTTGGTGCACTCAAGCATTTTCCCAGGGACTTTCTTGTTGACACTTTCCTCCATGCTTGTAGATTTCTCCTTCTCTGTGTCATGCCTGTTCATCTTTCTGTATTGATTAGATCTACAAATGCTGTTTGTTTCGGTTGTTGGTCTCCGTTTACATCACCTTCCTCAAATAGAGTTTTAAGCATTCCTTCCTTTTCTTAGACTTTCAAAATTGGAAGAAACTTTTTATAGTCTGATCTAGGGGCCTGTAAAGCCTTGTTGACCAAATCACCCACACAGCACCAATAACTTTATCGAGCTACAGTAAATATAACAAAATCAATGACTGACATTTGGAGAGCCCTTAAGCTGTAAATATACCGAAGCACAATATTGAGGTTGTGTGCAAAACATGTGCTTGAGCTTCTTTTGTTCTCTTTATGATGCAATCTTGTTTATTGTATGCTCAGTATTTATATACAGTATGTATCAAATATGATTCGGTATGATCTCTTTCTATCTGTTGCTTGTTAAGAAAGTTTTAAAATAGATATTTGCGGGTCTGAGGTTTGCTTCTTTAGTGTGACACTGGACCTGAAAGGTCAACATAGGGAACATAATGGAAATCAGCAGCTTTGTGATACTTTGTGTAATGCTGAGTGTAAAGTGGAAGCATAGTAGTTAGGGATCTGGGTTACTGATCAGAAGGCCGGGGGGTTCAAGCCCCTGTATCGCCAAGCTGCACCTCTTGGGCCCTTGAGCAAGGCCCTTAACTCTCTGAGTACAAAGGGTGCTGTATCATAGATAACAACTTTGGATGGTCCTTTAGATTTTCTTCTACACCTTTATACTGTAATCAATTATAATTCCACTATTAGGTGCAGATGTGGGACAAAGTACAAATACTTAGTTACTGTACTTTTTTCTGGTATCAGTACTTTACTTTAATATTATTTTTTTTAACAAATGTTTACTTTCACTTATTTTTACACAAATATCTGTACTTTCTACTTTTTACATTTTTACAACAGAGTCGTTACCTAAGTTATTACTTCAGTTTTAATCTAATTTAATCTGCGCACCGTTTTTATCCCATCAACCTGTTTCTTGTCATTGTGCGGCTTTTTTAACCTACCACTGGCGTATCATTTCCTGGCTCTCGCACACCACAGATGTAGGCTAGTTTATGAAGCGAAACAACGAACAAAACGGAAGGCAACTTGCCACACAGTTACCAGTGTGGCAAGTTGAACAGGTAGGAGTAGTATATACTTTTTACTTATGTACATGGCGGAGCTCAAACTTCTTTACTTGAACTTGAGTAAAAAAAAGTATAGTCAGTAGTTCAACTTTTACCAGAGTATTTTCAAACATGAGTATCTGCACTTCTACTTTAGTGAAGGATGCGTATACGTTTGTCATCTCTGATCGGGTGTCATTCTGATTGATTGCTCTTAATCTTTTCTCATGTCGTCTCAAGGAGATTTTCATCACTGTCACTTCTGGATAGTTCAATAGGGATGTACATCTGGATAGCTTTAAAATTTCATGAAATATAAAAATATTGTGGAGGTTATTCTGGGAGGAAATATGGAATTGGATGTTCATGTATGAATCGTTTGGTAGGGACACCACAAACTGTTGTCTATATACTGTAGATAAATAAAGGGGTGATAGATAGAAGTTCTAAATTGAGGTATCTTCAATTGGGTACCACTCTGTGCAGTTGAGGATGTTTCCACATGAACAGCCTAAAGATTGATGAAGTAATTGATCATCTAAAGAACTATAAGGATGGATTTGGACTTAAATTAATATCAACAGTCTGCTACAATAGGTTACGACTGCAGTTTCGCTTTAAAGCACCCATTGGTGAACAGTTGATAACCTCAACAATGATAGAACTATAATGAATGGACAGTTGTTGCCACCCACATGACGATTGTATCTGGGTTGTCTCCAGGTTTCTTCCTCATTCCATCTTCTGCCACTGTTGCCACTGGCTCATTTATTAGGGATAAACGTATAGGCACTAACATATCAATTAAAATTTTATAGACTCTTTATTACTATAATGCTGCTTTGGGACAATGTCCACTATTAAAAGTGCTCTACAATTAGAATTTTATTGTTCTTTTATGAGTTTCTGGATTAGTCGTCGGTGCTAGGCCAGCCACTCCTAGGAAGCATCAACACTGTTCCAAGTTTTCTCCATTTGTAGATATGGCTCTCACTGTAGTTTACTAGTGTTCCAAAGCCTTGGAAATGGATTTCGAACCCTTTCCAGACTGATACATGTGAATTACTTTGTTTCTCATATGTTCTTGAAATTCTTCAGATGGGTGCATGATGTTGCTTTTTGAGAAGTCAAGAGTCAAATTAAGAAGATTTTATTGTCATTTTAACCATATACTTATAGCTGATGCAGTACACAGTGAAATTTCTCCAGGACCCTGGTGCTACATAAACAACATAGAGCTACATCACACACCATAGAGCTACATAACACAGTACAGAGCTAAGGACTGAAAAGTAAGTTGTCCTCGCCATATCAAGTGCAATCTGGTGCAAACAGTACAAGACAAATTGCAAGACTTATACCTTTCTCATGCATTCTTATTAGTACAAGTATTCATCATAAAAACACAAATGAAACCCCAACTGCCTCGTTAGTGAAACCTTTATTTGGCTTATATGACTCATTTGCAATTGATTAGGTGGAAAGGGAGAACCAGCAATAGAGAAACTGTTTGTCTTTGTAGTGTACTAATGGCTTAAAAGATCCCTTAAAGAAACACTGAATACCTCACTTATAAAATGTATTTATTTATTTATTTATTTATTTAATTTTCTTTTCTTTTTTTTTTTTTTTAAGCTTTTCTATTATACTGTAGCCGATGATTAATGGCTCATAGATCTCCCTGGTACTAGACGCTACTCATGTCCAATATTCTTATCTAACACACTGTTTGTTAAGCCAGGATCAGGGTAAAGTTGCTTACTTATCTATTTGGATGTACACTTTTATCTCCACGTTGGATTGAGACTAAATTGTGTTTCGATTAAAATAAATCCTTAATGGTTTGCATGTACGTTCTTACAGGAATCAAGTGCCTAGAGGGAGTACAGGAGCAAGAATAATTTTAGCTCAGTGATGAAGACATTGGTCTTCTGATTGGAAGGTTGTGAGTTTAAATCCCAGCAACAGCAGCTGGTCCTGCTTTGGCTCTTGAGCAAAGCTTTTAATTCTTAAAAGCAAAGTTTTAATAAATAATTGTATAAATTGCTCAATCAGGGCACATTTTTATACTGGTAATTGTAAATGTACAAAACAGTGGAAAAAAGCATAGAGGCAGGAAAACAGTAGAACAAGTAATGCCTTAGACCCCTTCTTTTTTTTTTTTTTGCGGAATATATTTGGTCTGCACATGTGTTAATCAATACAGTATATGGACAAATGTTTGGAAATGAAGGGCCGGTGCCGGTGTGAGTGAGTGCATGAGTGAGTGGGAAAAGGATAAAAGGGACATGAAAGAGCAAACTTTCAAGCATATACATGTATGTGCATGTGAATCATCTTCTTCTTCTTTCGGCTGCTCCCATTAGTGGTCGCTACAGCGGATCATCCGTCTCCATACCCCGTCCTCTACATCTGCCTCTTTCACACCAACTACCTGCATGTCTTCCCTCACCACATCCATGAACCTCCTCCTTGGCCTTCCTCTTTTCCTCCTTCCTGGTGGTTCCATCCTCAGCATCATGGTCCCTCCTCTGCAAATGTCCAAACCATCTCAATCTTGCCTTCCTTACCTTGTCTCCAAAACGTCCTACATGCGCTGTCCCTCTAATAAATTTATTTCTAATCCTGTCCATCGTCGTCACTCCCAACAAAAACCTCATCTTTAGCTCTGCTACCTCCAGCTCCACCTCCTGTCTTTTACTCAATACCACTGTCTCTAAACCATACAACATCTCAGGTCTCACCACAGTCCTATAAACTTTCCCTTTCACTCTCACAGATACTCTTCTATCACAAATCACTCCTGCTATCACTCTTCTCCACCCACTCCACCCTACAATACCACAACTCCTCTCTCCACCCTGTCGTACGCTTTCTCTAAATTCACGAACTCACAATGCAACTCCTTCTGACCTTCTCTATACTTCTCCATCAACATTTTCAAAGCAAATAAGGCGTCTGTGGTGCTCTTCCTCGGCATGAAACCATACTGTTGCTCACAGATGGTCACCTCTTCTCTCAGCCTGGCTTCCACTACTCTTTCCCATAACTTCATGATGTGACTGATCAACTTTATTCCCCTGTAGTTACTGCAAGTCTGCACATCTCCCTTATTCTTAAAGATCGGTGCCAGCACACTCCTTCTCCATTCCTCAGGCATCCACTCACCATCCAAAATCTTGTTAAACAATCTGGTTAAAAACTCCACTGCATCTCTCCTAAACATCTCCATGCTTCTACCGGTATGTCATCTGGTCCCCTGCTCTCACTTTCCAGCTCCACCTTCTGTCTTTTACTTAATGGTCATATTTATTCTACATGTGCTGTTATAATAACCTCCACTCTTCTTAGAAGATGTTCCACTAGATTTTGTGGAGATTTTTGCTGATTCAGACACAAGGGCTTTAGCAAAGTCAGATACTGATGTAAAGTAATGAGACTTGGAGTCAGGTGTCAACAGACTTTTGACTATAGTGTATGATAACTGAACTGTCTAAAATGGCAGATCCAAGCGTATCATTTTAAGATTTCTGGGTTTGTTTTGGTAAATTATAGTGTGTATCTTTTCTTTAACATTCTTACAGCTTCAGGAAAACATTACTTTGGGAGATTTATGCACTGCTATCTTGTCATTGATTTTCTAATATTAAGCTATATGACTTCTACTGTATTTTTCAAGTGCAATAAGAAGTATGATTTATCCTCAGTGTCTGGTCATCCATCGGAAGTGGACTTGCTGTTCTCCGAACGTACAGTTGAATCAGCATTTTTCCATCCTTGACTTTTGGTGGATTTGTCCTCCATGAAAATCCTGTTAGTTCTTTTTATGAAATCCACTGAGACAGGTTTTTTCTTTCCCACCTAAAATATACAATCAATCATCTTCCTTTTTTTTAACGCTAGTTTTCCGTTTGACCTTCCCCGATACATAAAGCTGAGGTATGCGTTTTATTTCTTGAGCCACTGTGGAGTTGCCGTTGTATCGCTCACATCAGCAGATAATTTAGTAGACTCAATAATTCAGGTGTCATTTTAACATTTTAACCAAGACTCCTGTACATTTCAATTTGTGTGTATTGAAGTGGCGAATATTTAAATTCAGAGCGATTTACATCTATGCCAGACTCCAATCCAGGACAAGTCCTTTGCAAGTCCTTCGTGTATTTATATATTAATTTATACAACTGAGCAGTTGAGTTTTAAGGGCCTTGCTCAAGGGCCCATCATTGGCAGCTTGACTGAGCTTAGCTTTATTTTTTTTTCCGCAGTGTTGGCTCTAGTCGGACGATGTCAACTGTTTTTCGGTGATTTTGCATGCTGAGTCGGCAGCGGAGCTCATCGGCGAGAATGAGAATTCTGATTGGCTATTCAGCTTATCGAATAAAAAGACGGCAAAAAACGGAACTGACTAACGCAAACAATGATGGAGTAAAGAGGGCGCTCACAGACACTTAGCATTCTGCCCACTTGTCTTGACACCTCATTTGACCAGATGATTATTAAAAAATTTTGATGTATCACATTTTATTAATTTAAATGAAATTGAATAAAATTTTAATAAATAATTTCAACATGTGGAATTGAACTGGTAAAACCGGAGCGAAATATTTCAGCTGTCTCCAGCTCTCGACCCAGGTTCAGAAAAGCCCCTTGTGCCCGTCACTGCGGTATCCAATTTAGTGCTTTTTTTACTTTATCTGTTTTTTTTTTCTCCATTCACAGGAAGTAGACTGACGGCTGACAATATCAGTGCCATTTGCAGCTTAGCAGACATGATTGAAAAAAGACTACACAAATATATTAGTAATGAACGTGGCAGGTATAAACGCCGCTTGCTTTATTTATATACAGTTTGAACTCTTCGGGTTTCCCTGTTTAGATGATGAATACAGACTACTGCCACCTGCTGGTATGGAAGAGTTATGTTGTGTCATGTAAGCGCGGAATGCACACACTAGTTGACCATGGGCTGAAGTCTGTCCGGTGTGTTTCAGTGCAACTTTCTCCCCCCCGTTGCACCACAGTCGTGCGCCACAGTCGGCTTTCCTCAGACCTAGTTCTTTGGCGTCGGTTTAGTGCATCCCTACCTTTAGATATCCTTCTGCAGTACACCTTTCCTGTTTTTGAGTAAATATACAAATTCCCAACTAATATATGACTTTATTTAAAGTTCTATTTTTGCTGTTTCTACTCAAGTACAAACACACTTGCTTTTGCATGGACTTTAGTAATGAAAAGTAAAACCAGTGAGCACTTTATGTGAATAATGGATGCAGTTCAGTGTTCCATTTTCCTGAACATCAGACCTTTATAAGGAGAGAGTTAGTTAAAGGTACACAAATGAAAGAACCCTCCCTCCAAACACACTATCACCAGAACATTTTCCAAAATAAAAAAATCTTCAATAAAGTGAAAATAGTTGAAAAGTGTACTTAGTTACAGTAAAGAAGCAGAAGTACGAGGTGTAGCAAAAGGTTTCGAGACTAATGGTGCTAACTGGTGCTATTCTGACTTACGTTTGTTACCACGTCTGCGACTCCATAATGGACAGCAAGTTAGAACAGAGAGGAAACGTGAAATTCGGCACGTGCGCTTCAAGAGCTGGAGAACATTGCTGGAAGACGACGAGAGATCAGGAAGACCTTCAACAAAACTCAACCCCCAAAAATTTCGAAACCATTCAACTTGTGCATGATGATCGTCTAAGAACAATCCACATGATTTCAGTTCCACACACACACACCCTATTCACCTGATTTGGCGCCTGCAGGCTTCGCCCTCCTCCCGAAGACGAAGATCCAGCTCAAAGGTCGGCGTTTTGACACCATCCGGCACGAAACGTAGAAGGTGCTTGACACGCTTCAAAAAGAAGACTTTCAGGACATATTGCAGAATTGGGATTATTCTGAAGGTGATGGTGTGTAAACGTAAATAAATAAAGACTCTTCTTGTAAATAGAGCTTGTCTTTTAAACTTTTTGATACCACCTCATACTCCCTTACTGTCAACCAATCTCTTTATATAACATGATCCATAGTGTGTATAGAGCAGGGTTTGGTAGTAGAGTCAGCACTTTCAGCTTTCTTTTTTTTCTCCTACTGCCTGTGATGCCTAATGGGTTTTAAACAACCTCCGTCTCAGCAAAATGCCATTAAAGTCTGATTATTGATCAGACTTTAAGTGAGAAGAAGGCTTTATGACCGCACTAACGTTCCTAAATATTTAATAACTGGCTGAGATTAGGCATGATCATTCTCCACTTGTTGAAAATGGCCATAAAATGCACACGTTATTCATTGGGAAAATGGAGAAGCGCATTTTATACGTTTTTTCATTTTTGTTGGTTGATTTTTTTCATCCAAACATATTTAACTTTAGTGCCCCAGAATATTAGTATTATACCTCACAACCACATCATTGTTCAGAAAAGAGATTTGTTCATCCTGATTTAAAGATTTGGATTCAATGCAACATACTGTAGTTACATCGTTTCCATTAATTCATTTGAAATAAGGAAAGGGAAGTTGTAGGAAGAATGCACAGAGAGAGAGAGAGAGAGAGAGAGAGAGAGAGAGAGAGAGAGAGAGAGAAAAGGATGGTTAGATGGTTAGATCATTCCTCCTCCACATTACCAGATCTTTTTTTCGACTGATGTGGAATGTTATTTATGCTTGCCTAATTATCACAATATTGAAAATACAATCGGATTGTTCAAATGCAATAGATTTAATAAGCAACCATTAAGGAGAAACAGCATAACTTTCAACAACATTCTGTCTCTTGTGGTTGTTTTGGTTGTTTATATAATAATAGTTGGTGTTGTTGTTATTGTTGTTGGTGGTGGTATTTGTGGTATATGAACAATTTTAACGTGTGTTGTTACCATCGTTGTAGTAGTTTTTGCTCTTTTTTGCACTAATTCCAGTTGTTGTTGTTGTTGTTGTTGTTGTTGTTGTAACAATAGTTGGTGCTCCTGTTGTTGCCATACTTTCTGTCGTTTTAGTTGCTAATCTTGTTGCATATGAGGAAGTGTTGTAACCGTTGTTGTTCCTGCTGTAGTGGTTTTGCTGACTTTACAGTTGTTCCAGTACCTGTTGTTGTTGCTGCTGATGGTGGTGTTCCTGTTGTTGAAGTAGCTATTGTTGATATATTTGTAGTTGGTGTTTTTCTTGTTGTTGTTGAAATGGCTGATATTGATGATTTAACTGTTGTTGCTTTTGTAGTAGTTGTTGCTGATGTTGTTGTTGCTGATGTTGTAGTAGTCATTGCTGCTATTGCTCTAGTTCCTGTTATTTCAGCTGTTAATGTTGCAGTTTTGATGTAATATTGTTGATGATTATTTTCCTATTGTTGTTGTTTTGCTTGTTGTGGTGTATGAGGAATTGTAACTGTTGTTATTCTGTTGTAGCAGTTTTTGCTGTTTATGCAGTTCTTCTGTTGTTTCAGTTGTTTCTTTTGTTGTTGTTGATGATGATGGTGGTGTTATTGTTATTCCTGTTGTTGTTGAAGTGTTTGTTGTTTATGCATTAGTATTTGCTGTAACTGTTGTTGCTGCTGCTCAGTTTTTGTTGTTGTTGTTTCACTTTTATATATTGTAATAGTAGTTGGTGACGATGATGTTCCTATTGTTGTTGTTGGTGGTGTATGAGAAATTGTAGCTGTTGTTCAGCAATTCTGAAGTAGGTTTACTTTGCAGTTGTCCTGGTTGTTTTCATTATGTTGTTGATGTTCCTGTTTTTTTGGGTTTTTTTAGTAACTGTTGTAACTGTTACTGCTGCTCAGTTTTTGTTGATGTTTCAATTTAGCTTTTCTTGCTCCTGTTGTACAAGCTATTGCTGTTTTCACTGTTTCAGGTGTTGCTGTTGCAATTAATGTATTAGTACTTTGTGTTGTTGATGTTGCGGTCGTTGGTGTATTGGTCATTTTTGTATCTTTTCTTGCAGCTGTCGTCATAGTATTAGTTATTTCTGTTATTTCTGTTGTAGTTGATGTTATTGCTGTACTAAGTCGTGTTGTTGTAATATTTAATTGTTGTAGTTCACCCATAATAAAAACTAAACAACAGGGAACCACGTGCTTACACAAAAGCGAATCTGATTTAAGAATCGTAAAGGATGTGGCAGTCGGTTAAAATGCACCTCTCCTTGCTCATGTCCTCAGCAAACTGGCTTTAATTGGCAATTATTTTTTCCCTTGTCACAGTTTACAGCTTCCCCTTTCCTGTCTCATCAAAGTTTCGTCAAAGTGTGTCGGATCACAAGTTTGCCTCATCTCCACACTGTGAGCTTGCTTAACTGCTTTAATTCCAGCACTCAGGACCAGAACTATGTACCAATCAGAACTCTCTTCATGGTTCGGTTTGGGTGACTGTCAATGCCTAATGAATGTATTGAGCAGTTGTTTGTTACACAGAGAGCTATTCAGGACAGGACTAGAGGCGTAAAGTTTCACTCATTACAATCACGGCACTGTGCGTCATATTTCCAGTATGAACGAACTCATTGAAAACAGCATAGTTCAGAAAGAACGTGTTCCACCATGGTACTTGAACAGATCTGGGTGGAGTCTGGTATGACTCATACTTATTTTAATACTGGGGTACAGTCACTACCAATCATTCATGTCCCAGTAAAGGAGGTGTGGCCTTTTTGTTTCTGGCACAGGAAATTAACCATTTCCTTACCTAACCATTGGCCTCTGTATAGCCTATGTGCCTGTTAGTTTTAGTACAGAGAGTTTGACCTTTGAACTTGTCAGTCCCAAAACGTGACCTCTGTGGGTCAGTCCCAATGAAGCAGGTGTGACTTTTGTGTCTGTAGGTATCAATAAAGGAGTCTTGGCTTTTGTTTCTGTCACTCCAAATGAAGGTGTGGCTTTTGGGTTTGTCATTCCAAATGAAGGAGGTGTGGCTTTTGTGTCTGCCAATCCTATTGAAAAAGGTGTGGCTTTTCTGCCTGTCAGTGAAAATGAAGGAGGTGTGGCTTTTGTGGCTGTCAGTTCTAATGAAGGAGGTGTGGCTTTTGTGTCTGTCAGTTATAATGAAGGAGGTGTGGCTTTTGTGTCTGTCAGGTATAATGAAAGAGGTGTGGCTTTTGTGTCTGTCAGGAATAATGAAGGAGGTGTGGTTTTTGTGTCTGTCAGTTATAATGAAGGAGGTGTGGCTTTTGTGTCTGTCAGGTATAATGAAAGAGGTGTGGCTTTTGTGTCTGTCAGGTATAATGAAAGAGGTGTGGCTTTTGTGTCTGTCAGTTCTAATGAAGGAGGTGTGGCTTTTGTGTCTGTTAGTTCTAATGAAGGAGGTGTGGCTTTTGTGTCTGTCAGGTATAATGAAGGAGGTGTGGCTTTTATGTCTGTCAGGTATAATGAAGGAGGTGTGGCTTTTGTGTCTGTCAGTTCTAATGAAGGAGGTGTGGCTTTTGTGTCTGTCAGGTATAATGAAAGAGGTGTGGCTTTTGTGTCTGTCAGTTATAATGAAGGAGGTGTGGCTTTTGTGTCTATCAGTTATAATGAAGGAGGTGTGGCTTTTGTGTCTGTCAGGTATAATGAAAGAGGTGTGGCTTTTGTGTCTGTCAGGTATAATGAAGGAGGTGTGGCTTTTGTGTCTGTCAGTTATAATGAAGGAGGTGTGGCTTTTGTGTCTGTCAGGTATAATGAAGGAGGTGTGGCTTTTGTGTCTGTTAGTTCTAATGAAGGAGGTGTGGCTTTTGTGTCTGTCAGTTCTAATGAAGGAGGTGTGGCTTTTGTGTCTGTCAGTTCTAATGAAGGAGGTGTGGCTTTTGTGTCTGTCAGGTATAATGAAGGAGGTGTGGCTTTTATGTCTGTCAGGTATAATTAAGGAGGTGTGGCTTTTGTGTCTGTCAGTTCTAATGAAGGAGGTGTGGCTTTTGTGTCTGTCAGGTATAATGAAAGAGGTGTGGCTTTTGTGTCTGTCAGTTATAATGAAGGAGGTGTGGCTTTTGTGTCTATCAGTTAAAATGAAGGAGGTGTGGCTTTTGTGTCTGTCAGGTATAATGAAGGAGGTGTGGCTTTTGTGTCTATCAGTTAAAATGAAGGAGGTGTGGCTTTTGTGTCTGTCAGGTATAATGAAAGAGGTGTGGCTTTTGTGTCTGTCAGGTATAATGAAAGAGGTGTGGCTTTTGTGTCTGTCAGGTATAATGAAGGAGGTGTGGCTTTTGTGTCTGTCAGTTATAATGAAGGAGGTGTGGCTTTTGTGTTTGTCAGGTATAATGAAAGAGGTGTGGCTTTTGTGTCTGTCAGTTATAATGAAGGAGGTGTGGCTTTTGTGTCTGTCAGGTATAATGAAGGAGGTGTGGCTTTTGTGTCTGTCAGTTATAATGAAAGAGGTGTGGCTTTTGTGTCTGTCAGGTATAATGAAGGAGGTGTGGCTTTTGTGTCTGTTAGTTCTAATGAAGGAGGTGTGGCTTTTGTGTCTGTCAGTTCTAATGAAGGAGGTGTGGCTTTTGTGTCTGTCAGTTCTAATGAAGGAAGTGTGGCTTTTGTGTCTGTCAGGTATAATGAAGGAGGTGAGGCTTTTGTGTCTGTCAGGTATAATGAAGGAGGTGTGGCTTTTGTGTCTGTCAGTTCTAATGAAGGAGGTGTGGCTTTTGTGTCTGTCAGGTATAATGAAGGAGGTGTGGCTTTTGTGTCTATCAGTTAAAATGAAGGAGGTGTGGCTTTTGTGTCTGTCAGGTATAATGAAGGAGTTGTGGCTTTTGTGTCTGTCAGTTATAATGAGGGAGGTGTGGCTTTTGTGTCAGTCAAACTGAAATGGGCAGGGCTTTTCTGTTTGTCAGTAGAAATGATAAAGGCAGGCTGTTTGCATTTGATAGTCCTACTGAAAGAGGCATGACTTTTAGCATAACAGAGAGCATACAATTAGTTGTATATTCTTTCCATGATATTCTTTATTGAATTTATTTTTGCTTGCATTTATTAATTATGTGTCTAACTGTATTCCTACCGAGTAGACTTACTCATTTCTGATGTAATAGTCAAAGAATTGAGCTAATCTTTTAATAACCCTCTAAACTGTCTGTGATTTTCAGAGGAAATGTTTAATTTAGTACATGTCTGGGGTTAATCACAGTCCCTAACTGTGTTACATTGTTTTCACTCAGTGATACATGAAGACTTTCCAGTTTCAAAGCTGAAGAAATCTGGATTATTAAGACACAGAGGACATCTTTTGTTTTCATTTTTCCCTCAGCCTCATGCAGTATCTCTTCACCTCATTCAGTTAATTGAAGTGATGCACTTTTATCTCCAGACTGCCACACACTTATCCGCTCTCGAGTGGGATTACAAATGAATAGCGAAATGAGGACATATCCAGAACATTCAGCCTGCTGTGTAAGCAATGAAAATAGCCTGAATTAAAGAAATAAATGTACCATTAGTCTGTGAAACAGCTTCTTCCATAGTTTGAATAATTTATTAGGGCTTGTTCTGTTTTTTTAAGACAGGCTCAATACAGTTAAATAGATGTGGGGTTTTTATTGGCAGCTCTCAACTTTTGTGTGTTTTACAAAGTTTGCTCATTCCTGCTCTTTATTAATTCGTGGTTGGAAACACATGTTTAGCCCAGAGCGCTGGCTGCTGAAATCTGGGCTTTAAGGTGCTTTTGCAATTTCTTCAGGAAGGCAAAGTTTTCCTTTTGGGTAACGTGGGAGGCTTTGGAGGCAGGAAACAATGGCTTATAGAATTTCCATTTGCACATTTGCAGGTCTATGTAAAAAAAAACACACACACACACACACACACACACACACACACACACACACACACACACACACACACACACACACACACACACAAAAAACCCCAGATGTGTTTCTTTATTATTATTATTATTATTATTATTATTATTATTATTATTATTATTATTATTATTATTATTATTATTATGTCTTTGTTCATCATTCAGCAAAGTTAATGTGAAAGCTTTGGAATCATTTGGTTTGCAATAATTTTCCACTCCACCAAATTTACAACCCCAAAAATGGACACAAAAACGCTAGAGGTGCTCTTATGGCAGAAAACATCCTTATAAGAGTGCTTACATAAAATAATCGCCAAGTGTGTATGGAAATCACAAAAATCCCCTGAATATGTAATTAGTGCAAAGTAAATAATGACACAATAAGATAAAAAAAACTGTGTTAATTCAACCACGAGAGCATTAGTAAGGCCTGGGCACGAAAGTCCATGGCAAATTAGTCTTCATGGAGCTCAGTTTTGTACACAAGCGCATTGTCATGCTGGAAAAGATTCTGGGTCTCTTAGTTCCAGTGACGGGAAATTCTAATGTTACAGCATTCTGTATACATGCAACAATATTCTATACATTTGTGTGCTTTCAACTCTGTCATAAAGTCAGGTATCTAAAAACCTTGGGTTATACAGCATAACTGGTATTATTTATATAGTAAACATATATATATATATATATATATATATATATATATATATATATATATATATATATATATATATATATATATATATACATTGAGGAAAATAAGTATTTGAACACCCTGCTATTTTGCAAGTTCTCCCACTTAGAAATCATGGAGGGGTCTGAAATTGTCATCGTAGGTGCATGTCCACTGTGAGAGACATAATCTGAAAAAAAAATCCAGAAATCACAATATATGATTTTTTTAACTATTTATTTGTATGATACAGCTGCAAATAAGTATTTGAACACCTGAGAAAGTCAATGTTAATATTTGGTACAGTAGCCTTTGTTTGCAATTACAGAGGTCAAACATTTCCTGTAGTTTTTCACCAGGTTTGCACACACTGCAGGAGGGATTTTGGCCCACTCCTTCACACAGATCTTCTCTAGATCAGTCAGGTTTCTGGCCTGTCACTGAGAAACACAGAGTTTGAGCTCCCTCCAAAGATTCTCTATTGTGTTTAGGTCTGGAGACTGGCTAGGCCACGCCAGAACCTTGAAATGCTTCTTACAGAGCCACTCCTTGGTTATCCTGGCTGTGTGCTTCGGGTCATTGTCATGTTGGAAGACCCAGTCTCGACCCATCTTCAATGCTCTAACTGAGGAAAGGATGTTGTTCCCCAAAATCTCGCAATACATGGCCCCAGTCATCCTCTCCTTAATACAGTGCAGTCACCCTGTCCCATGTTCAGAAAAACACCCCCAAAGCATGATGTTACCACCCCCATGCTTCACAGTAGGGATGGTGTTCTTGGGATGGTACTCATCATTCTTCTTCCTCCAAACACGTTTAGTGGAATTATGACCCAAAAGTTCTATTTTGGTCTCATCTGACCACATGACTTTCTCCCATGACTCCTCTGGATCATCCAAATGGTCATTGGCAAACTTAAGACGTGCCTGGACATGTGCTGGTTTAAGCAGGGGAACCTCCCGTGCCATGCATGATTTTAAACCATGACGTCTTAGTGTATTACCAACAGTAACCTTGGAAACGGTGGTCCCAGCTCTTTTCAGGTCATTGACCAGCTCCTCCCGTGTAGTTCTGTGCTGATTTCTTACCTTCCTTAGGATCATTGAGACCCCACGAGGTGAGATCTTGCATAGAGCCCCAGTCCGAGGGAGATTGACAGTCATGTTTAGCTTCTTCCATTTTCTAATGATTGCTCCAACAGTGGACCTTTTTTCACCAAGCTGCTTGGCAATTTCCCCGTAGCCCTTTCCAGCCTTGTGGAGGTGTACAATTTTGTCTCTAGTGTCTTTGGACAGCTCTTTGGTCTTGGCCATGTTAGTGGTTGGATTCTTACTGATTGTATGGGGTGGACAGGTGTCTCTATGCAGCTAACGACCTCAAACAGGTGCATCTAATTTAGGATAATAAATGTAGTGGAGGTGGACATTTTAAAGGCAGACTAACAGGTCTTTGAGGGTCAGAATTCTAGCTGATAGACAGGTGTTCAAATACTTATTTGCAGCTGTATCATAAAATAAATAGTTTAAAAATCATATATTGTGATTTCTGGATTTTTTTTTTTAGATTATGTCTCTCACAGTGGACATGCACCTACGATGACAATTTCAGACCCCTCCATGATTTCTAAGTGGAAGAACTTGCAAAATAGCAGGGTGTTCAAATACTTATTTTCCTCACTGTATATATATATATATATACACAGAATATACATGTTTACTATTAGTGAAACCGACCTCAACATAGAGCATTAAGACAAAATATACTTGTAAATGTTTTAAAGTAATTATGGTGTTTTAAATTGCGTTAATCATCAGGACACCAAACAGGACTTTTGCTATGTTTTCAGACCGATGTTTTTTTTTTGCCGGAAATGAGCATCATGGCGGATTTTGGTGCTTATTTGAGTTTTGGCACATCAGTAAAACAAATGTTTATTGATTAAAAATAATTTTTCGGTGCAGTTAATCTTTTTTTAAAAAAAAGGCATTGTGAATGAAGGTATGTTGCATTGAAGGTTTTGATTTTGCCTCCAATATATTTATATATATTATAATATGTGCGCTGCATTAATGCGAGCTAGTCATCGACTATAACGGGTCTACATGATGATAAATTATTATTTTTTGTAATTGATTTTTTATAATTTTTTTATTACTTAATACAAAATATGGTATACAGTATTTTGATTTGTTTTGGTAAATTTTATTGTTTATTTGATAGTATTTATAGCTCTTACATCATTAGGAGATATATGTAGTCAATAACGAACACAGTAACAACTTACAACAAAATTCGGAACATAACTCCATCGTAAGCTTTCAGAACGTCTGTATATGTATATTTTCTAAGCAACGTATATTATTAGGTTAGAGTGTTGAGCTCTCAGTGCCTAGTACAGGTGCCTAATATTCAATACAATTTATATTTATTTGTATAGCACTTTTAACAATAAACATTATCTCAAAGCAGCTTTACACAGATAATGTGGTGATAAAAATTAATAAGATGCTCTTTATGTGTAAGTTTGTCCCTGATGAGCAAGCCGGTGGTGACTGTGGCAAAGAAAAACTCCCTGGGATGGCATAAGAAAGAAACCTTGAGAGGGACCAGACTCAAGAGGGAACCTTATCCTCATCAGGGAAGACAGTGAGAGAAGGATATGGATTATCAAGTATCCTTATTGTTGTATGAAAGTTAATGTCACTGTGCAGTTTGGACTCCGGCAAGACTCGCTATGGCAGCATAACTAAAAGGGAGAACCAGAAGGTAACACAGACATTTGGGATCTCTGGGATAAGAGACGACCCACCACACCATCGTCAACAAACCTGAGTGAATGTGTGAGAGTGAGGGGACGACAGCATACAAATATCCCAGTTCACCAAACACTGTATATCCATGATCCCTCCAGATCTGCGCCTTTACCTAAGAAAAATCTACTGATAAAAAACTCAACTAAATAAATATGTTTTCAGGCTTGACTTGTCTAAGTCCTGAACACTGGCTGGAAGGCTGTTCCATAACTGTGGGGCTTTAAAAGATATAAATGTCTGGCATATCTGCCCCCTGCTGTAGTCTTTATTATTTGAGGTACCAACAAATAGCCTGCACCCTATTAGCTTAGTAGGTGTGAAGGATCATATTGGTACAGAAGTTTACTCAGATACTGCGGCGTGAGACTGTTAATTGCTTTATACATCAGTAGTAGTATTTTATATCAATACAAGATTTAATTGGGAGCAGTGTAGACTAAATAAAAGATGTGATGTGCTCATATTATCTACATCTGGTAAAGACTCTTGCTGCTGCATTCTATACTAACTAAAGCTTATTTATGCACTTACTCGAACACCCAGACAGTAAAGCATTACAATAGTCTAATCTAGATGTAACAAAAGCATGAGCTGGTTTTTCTGCATCCTGTAACAACATCATATTTCTAATTTTAGCAATATTTCTAAGGTGAAAGAAGGCGATCCTGGTAATTTTATTCACATGAGCCTCAAAGGAAAGACTCGAGTCAATAATCACATCAAGATTTTTTGACCGCTGTAAACACTAAGACAGAAACACTATCCAGAGATGCTACGTAATCGGAAAGTTTACTTCTAGCTGCATGTGTTCCTAGTAAAAGTAATTCTGTCTTATCCGAGTTGAGCAGAAGGAAGTTATCAAGCATTCACTATCTAATAAATAATAGTAATGGCTATTTTGTTTTAAATGCCAAGATGACCTCACGTATGTAAATTACTGTTGAATGTTAGAAGTCCAGATGTTCAGGGACCACTGTGAAGATATAGCATATTTTAATAATGACCAGGACGACCCTGCATCCAGCCATTCGAGTATTTATAAGGAAAATAATAGGGGAAACTCAAAGTGGTGCAACGGGATGAACGGCAACAGTGTGTCGTGAAGGGAATAATGGTACAACTGTTTAAAAGATAATGATCTAACAAGGGAAAGTTCTACTAAAGAATGTAGAATGACGTAAAAAAAAAGGTGTGTTCAGACTGTGTGTATGATACTTCCTTAGTATTCCTTACTTTTGAATAGTCTTTTTCTTTTTTTGAGATTCCAAATAGATTTGTTTCGTTTATCTGAAACCGCAGCTACTGTTCTAGACTTTGTTGTAAATAAATACCTGTGCTCCACCAACTATAAGCTGTTTTAAATGGCAATTAATATTGGGCAAGAGAAAAATAGCAACATTTAAATTGCAAAAATTAGCTCGACTTCAACTCATTGCCTGTCAAAAGTTTGGAAAAGCCCAGTCCTTTTAGAACTCATTCCAGAGCAGTTCAATAGGATTTAGGTGTGGTGACTGGGCAGGCCAATTCATGATAGATAACACTCCTACTGACACTTTGCTCTCTAAATAACTCTTACAGAGCTTGGACGTATGCTTCAGATCATGGTATGTTTCAGATCATGGCCTTGCTGTATGGGGAATTTGGTTCCATTGAGCCGCAGTCCAGATGGAACTGCATAGTGCTGAAGTATGGAATGGAAGACATGTTGGTTCAGTTTTCCTTTCACCTGGAAGAAGTCTCCAACCGTCCCTGTTTTAAAACAACCCCAAACTATTAAGCTTCCACGTCCGGTATGAATTTGGAATAGCATTCATCCTGCGCTATTGTACCACTGAGTGAACAATTACATTATATACTAAGAAGAATATCAAACTAGTTAGAAGTTAAATAGGCTAATCAGCAGAGAAATGCTGTTAAACAAACAAAAAAACAAAACAATTAAAAATGAATGAATTGTGTGTTGTTTTTGTTCGCAGTTAAAATAAACTCTTCTGGAAAGATTTTCCAATGGATTTTAGTGTGTGTTTTTGGAGATTTGTGCTCATTTACCCACAAGGTCATTAGTTAAGTCATTAATAAAGTCAGGTACTGGGCTGTGTTTGGAGGCATTGTCATGTCGAAGCGGGTTTGGGTTTAGAGAATCTTTAATGCTACCGCATCAATAGACATCCTGGTAACAGATTGGGGAAAAAACACATATGGCTGGAAAAGTCACGTGTCCCAATACTTTTCTTCATCTAGTGTATGTATTGTTCATTGTTGAATCCATGTAAATAATATACTTTCTGAAGTCTAGCGAAGCCTTAATGGTCAGCATAGTGTATATTTTCTCCTCTTTCCTCCTCTCTATAAACCATATTGCTCACTCAAAGCAAAGACAGTGATGGACTTTGGCCTTTCAAGCTGTCATGAGGACTTGGACATTTCGTAATCTTCTGATTATTAAAAGAAACATTTTCCTTTCTCAGATGTGGTCCAACCTCCGTCTTTTCTTAATTAGATTGTGTTGCTCGTTGTTTAATCAGGAAATGTCAGGCCTTGACCTATCGGATTATCTTTTTGTTTAGTTGCATTCGTTTTCAGATTAGTTTATTGTGTGTCCTCTGAGGACTTTAAAAACTTTTTAGAGTAGAACACAAGAACAAAAAAAAAAATCAGGTTTGTCTCCTCTTTTTCTGAGACAATGAACCTGGCTACCTTTTGGCTTTTGTGTGATTTAATAACTAAAGAGGCTTGCGTTTTGTGTTGTTGTATCAACTGCACACGAATGAGGTTCAACGAAAAGGATTTTGATGAGTAAAAATGTAGCATTCGTTTCTGAAAACCTCTAAACTTTACGCAAATTTTTTCAAATATTTTTTCATACTAATGTTATTATAAAATATATTCAATATATCGCAATTTTCGGACTATAAAGCCCACTGAATTTGACAAAGATTTTTATTTTGAACATAAATAAGCCGGACCTTTCTATAAGCCGCATCATTGAAACTAATGAACTTTACACAGGCTTTAACGAAAGACAGTGTCTGTTACACGGTGTAACGGGTAAAATTTGTTGCGGCTCCTTTAAGAGCAGAGCGGTATTTTGGGAATAGCCTGCCACCGAATTTTTCTGCTATTACTGCATGTGTGCAAGGCTGAGGAATATGTCCTTATTGTTTTCTGATGCTTATTTCTAAGTTTTTTTGACTAAACCGTAACGCTGTTGCCAAGAAAAATAAAAAAGCTTGAGTTTTGGTAACCTGTCTGTGCTTATATGATTTCTGTTGCAACTGGAGTTAGCGAGCTCTCCCTTCACCCAGACCCAATGAGCTACAACGGCTTGTATCTAAACAGTAGCCTACTAAGAAAGTCATTGTTCACAGTCTTCCTCCTTCCTTTCAAAACTATTTCTCTCGAGAGTTTTTTCTTTTGTCATCGTCATGCGTTTAAAATCACCATCAGTGGAAGTTTTTTCTCCCAAAGCCGTGCAACTCAGAACACAGGTGGGGTGCGTTTTTTTTCGTTTTCGTTCGGAAATTTCTTTGGTCTAATGTTAGATTTTTCATCATCTTTTTGTAATTTTATCTTTTCAAACACCTTTTTATATACATTTCTGTTAATTCGTCTTTTTATTATCTTATCATTTCATACTTTTTTATTTCTTATTTTGATCTAATTTCATTTGAATTTTGTTTCTGTCTTGAATGAATTTGCATCATCCATTTTATCCCGCTAGCTTTAGTATCGCAGACAACATAAAGGGTGAACTCTCAGTTTTAAAGAAGGATTTTTTTTTGTTATTGTTTACTTGGATATTTCTTTCTGATCTTCAGTTCATTCAGTTCAATAGGCTCTAGCTGTGGTGACAGGGCAGACCATACCATAAATTTATAATTAATAAAAAACTTTGTGAAAGCTCTCCTCTAATGTCTCTTGTCTGTTAGCTAGCTCATGGCCTATTGATCTGCCTTCAGTCAAATAATTGGTGTAAATACCAGGACTGGAATGATTTAACCATCATTCTGACTTGATACAGTACAACTTGGTAAACGGATGCAAACAGATCTAGTTCAGGACATTGAGAGGCGGTGACCGTTTTGATGTTTTATCTAAATAAATAAGAAACATTCTCTGCTACATTACATGATAAAAGTTTAGGATCAGTAAATGCTTTTCACACATCTGGTTCCACAATAAGTGCCCATTTACTGTTACAATAACTTCCGCTCTTCTGGGAAAATGTTCCACTAGATTTTGAAGTAAGCTTGTGAAGTTTTGTACTCATTCAGCTACAATGGTGTTAGTAATGTCAGGAACTAATGTAGGTTAGGTGGAAGGCCTAGGGTGCAGTCAGTGTTTCAATGAATCAGGTGTTTTATAGGGTTGAGGTTAGAGCTCTGTAGCAGGACACTCAAGATCTTCCACTCCAACCCATGCCATGAAGATCTTCATAAAGTTTGCATTGTGCACAATGCTGGAACTTGTTTGGGCCTCTTAGTTGAAGTTAAGGGAAAATGTAATGCTCCTAATCCAAAGACATTCTATACAAAAAACAGTTTGGGAAAGAAACACATATGGCTGAATATCTCTGGTGTCCCAATACTTTCTCCATGTAGTGTTTTTATATTTATATATAATTGCATCAAACGTATGTCTGTTTTTGACCTCATCTTTGACTCTCCAATTGCATTCATCTGAGTCCTCATTAGATGACAACCATAACAGCACAGTTACAGTTACAGACTGACAGACCGGTCGTAACACGATTTGGTCGTAAGTAATGTAGGCTATATGTACAGTACTGTGAGATGATGCCAGAAGCTGGTACGCACTGTTGTATGCCGCGGCTAGCGATTGTGGTCGTAAAGTCAAAAGGTCGTAAGTCGAAGACTACCTGTAGTTAGATTTAGCCACTGTTCCCTGAGGACTACTAAAGTAACTGATGACTTTTTTTTTTTTATATCAGTTTCAGTTTATACAGTGGCTGTGAAAAGCTTTAAACAACCTTTCCGAGACATGTGCATGTTCCTGGTGTTTATATTCAACAAATGTAAAGTAAAAAAACCCACAAAAATTGGAGCATTGAATAAAATAAACGTAAATTTTGTTTGGGCAGATTAGTCCAAATATTACTTTTTTTAATTTATTTTTTTACCAGACAATTATCCGAAGCGTATGTCTAAACTCTGTAAGCGTTATTTAGAGAGCAGACAGTCCCCTGGAGTGATATCTATTATGGAATGACCTGCCCAGTCACTGCAGCAGATTATATCCTAATCCTGGAGTTATGGGGAAGTATCTCAGCTGAAAGTTCAGATAAGCAAACTGTCCTGAGTGTACACAATGAGTGTGTAAAGCTGTTATTTGTGCTAGGGGAAGATTTTTCAATTAAAATAAAGTGTAACATTTGTGCATTTATATATTTTTTTGGTCAAAGAAAATCTTAATACCGTTAATTTGCATAGTTTGTTGCATATAAACAGGGAAATGCATGTGTCTCTCAAAAACTATAAAAGACTAGGTGTTTCCAAACTACATTTGAGTTGAGACATGAGAATAGAGTTTAATTCCAATTAAAATGCAGGAGGTTATCTCATGCACCTGGATGCAGGACAAAGAAAACATATATTTCTGCATTATAACACAAAGCATGACAACCCTAAATAGTCAATTACAAAGCAAAAATAAACAATATCATTGATAATATAATAATATATTCATTAAAAAAAAACTTTTCTGATTTGTTGTTTCAAAACTAGACTTATTTGGTCTTAAAACAAAATCTTAACCTCCCTGGTGTGACTCACAAAGCACAAAACTCTTTATTTCACATTTCGCTCTTAGCTATAGTGCTGTAAAAGTCGCCAAGCTCGAAGTTTTTGAATTTTGCATTCTTCAGTTTCTTGAACTTTTTTCATTGTCTTGTCATCATTTCTTTAGGCTAGATTAAATCAGCTGGGAAATAAAGTTCTTAACGTTTTTAAGCAGCAGTGAAGAAAGAGAGTGAGAATTCAGATGTGTGTGTGTGTGTGTGTGTGTGTGTGTGTGTGTGTGTGTGTGTGTGTGTGTGTGTGTGTGTGTGTTGTTAGCACTAGGAAATCATGCTAGTCTACTTGCCTAACTAGTATAACTAGTTTGTATAATCCACTTTACTATGCAGCCTGCTTACTATGCAGACATATTTAATAAGGAACCATATACATGTAAATTTATGGCATTTGGTAGATTACACACTTATATAATGTAATATCTGGAGCAATTAGTCAAGTCAAGAAGCTTTTATTATCATTTCAACCATATACAGCTGATGCAGTACACAGTGAAATGAAACAACGTTCCTCCTAAACCCTGGTGCTACATACAGCAATAATCACAAAAAAACACAAAGATAAGGACTAGTAAAGTGTCCTCGCCACATAAAGTGCATGTGTGCAACCTGGTGCAAACAGTGCAAGACAACACAGGACAGTGCAATACAATACAGGACGGTGCAAGACAACACAAGACAATACAATACAGGACAGTGCAAGACAACACAGGACAGTGCAATACAATACAGGACGGTGCAAGACAACACAAGACAATACAATACAGGACAGTGCAAGACAACACAGGACAGTGCAAGACAACACAAGACAATACAGGACAGTGCAAGACAACACAAGACAGTGCAAGACAATACAGGACAGTGCAAGACAACACAAGACAATACAGGACAGTGCAAGACAATGCAAGACAACACAGGACAGTGCAAGACAACACAACACAAGACATTACTAGACAACACAAGACAGTGCAATACAATACAGGACAGTGCAAGACAATACAAGACAATACAGGACAGTGCAAGACAACACAAGACAGTGCAAGACAATACAGGACAGTGCAAGACAACACAAGACAATACAGGACAGTGCAAGACAACACAAGACAGTGCAAGACAATACAGGACAGTGCAAGACAACACAAGACAATACAGGACAGTGCAAGACAACACAAGACAATACAGGACAGTGCAAGACAACACAAGACAGTGCAAGACAATACAGGACAGTGCAAGACAACACAAGACAATACAGGACAGTGCAAGACAACACAGGACAGTGCAAGACAACACAAGACAACACAGGACAGTGCAAGACAACACAGGGCAGTGCAAGACAACACGGGGCAGTGCAAGACAACACAGGACAGTGCAAGACAACACAGGGCAGTGCAAGACCACACAGGACAGTGCAAGACAACACAAGACAATACAGGACAGTGCAAGACAACACATGGCAGTGCAAGACAACAAAGGGCAGTGCAAGACAATACAGGACAGTGGAAGACGACACAGGGCAGTGCAAGACAACACAAGACAATACAGGACAGTGCAAGACAACACAAGACAGTGCAAGACAATACAGGACAGTGCAAGACAACACAAGACAATACAGGACAGTGCAAGACAATGCAAGACAACACAGGACAGTGCAAGACAACACAACACAAGACATTACTAGACAACACAAGACAGTGCAATACAATACAGGACAGTGCAAGACAATACAAGACAATACAGGACAGTGCAAGACAACACAAGACAGTGCAAGACAATACAGGACAGTGCAAGACAACACAAGACAATACAGGACAGTGCAAGACAACACAAGACAGTGCAAGACAATACAGGACAGTGCAAGACAACACAAGACAATACAGGACAGTGCAAGACAACACAAGACAATACAGGACAGTGCAAGACAACACAAGACAGTGCAAGACAATACAGGACAGTGCAAGACAACACAAGACAATACAGGACAGTGCAAGACAACACAGGACAGTGCAAGACAACACAAGACAATACAGGGCAGTGCAAGACAACACAGGGCAGTGCAAGACAACACAGGACAGTGCAAGACAACACAGGGCAGTGCAAGACCACACAGGACAGTGCAAGACAACACAAGACAATACAGGACAGTGCAAGACAACACATGGCAGTGCAAGACAACAAAGGGCAGTGCAAGACAATACAGGACAGTGGAAGACGACACAGGGCAGTGCAAGACAACACAAGACAATACAGGACAGTGCAAGACAACACAGGGCAGTGCAAGACAACAAAGGGCAGTGCAAGACAATACAGGACAGTGCAAGACGACACAGGGCAGTGCAAGACAACACAGGACAGTGCAAGACAACACAAGATAAGTAAGCCAAAATACACAAAACACAAACACGCCACCAGTAAACCTGTTGTATATTGCACACTGCGGTGTGTAAAAGAGTAGAGTGAATTGTTATTAACAAAATCTGGTAATTATACATTTGTAATAATTATTTTTATTTTAAAAATGCTGTTTGTTTCACTGCTGCTACACATTTTTGTACAGTATAATCCCAATAAAATTGGCAATGTATTGATTGTAGAGAATCTCTACTTAATATATAACTTAATACGAAAGTTTTATTTAGAAATTTCTTATATTTCATTTAAATGTAATCTTCACTTAATCTTTACTTTAATTTTACTGTGAGCAACTGCAACACAACGATTTCCCTGTGGGTTCAATAAAGTAGTGACTTGCAGTTATCACATTTATACAACGGAGCATTTGAGTGTTAAGGGCCTTGCTCGAGGGCCCATCAATGGAAGCTTGGCAGTGGAATGTGAACTCACGACTTTCTGATCAGAAGCCCAACGTCTTAATCACTAAATTCCACTTTCCTGGTATTGGACAAGATGATGCACTCTATCTGAATGGATGACCCACAACAGTCACATTTTTATGTCTGTGGATCTGTTTGGTTTTATTGAAATAATTTCTAATTCAACATGGACATCATTATTTGACGACCCATGCTATAAAAACTCTTCTGTTTTACATCAAAACATTATAAAAACATCAAAAATGATGTGCTGGTGCAGGGACTTCATTACAACCCTTATATGTAGAATGTGTTGTTTTTTTTTTACCACACACACCTAGAGTGGTGGGGAAAAGTATTTGGTATGCAGTTAAACAGCCCGATTTCTCCCTCTGCCCTTACGTCCACACAGCTGTTCACACAAGATCGAGCACTGAAGATGATGGAAAATAAAAAGAAAAAAATAGGAAGAAAGAAAAACCCACACTTAAGGAAAATAAAGAATGCAGAATGTGCTGAAGTCTGCATCATCACGGCGATGCCAAGACTAACAGGCCACCACCCAGACCACTCAGGGGCCGTGCAGGCTCTGGATACCGAACACAGTCTTGAACTTTTACTGATCTATCTGTGGACTGTGTAAATGGTACTGCTGGTACTGTTTGTTTTCCTCTCCAAAAGCTTTCTAGAACTGACATCGATAACATTGCCGGTTTTTGAATTACTCTGGGTTTTGCTTGCGCACCCACTCCTATTTGTGCTCAAGTTGTTTTGCAGCTGCAGTGGAAAATCGAGTTGGGGAACATGTTGGAACAAGTTTCTTCCACGTTTCAGGGGGATTTCTCTTCTTTCCCTTCCTCCCTCTACCTTTTCTTTCCTCACTGACCACATGCTCCTTGGTGTCCCGTTGACGGAGTCTCAGCAGAGCCGTGAGAGAATTTTGGAAATTTTTATTTATTTTTTTTTTTATGTGGGATAAGCACAAAGTTGGAAGATCTAAGAGTGAAGATTTGAGTTATTTCTTCTCTTCTAGTGGAGTAAAAATCCAAGCTGTCTCAGTTTACTGTTCCAAATATCCGTCTTCAGATTTGAACCAGTAATTCGTGAGGCCTTATCTGGAATTTTACTGTTTTTTTCACACACACTTAAAACACTAGAAAGCACAAGTAGGAATCGCACAAGTTGTCAGCATGGTGCGACAGTTCCTCAACCTTGTCTTTATCATTCCAGTCATACATCTATCTTGACTTAGTCTTTGTTTGTTTTTTTCTCACAGCTAACAGCTCGCTTGTGTGTTAAAGCATACACCTTCTGCGCACATGTCTGATGTTGCACCCCCCAGGTCCTTGTCCCTTTCTGAATTTAATCCAAACAAGACTCCGAGTACCTTCCTGTCTATTCTCTTTAAGAAAATATATATATATATATATATAGATCGATACAATAATAGGAAAAAAGTTAGTGGTTAGCTAACTTAAGATAAGTATGTGCTTTTTACAATATCCCATAAACAGTTAGTCCTTATCTAATATGCCTTAAATCAGTGGTCCCCAACCCCCGGGCTGCGAACCGGCACCGGTCCGTGGGTCAATTGGTACCGGGCCGCACAGAAAGAATACATAACTTACATTATTTCGTTTTATTAATTATCTAATTAATCCGGTCCATGGCGCAAAAAAGGTTGGGGACCACTGCCTTAAATAACACTCTTTGCTTATAATAAACCACTTCTCTCAACTTCTGTCAGAGCCGAGGCAAATCCCTGTCTATCCCTGTCATCCTATTGTCTAACTGTAACTCTAGCAAATCTCAGGAGGTGTTACAATCTCTTAAAATCATTATGCATCATATTTCAGATATACACTATATTGATAAAAATTTGTGAATGTATAAGATCGATTTGTGCTTTTTCAACACGCAGTCCACATTTGCTGTTAGAATAACCTCCACTCTTCTGGGAAGATTTTCCACTCAATGTTATTGTGGAGATTTGTGCTCATTCAGCCACAAGTGTGTTAGTAAAGTCAGGTGTAGGTGATGTACAGTGGTGTTTTTGCATGTTTGTCACACTTTAAGGTTTCAGATCATCAGACTCATTTAAATATTAGTAAAAGATAACACAAGTGAAACACAGTTTTTAAATGAAGGTTTTTATTATTGAGGAAAAAACAAAATCCAAAACTTTATCACAACTGAGTTAATTTTCTCTCGCCACACCCAGGCCTGATTATTGCCACACCTTTTCGCAATCAAGAAATTTCTTAAATGGGACCTGCCTGACAAAGTGAAGTAGGCCAAAAGATCCTCAAAAGCTAGACATCATGCCAAGATCCAAATAAATTCAGAAACAAATGAAAAAGAAAGTAATTGAGATTTATCAGTCTGGAAAAGGTTATAAAGCCATTTCAAAAGATTTGGGACTCAGCGACATCCATTATTTACAAATGGCAAAAAATGGAACAGTGGAGAACCTCCTCAGGAGTGGCCGGCCGACCAAAATTACCCCAAGAGCACAGCGACGACTCATCTAAGAGGTCACAAAAGACCTCACAACAACATCCAAAGAACTGTAGGCTTCACTTGCCTCAGTGAAGGTTAGTGTTCATGACTCCACCATAAGAAAGAGACTGGGCAAAAAATGGTCTGCATGGCAGATTTCCAAGACAAAAACCGCTGCTGAGCATAAAGAACATGAAGGCTCGTCTCAGATTTGCTAGAAAACATCTTGATGATCCCCAAGACTTTTGGGAAAATACTCTGTGGACTGCTGAGACAAAAGTTGAACTTTTTAGAAGGTGTGTGTGTCCCATTACCTCTGGCGTAAAAGTAACACCACATTTCAGAAAAAAACCCATCATACCAACAGGGAAATATGGTGGTGGTAGTGTGATGGTCTGAGGCTAAGTCTTCCAGGTCATAAATGTAATAAATGGAACCATAAATTCTGCTGTTTTCCGAAAAAAAACCTGAAGGTTAATGTCCGGCCATCTTTTTTTGTGACCTCAAGCTGAAGCGAAAAACAAAATGAAGACTTTGGAGTGGCCTAGTCAAAGTCCTTACCTGAATCCTATTGAGATGCTGTGGCATGACCTTAAAAAGGTGGTTCATGCTCAAAAACCCTCCAATGTGCTGAATTACAACAATTCTGCATAGATGAGTGGAGCAAAATTCCTCCACATTGCTGTAACAGACTTAATGCAAGTTATCGCAAACGCTTGATTGCAGTTGTTGCTGCTAAGGGCAACCCAACCAGTTATTAGGTTTAGGGACAAACACTTTTTTTTACACAGGGCCATGTAGTGCATGTTGTGTTCACTTGTGATATCTTTTACTAATATCTAAATGAGTTTGATGATCTGAAACATTAGTTTTTTTTCCACAGTTTTTCACACCACAAATATATATTTATGCTGATGTGTGATATGTTCCATCCAACAGTCTTTAAGAATCATGAGTACCTTTTTTTTTTCCCAAAATTTTTCTACATCACACAGCATTGATAAGCAAAGATAAGATCTATGTTTGTGGCTGAAAATTGGAGAACTGACACATTTCCTTGTTCAGCACTATAGATTCTTTTCATATTTCAGTGTATTTCTACAAATAAAAGCAAACAAACCTGAAATGTTAAACCCTTAACACACTACAGCCCTCCTCCAGATTTCTTTTGCACTCTTTCAAACTCCTCAGCCCCTCTTGCTGCACTCCTGTACGCATCCCCATCTGGCCAGCAGCTGTAAACTATTAAGCACAGTTGGAACTTCCTCCCCGCTATCCTTCCCTCTCTTTCTCTCCCTCTCTCCCCTGCTCTGAGTGTATAACTCGGCTCACCCCATCTCTCATTCTTCTGCGGGTTCCTATGAAAGTCTCCTCGCTGCTTGGCTTGCTTTGGCAAAAGGTTACAGAGTGCTGTTTTTCTACTTGTTGGTAAGAAACTTTGCCTTTCTTCTTCTTTGTCTTCTTTTGCACGCTGTCTGGACATTGTTTATGGCAGGTCTGGGCCATGCGAGGAATGTAGGGAGTCGCATCTGTAAACAGCTCGTTCTGAAAGGTTTTTTTAGCAAGTTAAATTCCATGCCGACACGAAATTCTTTCAACGTAGGAAAAAAAAAAAAGATTATTGCTGACGCTCGGACTGTAAGTGTACTGTTGGCATGGTCCTGCGTGTAGGCTTGTTTTTGTGGACACGTCTGGCTCGGTCCATTCGCATATGGCTCAGATTTGTGGATTCGTGAGCGATGCAGATTTTTTTGCCTATTACTCTGAAATTTTGGGGAATTGTTTTATATCCAAACTGCCTGTTCCCGAGTGCCGAATTTTGACGTGTTTAAAAGAAAAAAGAAAAAGAATCATTCCGAGATATTTCTGCCTTGAAAATAGACTCGAAAAAAGGAATGTATCTTTTTTTTTCCTCTTTCTCAAAAAAAGCTGTGAAAGTGTTTGCTTTACTTCTTTGTCTTTTCTCTATTTTTTATTGTGTTGATTTGTTTCAAAATAACCTCGATCTAGAATTTTTTGTTTAGAATGGATAAGGAGTGTAAGATTTACAATTTTCTGATTTGTCAATACAGTTTCTTTGCACATTTCAATTTTTTTACTATTCTAAAATAAGCTTCTACTCTAAAGTTTTGCACATTTTCTTTCCTTTTAAAATCCACAGGATGACTAATGATAAACAATGAGTCATGCACGATTCTTGTGATGGAAAAAGTAATACCTGCATATTTGTTTCCCCCCCTTCCTGAATTTGTTGCTTTCTAAGCCAAAAAAAAAAAAAAATCGATATATTGTATATGTGCAGTCTTGTGACTTGCACTTCATTGCTGCATCCATTTACATTCCAGACAGCAGTGTATTTTATCAGTAAAGTGTCTTTCTTGGTGCTGGGTTGGAAAATGGTGGTGAAGGGGCGGGCAGGTTGTGTTGTGTTTGATTCCAGCGGGAGGTTTGGTGCTTTGCTAAGTTCAGGGTGAGTCATTAGTCAGGAAGTGATAAAACACACACCGATACAGCAGCTGTCAATCAGAGTGACTGGCAGCGCAGCCAGGTGAGGCCCCAGGTGGCAAACTTATACTGCAGTTAAAAAAATAATGGTTTGGTTTGTATAAAGCTCATTCTAGTTTCGTCCTCTCTTTTATCAAAGACAGCAATCTGTGTTCTAAAAAAAATCCATTGGAGACCTGCCTACAACAATAACCTGTAAACAGAGCTCTAAAAGTGACCAAACATTTGGCTGTGTCCTGATACTTTTACTTTTTTTCAGTCATATCATTTTTCAGATTTATTGCAACTCCTTGCTTTGCTCTTGCATCATAAACACACCTGCTCGGTCAAGATGTCGTTGTCCTTGTCCGACACGACTTTTCGCTTTCGTGCTCTCTGCCAGCTCAATTGCCCGTAAACAAGCCGCAGCAGCAGTCTTCGTTTTTTCCCGTTCGGGTTTTAGTACCTGGTCTGATAAGGCTTTGGCAAGCGGAACTCTGTATCTCAATGCTGCTCCCTGAAGGACTTCAGGAGCAGAGAAATATGCCCTGGCTTTGTTCGGGATAAAAGATTTCTGTAGAGATGCAATTGAGATGACCCTTTGCACCAACTTCGCCATTCATTTACTCCACATGAAGCACATTAAATCACAGTATTCAGTTTATTCATTAGGAATCCACTTCAGTAAACGTTTAGCTTCATATCTCTGGAAGATGTGGTTTAAGGTTAAAGGCATTGGTCTTAGGATCCGAAGGTCATGAGTTTAAATTCCAGCCACACCAAGTTGCCCCTGAGCAAGGCCCTTAACCCCATAATCACCTGCCCATAAGTCGTTCTGGGGAGGGGATAGCTCAGTTATTAAGGTTCTGGGTTTCTGATTGGAAAGTTGGGGATTCACGCTCTGTATTTCCAAGCTGCTACTCATGGGCTACTGAGCGAGGCCCTTAACCCTTAAGTACTCCAGGGGTGTTGTATCATGACTGACCCTGCACTCCGACCACAGCTTCCTAACATCACTGGGATATAAGACGAAATAATTTCACTGTTCTGTAATGTACACATGACAAATAAAAAACTGTTTCAAATTTTTGACTGGAGCTGTTAGAAGAAACTTTCTTTCGGCTTCTCCCATTAGGGGTCGCCACAGCAGATCCTCCGCATGTTTGATTTGGTACATGTTTTTACGCTGTATGCCCTTCCTAACGCAACCCTCCCCATTTATCCGGGCTTGGGACCGGCATTAAGAGTGGCTGGGGTTGGTTCCCTGACCGGGGATCGAACCCGGGCCACAGCGGTGAGAGCGCCGCATCCTAACCACAAGACCACCAGGGACCCTCTGGAGCTATTAGAAGAAAATCTGCAAAAACATTGATTTATTTTCATCCTTAATCTCGCCTCCCAATCCCTCCACAATTACACAAGCCCTGCCTTCCATAAGCTCCAGTATCTGATGTGTTTTTTCCAGGTTGCCTTATCCTACTAGTCAATTTATGTGAACTCTATAAACTATGAACATCTACAATGCTGACATGACAAACTATCAGGCACAGTACAGTAGATAATGGAAAAGATCCTACAAAAAGTCTGAATTCAGCTTATGGATAACCTGCTGGTCTGTTGTTGCACTCATCGATGCAAACTAGTCTACATCTTACTGGCAAAAATTTGCTGATTTGTGGTATTTTTATGTTTTTTTGCTATATTACTGTATTTTGGATCGTTACTGGTTGGAATTCTATAACACAATTGAATTTATTTTTTTTCTCCCTATCTAGTAATGGGATGAGACTGACCCTGTACCATGTTGCTGTTCATGCCATTGAATTTCAGACAAGCTTTCACAGACTGTTTCAGTTATCTACAGTTGCAGTCAAGGATGATATTCATAGCTTGTTTTGTGTTACATCACTGACCATAGGTTTGTATGGTATCTGCTCAAGCATTGCAAACTTCCGTCTCTGGATTACTTCCTGGCTTGTTTTTCCAATTTTGGTCTGTGTTGTGTATATACTGTATACTATAGTATGTGTCTATTCTTTTATATATTTGCATTTATTTCTTTTTTGCTGCTGTAACAGAGAAATTTCCCCACTGTGGCATGAGTAAAGGTATATCTTATCTTATATTATCTTATCTTATCTTATCTTGTCTTATCTCTTATCTTCCAAAGCTATTGCAAATGTGGTTTATCTAAAACATAATCATCCCTGACTCAAGTAGCATCTGCATCTCAATCCCATACAGTGGTATAGACAGGATTAGCATTTAGAAGAGCTGCAACTTGACCTTGATGGACATTTGTTTTCTTTTGCATGCACCACTTGAGGAAGCTGTAGTGGACACGGCAGCGCTAGGGACAAAAAAAAATGCCTGCTTGGATTTTGTATTTACACTTGGACTTGGACATTGGATTCCTTTTTAGTGAACACGGGTTTATTCCATCGTTAGCTAGATCATTGATTTGCATTGACATACAGCACTTCTATATGTGGTTCTTCACCAAATTGTCACCACTTTGTTGGAGGCACACAAGTGTACAGGACATCTTTCGAAATGAGTAGCAATACATTTTCCCTTCACTTGAGGTAGGAGACACAAATCTATTCCAGCATGACAATGCCGTGTACACAACAAATGGAAGATCTTGAGCTGCTAAAGGGCTCTGACCTCACCCCTAAGTGAACACCTCAATGATGAAATAGGATGCTGCAGATAGAATATATGTACAAAAAATACTTCAAACCTGACCATTGGATTGGTATGTGCTTCTTTTTGAACATCCTATTCCACATTTAGACCCAATTTGCTGCTATAATAATGTTCACTCTTCTGGGACGATGTTGCACTAGATTTTGGAGTGAGCTTGTGGAGATTTGTGCTCATTCAGACACAAGAGTGTTAGTAAAGACAAGCACTAATGTAGGTGAGGTGAGGAGGCCTGGAGTGCAGTCAGTGTTCCAGATTCATCCAAAAGATGTTCAGCAGGGCTCAGGTCAGAGCTCTATAGCAGGCCTCTTAGGATCTTCCACTGTAACTAATATAAACCATATCTTTATGGAGTTGGCATTTTGCACAGGGGCATTAACATGCTGGAACAAATTTGGTTCTTTTAGTTCAAAGGAAGGGAAAAGTTAATGCTGCTACCTCTAAATACATCATATACGTTGAGCTAACAGTTTGGGAAACGCCACGTATGAATGTAAAATTCAGGCGTCTCGTTTGTACATATAGTGTATTTCCAGATCAATATCTGTAATGGTGTGAACAATATAAATATTAAGATATATATGCCAAGTTTTCTTCTTTTTCTGTTAGTTCCATTCCACCTCTTTGCATCTTCTATCCCGTTAAATAATTCGTTCTTGATATGAGATGATCTGCTCAGCAATAGCTCTCTTCCCATCCATCAAGATGGACACTTTTATGTTAAGCCGCATGGGTAAGAGGTAATTCATGACATTCTGCCGATAATTCTGACATGATGTACTGTCTCAGGAACAGACACAACACAACTTTCAAGTTTCCGAATTCAGAGAATTCTGCTGATGCAGCAGGTTTGCGGATTAATGACCTTTATTTGAGTCTATTGGTATTGGATAAATGGTGTTTCATTAGAACACGATTTATTCAAATGTATTAAATATTGTACATTGGATTTGACTTCAAACATGTTGGTTATCTCAGTAATGTTCTATGTTTTTTTTATTTTTTTGTAAAAATATTCATAATCAGCTATATTTTAGAATATACGCTCATTTTCCTGTTCCTTATACTAAAACACTATGCCCTTTCTGTAAACCATGGAAACCTACATACATATGTATACATATGTTATTATAACCTTCACCTTTCTGAGAAGATGCTCCACTAGTTCCATTTGCTGTGAGCTTGTGGAGATTTGTGCTCGTTCAGCCACAAGGATGTTAGTAAAGTCAGGTACTTAAGTGGGTGAGGTGAGAAGGCCTGGGGTGCAGTCAGCATTCCAATTCATTTGAAGGTTGTTCAATATTGTTGAGGTCAGAGTTACAGCACAGTGGCATTGTCATGCTGGAAAAGTTTTGGGGTCCTATACATTCCACACTATTGTGTGCCTCCAACTTTGTAGTAATTGTTTGGGGAAGAACCACAGAGAAATCAGGTATCCCAGTACTAGTGTTCATATATTGTACATGCTTGCATCCATATGCAAATCAGTGCAAATTGATATGAATCCAGCTCCTGTTTGAGTGTATGTTATTCAAGATTCAACACATTTTTTTTTTTTAAATCAAGTTTTGTAGTAGCAAAACATTCCCAAGCTACTGAATAATGTGGATTTTAAGGTCATTTGTTGATGTAACTGCTACATCAAACCAGAGGTTGGACCAGAGGACATACCGTTAGAAGCATGGAGATGTTTAGGAGAGATGCAGTGGAGTTTTTAACAAGTTTGTTTAACAAGATTTTGGAAGGTGAGAGGAAGCCTGAGGATTGGAGAAGGAGTGTGCTTGTACCGATCTTTAAGCATAAGGGAGATGTGCAGACCTGCAGTAACTACACGGGAATTAAGTTGATCAGTCACATCATGAAGTTATGGGAAAGAGTAGTGGAAGCCAGGCTGAGAGAAGAGGTGACCATCTGTGAGCAGCAGTATGGTTTCATGCTGAGGAAAAGCACCACAGACGCCTTATTTGCTTCGAGAATGTTGATGACGAAGTATAGAGAAGGTCAGAAGGAGTTGCATTGTGTGTTTGTGGATTTAGAGAAGGCGTACGACAGCGTGCCGAGAGAGGAGTTGTGGTATTGTATGAGGAAGTCAGGTGTGTCAGAGAAGTATGTGAGGGTGGTGCAGGACATGTATGAGGACAGTGTGACAGCAGTGAAGTGTGCAGTAGGAATGACAGACTGGTTCAAGGTGTAGGTGGAACTGCATCAAGGATCGGCTCTGAGTCCTTTCCTGTTTGCAGTGGTAATGGAGGAGTTCAGGTACCTGGGGTCAACAGTGCAAAGTAATGGAGTGTGTGTTAGAGAAGTGAAGAAAAGAGTGCAGGCAGGGTGGAGTGGGTGGAGAAGAGTGATAGCAGGAGTGATTTGTGATAGAAGAGTATCTGTGAGAGTAAAAGGGAAAGTTTATAGTACTGTGGTGAGACCTGCAATGTTGTACGGTTTAGAGACAGTGGCATTCAGTAAAAGACAGGAGGTGGAGCTGGAGGTAGCAGAGCTGAAGATGTTGAGGTTTTCGACAATGGACAGGATTAGAAATGAGTTTATTAGAGGGACAGCACCTGTAGGACGTTTTGAAGACAAGGTGAGAGAGGTGAGATTGAGATGGTTTGGACATGTGCAGAGAAGGGACATGGAGTATATCAGTAGGAGAATGCTGAGGATGGAGCCACCAGGAAGGAGAAAAAGAGGAAGACCAAGGAGGAGGTTTATGGATGTGGTGAGGGAAGACATGCAGGTAAAAGAAGAAGAAGAAGAAGACAACTTTTTAGTTTGTTAATGTGCTTGTAATTGTATCTTGTTAAATAGCTTAAATCTCTATTTGGACCGGATTTGTTTTACACATGGAGGTGGTGATAATGTGACTGTCAGGCTTTTTAACAGATTTTTTATTTTATTTAAAAAATTATTATATGAATAGATTCCAATTAAATATGGTAATAGATTGGGGGAGAACCACAATATTACAAATAGTTTATTCCCATATTCTGCTGCATTGTATAGATATACATAAACTCACTGTCCACTTTATTAGAAAGATCCGTATGGAGTTATACAATTAAACAGGTATGCTCAGCAACACAATGGATCAGATTCTTTTTCTTTCTTTTTTTTTCCTCTTGCTCTACTTTGTTAAAAAGTACATTTTTTTTAAACTTGGTGCCCCTCATCTGATTTCATGTCCTTTCCTATTTCTCCCGGTTCGAGAATGTGATCAGTTTCCTGTTCTTGTATGATTTTTGTATGAGAAACTTAGTGCCCCTCATTTGAATAATAATAAAAAAAATAATCACACCAATAACCTACTGAGCTACTTTTGCAAATAACATTATCTCAGGAAAATAGCACTTTATCATCTTGTAGCATTTTACCATCAGTGGCTACATGCTAATCCACAGATAAATGGGTTTTTTTTCCTTCTTTTGTTGTTTTTCCTATTACTTTGTTCCTTTATTCCAAACTTGGTGCTCCTCTTCTGATTTCATGTCTGTTCTTATTACTCCAGCATAGAATCCTGTTTTTGTCTGACAGGAATGGGACCTAATGTGATCTTCTGCTGCTTATTTCACTACATGATTCGATGTTTTGCTCATGCAGAGATGCCTTTCCGTGTAACGTGTAACAACTGATTATTTGAATATCCTTCCTGTAATCGCTCAATCTGGCTATTTTTCTCTGATCGCTCTCATCAGAGAGGTGTTTCTGTGCACAGAACAGTTTCTCACTTAGTGTTTTACACCGAACTGTGTAAAGTCCAGAGGCTGCCATGTATAAAAAACAGTGTTAATAAAAAAATAAAAAAACTACAACCAGCCAATTCGGCACCAACAATTATGTCAAAGAGGTCACGCTATTATTTTACCCCTATGCTGATGTTCGTTGTGTACATACGTGTGTAACTTGTCTATGGTTTTGCCGTGTGCTGCTACAAAATGATTGGCTGATTAGGTAACTGAGCATGAATAAGTAGGCATAACGGTGTTTCTAATAAAGCGGACAGGAAGCCTATATGTATAGCAATACCTCTGCAAACACTTCCCAAAGAAAGGAATAATGCTGTTCTCGTAGGCAGAGCGCTGGGTAGAGGAATGTGTTATGGGAGTACTGTGTTTTAATTAAAACACACTTTTACTGTGACTCCCCAAGGCAAAGAGGGTAAATGCCAATATAAATCTGTCTCTCTCTCTCTCTCTCTCTCTCTCTCTCTCTCTCTCTCTCTCTCTCTCTCTCTCTCTCTCTCCTGTGTCTTTTCATCATGATTTGATTTCTTGCTATGTTTTTTTACAGGAAAATGAGTACAGAACTGCTGCTCTGTTGCTTTGGATACTTGAATCAATAGCTATTAAAAAACATTAAGAAAGAAAGAATGTTGAACCAAGATAATAATTGATCAATTTTATTCCATCGGTTTATATCTGTTTATTGGGTCTGTGATTTATTTGTTTTCCCATCATGGGTTAAAATAATAGAACTGTCCACTAAATGATTGATGAATTACTTGTGATGCAAAAGTCACATTCTATTTGCCACATAGACAACCATACAGAGTACGATGTGCAATTAAATGCTTTCGACAACTGGTCTGTGACATAAAATGGAACGTAGAGGAAGTATAGAATGGAATAAAAAAATCTGAAATAAATAAATTGAAGAATAAAAAAAGTTCAATAGTCTAAATAGCTTAAATAGCTATTGGGGAGGTGGTAGTGGTTAAAGCTCTGTGTTACTGATCAGAAGTTTGGGGATTCCCAAGCCCCAGTATTGCCAAGCTGGCACTCTTGGGGCCCTTGAGCAAGGCCCCTAACCCTTTGTACTCCAGGGGTGCTGCATCAGCATCACCCTGTGCTCTTACATTGCTGGGATATGCAAAAAAAGAATTGTCCTCTGCTGTAATGTACATGTGACAAGTATAAAGCACCTTCCGCCTAGTTGCCAATAGAATTGCAATAAAATGTTACTACTACCATAATAATAATAATAATAATAATAATAATAATAATAATAATAATAATAATAATAATAAACACCATCACTTAATCACCCCAGTAACTGACCGAGCCACTGGTGCAAATAAAATTGTCTCAGGAAGAGTAGCATTTCTATCTTCGGCTACATGCATTTCCACAAATAAATGTGTTTTTGTTTTGTTTTTCTTATTTATCCCCCATGCTCTGATTTGTACATAAAGTTCCTTTTTTCCCGAACGTAGTGCTCCTCATTTGATTTTACGCCCGTTCTCATTTCTCCAGGTTCGAGTGGCACCTTCAGTTTGAAATTGCACGATATCCAGCATGAGCCGTCCGTTTAACAGGAAAAAAGGTAAGTGATTGTTTCGGCTCTCTTCCATGCCCTTTTTATTAGCTTTTTTCCCCTTCATCGTTGCATCTCTAAAGCTCATGTAGACCCCAACAAATCACTCTTAAGGCACCAAAACTCCACAACCTCAAAGAAAAAAAGAAACCCGAGGCATGACTCAGAATGTTTGTCTTTTTTCCTTTCTGTCACTCTCTCGATTGTCGTTCACCTTTCTGTCAAAGTCATCCATTTTTTTTTCATCTCTCCACCTCCACGTCTGCTCCAAACAGCTTGATGCATGTCCCTCTGCCTGCTCTCACCGTCTGTCCCAAATGAATTAATGACTTCATGAATGTGATGAGTCCAAACTCGGCCTGGGTCTCAGATGGCTCATATAAACTGTTAACGTTTAAAGCTTTCAGGTTCATTTAGCTGTGCATGCCTTGTTCTGATCAAATCAAGCCTGTAATCAGAGAGCAAACTGATAGGAAAGCTTTTTATCATCTCAGTCTTACATCTCAGACTTTCCTGATATTGATAAGGTTTCTATTTCATTTCTTTCAGTGTAACTTGGTTCAAAAGTCTGTTGCGAAATGTCAAATTAAACCCCTCCATTCTCAATATACACTATAAATCTCTATTAACTCTTTGGGGAAGTTTGTTTTCAGTGACCCTTCAGCTGTCGTCTGAACTAATAGCTAATGGACAGCATTAAAAACACATTTATTTTAGTATAACAGCATTTTCCTTCATTAATTTTATACTTTCGAGAAGCCATGGTTTCATACGTCTTCATCTAACGATGATTGAGCGTTTTCAAAAACTCAATTTCCATAGCTAACAGATCTGAATAAACAGAAATCCTTGAAGAAAGTATGCACAAACAGGGTTCTCAAAATAATGATTTATTCTGAAACATTAACCATATAGGTATAATACAAGGACTGTGCAGTTATTAGTTTGTAGATGTGCCTCACTAAAAAAAAAAAAAAAACACTTAGTTTAATAAAATGCATATAGTTTCCACATGGCTAAACTGAATTTGTTTTTGTATGTCAGATATTATTATTAATGTATTTTTTAAATGCCAAGATTACAAGGACTGATCATGTGAATTGATCATGCCCACTTTCCAAAAATTGGGAGTAACATGTAATTCGAAATGCAATCAAATTAAGAATTCATTTTCGTTAAGTAGTTTCTGGGACTAGTTTGATTTAGTTGGGATCGTCAGGGGGCATCAGTAAGAATGCACATGAGTCTGATTATAAGGTTCAAGCCAGCTGGCATACACAACACAGTTGCAGAGTTTACATCAATTAACAACAAATTAACATGCGTATCATGAACTTACACGTGAGGACATGTGACTATGCATACAAACAACTAGCAATGCACCTAGTCATCGCCTTATAACTGCTCCTCAATACATGTAATCAATACAGCCCGTGTAGAGACCGTTAGCATTTATAGGGCTAACAATAGCTTCATGAAAAAGCAGATATATTAAACATTAGTACGCTAGAATACAGTAATATAAACAAGGTTAAAGAACATGTAAGAACAAATTTTAAAAAAGAACAAACAAATAAATAATATCTTAGTCCTAGTAATACCTAGCATTTTGCAGTTGGTAGCTTAGTAGTTAAGATATTGCGCAACCAATCGAAAGGTAACGAGCAGCACTGCAAATCTAACCAGTAATTATAAGTCGCTCTTGACGCAGTCGCAGTGTTCATTATAAACGTGGCGTTTCTTTATCTAACTTCTAATTACTCACCTACAAAAAGTACAATTTCCTAGGCCTGATGTTTCTTAAAAAGATGTATACTGTATTTTTTGGACTATAAGCCGCTACTTTTTTCCCACGTTTTGAGCCCCGCGGCTTAAACAATGAAGCGGCTAATTTATGGATTTCTCCTGGGTTTTTTCCCGGTTTCACAAACATCAAGCCAAAAAACTGATCCCCATAACATTAGACCAATGAAATTTCCGAACGGAAACAAAAAACACACCCTCACCTGTGTTCTGAGCTGCACGGCATCGGGAGAAAAAACTTTAACCGGTGTTGATTTTTAAACGCACGACGATGCCAAAAGATAAACTCCCGAGAGAAACACAGTGGTACCTTGACCTAGGAGTTTAATTCGTTCCGTGGACGAGCTCGTATCTCATTTTGCTCGCACATTAAATCAGTTTTCCATATTGAAAATACTTAAAATGGCATTAATTCATTCCAACCCCTTAAAATGACACCCCGTTTTTATGTTTCATGTTATTAAATTGGAAAATACATTTCTAAATAACAAATCTTGTATAAAAACATAATAGAAAGAGTATGTAAAGATATAATAAGGATTTATTCGGTGTATTTTCCTTGGAGATGAGACGACTTGAGCTAACGAAAACGCCGGTGGGGTGTGTGTGTGTGTGTGAGGCGATAAGCGGAGGCGGAGGGAAAACTTGTTTTTTTACTATCACTCCTGTACACTACGTATCCCTAAACTTTAACATTTTTACTTTTTCTTCTTTGTTTATCAAAATTTTCCTCACAATCTTCGCTTTCTGGCTTCGCTTCGCCATCTAGCAGCGGCGTCTCGAGCTCGTACCTCAATTTTTTCCTCGCGTAACAAAGCAAAAAAATCGACCGAGTGAAGACTCGTACCTCGGAAAACTCGTACATTAATGCACTCGTAGGTCAAGGTACCACTGTAGTTGTGAAAGGAAGGAGGAAGACAGTGAACAATGACTTTCTTGGTCGGCTACTGTTTAGATACAAGCCGTTGTAACACGTTGAGTCTGGGTGAAGGGAGAGCTCGCTAACTCCAGTTGCAACAGAAATCATATAAGCACAGACAGGTTTCCAAAAACTCGTGCTTTTATTTATTTTTTTTGCCAACAGCGTTATGGGTTAGTCAAAGAAACTTAGAAATGAGCATCAGAAAATAATGAGCACATAATCCTCAGTCTCACACGCACACACACGCAGTAATACCAAAAGAATGCAGTGACGTGCTGTTCCCAAAATGCCGCTCTGCTCTTAAAGGAGCCACAACATATTTCACCCGTTACACCGTGTAACAGACACTGTCTTATGGTAAAGCCTGTGTAAAGTTCATTAGTTTCTTCTAGGAAGGTGTTCCACAAAATTTTGGAGATTAGATTTTAAGACACTTAAAATTATATTTCAGACCAGATATGTGCACAGCGGTATTGCAGGGGTACAAGCCCCGGTTTCGCCAGGCTGACACTCTTGGGCCCTTGAGTAAGGCCCTTAACCCAGGCTATACCCTACGCTCTGACCCCAGCTTCCAAACAAGCTAGGATATGTGAAGAAGATAATTTTACTGTGCTGTAATGTATTTGTGACAAATAAAGGCTTTTCTATTCTATTCTTGGATGAAGAATCTCCGCTGTTTTAGACGCCTGTCCACAGAGCCGTTTTGTTTCTCAGAGAACACCATGACACCACCCTGGTCAATATGAAACAAATCCAGCCTTGAAACCCCTTTCACTGAGCCACAAAAGTCTAGCCACTCGTTTCATGACCACAACAAGAGTGACATTTACCAAAGCGAAAGCTCTAATCATTATGTGACGGTGCATTCATTAGCGCTCAGTTCCATGGGGGAGATAATGAGCGGGACTCATTAGGAGGATGGCTCTGGAAGAGAGTCGATGTCCTAATGTTTCATCTGCACACCTAAACCGGGCAGAGTCATCGTGCACCGTTTGAACATTACGGCCGGTCAATATCGTGCCGAGCCGAATATCACATTAGACTCCCATTAATCTGAAAGTAGCAGAGCAGCGGAGGGAGCTGGAAAAGATTTGCTACATATTTATGCAGAATTATTAATCTAGAGTAATGAGCTGGTTGAGACGTTTAAGGTCAGCAGATTTGAAGACCATATTTTGAATGCATGCTTCATAATGGATTTGTCATTAATGAACTCATGGATTTTTAATCAGTCGATTATTGCTGCTCATTCCAAAAAAAAAAAAAAAAAAAAAAAAAGAATACAAGGTTACAGGACATGAGGAATAAAGTCAGGGTGATGGTAAGATTGAAAATAAAATCGTCTGTCTGTCTGTCTGTCTGTCTGTCTGTCTGTCTGTCTGTCTGTCTGTCTGTCTGTCTGTCTGTCTGTCTATCTATCTATCTATCTATCTATCTATCTATCTATCTATCTATCTATCTATCTATCTATCTATCTATCTATCTATCTATCTATCTATCTATCAGTATAGATGTCTATCTATCAGTATAGATGTCTATCGCTCTACAGTGGTGTTTGCCCCTTCCTGATTTCTTTTTTTTTTTTTGCATGTTTTTACACTTTAAAGTTTCTGATCATCAAATTAATGTAAATATTAGTAAAAGATACACAAGTGAACACAACATGCAGTTTTTAAATGAAGGTTTTTTATTATTGAGGGAAAACAAAATCCAAAATTACATGGCCCTGTGTGAAAAAGTGTTTGCCCCATAAACCTAATAACTGGTTGGGTTGCCCTTAGCAGCAACAACTGCAATTAAGCGTTTGCGATAACTTGCACTGAGTCTGTTACAGCGCTGTGGAGGACTTTTGGTCACTCATCTATGCAGAATTGTTGTAATTCAGCCACATTGGAGGGTTTTCCAGCATGAACCGCTTTTTAAAGGTCATGCAACAGCATCTCAATAGGATTCAGGTCAGGACTTTAACTTGACCACTCCTTTGGTTTTTCTTCAGTCATTCAGAGGTGGACTTGCTGGTGTGTTTTGGATCATTGTCCTGCTGCAGAACGCAAGTTTGCTTCAGGTTGATGTAATGGGACACACACCTTCCAAAAAGTTTTTTTTTTTTTTTTTTTTTTACTTTTGTCTCGTTAGTCCACAGAGTATTGTTCCAAAGTCTTGGGGATCATTAAGATGTTTTCTGGCAAAACTGAGACGAGCCTTTATGTTCTTTTTGCGCAGCATCAGTTTTCATCTTGGAACTCTGCCATGCAGACCATTTTTGCCCAGTCTCTTTCTAATGGTGGAGCCATGAGCACATGCCTTATGAAATGCCTTTATAACCTTTTCCAGACTAATAGATATCACTTACTTTCTTTTTCATTTGTTTCTGAATTTCTTTGGATCTTAGCATGATGTCTAGCTTTTGAGGATCTTTTGGTCTACTTCACTTTGTCAGACAGGTCCTATTTAAGAGATTTCTTGATTGCCAAACAGGTCTGTCTGTCTGTCTGTCTGTCTGTCTGTCTGTCTGTCTGTCTGTCTGTCTGTCTGTCTGTCTATCGATCGATCGATCGATCGATCGATCGATCGATCGATCGATCGATCGATCGATCGATCGATCGATCGATCGATCTATCTATCTATCTATCTATCTATCTATCTATCTATCTATCTATCTATCTATCTATCTATCTATCTATCTATCTATCTATCTATCTATCTATCTATCTATCTATCTATCTATCTATCTATCTCATAAATCTTTCACACAACACATCTTGCTTTGTGCTTCATTAAGTTAATGAAAACTTCAGATTGCTGTACGCATTTTATTCCATATTTCGTGAAAGAGCTTTAATTGTCGCCGCTAATTTCGATGGTCCTTCAACTTGCTGGGAGCAAGGAGAACACTCTCAATTGCCTGCAGCCACTTAAAAAAAACCCACCATACTAGAGCTGTGTATCCAATTAGCAGCCACAGAATGTTAGCCCACCACAGTGGCAGAGATTTAGAGCCTAATAAACTCACAAGCTAGCATAAACAGACCCTGACGTATTTGGATGTTTCACATTTGAAAAGTATTCAGTTAATGCATGCAGGCAGGTGCAGTTTGGTCTTTTGTGACTACAGAGCAAAGTTATGATGGAGGAACAATGTAATTAGTGACAATCTAGTGTTCTTTTAAAACCACTAGTGCCATTATGGGGGTCTTTATATTTAATAACATTTTGTACCACTGTGTCAGATGTTTAGAAGTTTTTTTTGCTGTAAGCAATAATGAATTGTCTGTGTTTATAGCAGTAATCAAAAGATATGGTAAAGGAGTCAAGATTAATTTCCATAACTAGCAATTAAGATGATAATTGTAGCAAGCAAAAGTCACAAGCTACAGTTATATTAGGATCTTTTAGAGTGGGCCAAACATTTCTCCAGGTTTTCAGCAGATGTATAGAAATGGAAAAATCTCACCATTGAGGTATATTTGTAATTTATAGAAAGCATACAATTACAGTATATACTGTATAATTCATGGTTGGGACATGTGCAGAGGAGGGACATGGGGTATATCAGTAGGAGAATGCTGAGGATGGAGCCACCAGGATCAAGACCAAGGAGGAGGTTTATGGATGTGGTGAGGGAAGACATGCAGGTAGTAGATGTAGAGGACAGGGGGGGTATGGAGATGGATGATTCGCTGCGGTGCCCCCTAATAGGAGAAGTCGAAAGAAGAAGAAGAAGAAAAAATGAAGAAGAAGGTGTACTACATAATATATAATACAAATACATTGCAACACTAGTTTCTACAGTAGTTTTGGTCATTTTTATTTGTTTTTCCTCTCACTGATATTCATTATAATTGCTGAGAATTCTGGCCGGTTGATTAATTCTGGTTTCAATTAACCACAGCAGACAATCAAAACTGTGCTTTTAATAGTGAATAATTAGTACAATTCTGGTGCTGCATATAGTGTCTCTTGCTTGCTTTGTGCAACACTACCAGGATTTTTGTTATAGTGGACTTGTATTAACAATGTAGTAATTATCAAGTAAAAAATGCCAGTTTAGATATAGAGTGCATATTCACTGATTGTGCTGTGTGAAGTGTGCAGAGGAAAGGTATCCCTCTTTCACCCTGTGTATGTAATGAGCAGTTGAAACACTTCATCACTGTCAGTGTTCGGTCACAAAAACATTGGGTGGTGTTTACTTAATTAAATTTCACGGCCAGTGATGTGACTTTGAAAAGTGCAATCCATCTTTTACTGAAGAAAAAAAAAAAAGAAGAAAAAAAATCCGCCCGGCTTTTGATTAACGTTTTAGTTGCTGGGTAGGCAGTTTAAAGGAAATCGAAGATAGCATGCTTTGAATATTGACAGAGGTATTAAGAGTTCAGGCTGGAAAGATTTCCAGATTCGCTCACATACAAAGTAGAATTGGCTTGGCTCTGCTCTGTGTTTATATATATATATATATATATATATATATATATATATATATATATATATATATATATATATATATATATATATATATATAAAATTATGCTTTGCTCCTGAATGTTACAGGTTCTACACAAATGGAAATCATCCCTTGAACTGTCACAAACTGTGTACAAACAGTTGTAAAAGTAAATCAGATTATTTTTCCCAGTCATATAATTTGACATTTCTGCTTTGAGGAACCATAAAATCTGCATCGCTAAAATGACATGGAAGTGTTTTATTTAGGTTATTAAGTTAGCCAATGAAGCAGATGAGTTGCACATGTATGGCAACAATAATGAGGGGCTCAACTCTTGTCCTGATCCACTATTTTGCATCTAAAATATAGGTGGTATGCATTTGTTTTTTTTTATAACTGCTCTCATATTGCACTACTGAGATGTAAATGTAACCTCGGCACAAATGTAGCAGAAGTTATCTGCACTGTTTACACTGTTTCGAGGAATCTTGGTTTCTGGGGAAAATATCATTTGCCTGTTTATTGGAAATGTTCATTGGCAATGACACTTTTACAAGCCATCAAATATAACTGTATGATGCATAGATCAGCCTAAGACAAATGTACTTGGCAATAAAAGACCAATACATTACAGTTAGATAATAATCTTTAGACTTACATTTAAGATATATTTATTACCTTTCATGTGGTATCATTTTCATTGTTCTACCATTCTTTGGCGAGAATTTACGACTCATCATGTTCATCAGACATCCTCCTCTCTTGTAGGCAGGTATACTCACCTGTGTATAGATAATTATGAATCTTCATCGTCAAATATCTTAAAAACTTTATGCAACCAGCACCTTTATTACCTGTTTTCTAATTCATCTAATCAAAATATAAATTTTCCCAAAACTAGTGTTATTTTTAATATTATTATTATTATTATTATTATTATTATTATTATTATTATTATTATTATTATTATTATTATTATTCACCTCTGGTCTAAGAGCAATTTATTAATTTGTCACAGATTAGTTTTATAGAACGACATTTATTCTGGATTTACATATGAAATTCGCAAATATATCAAAAATTGCTTAGTTGAAACTAATTTAATACAAGGAAGAAACCGTTAGAGAAACCAGACTCAAAAGAGAACCCATCTTGATGACACTGAATCATGGTATTATTAATAATAATAATGATAATAATACTAAAACTAATCCCTTTCAATAATTTTATAAAATAATTTCATAAGGTGCAACTATATAAGCAGAAAAACAATCGAATTGCATTGTATTCTTTAATTAACATTTTTTTTATTGAGAAACTGCATCCCCAACTGTGCAAAATTCATTAATTCACATACTTGATACACATAATCTCGAGTACATAAGGATTTACAGTACATGGAACATACTCATAGTTGAAGCACACTGTCATGTCCATCAGCATGTTATTTACTTTTCAGTATATGAATAAACACTTCAATCAGGGCCTTGTTTTTGACAGGATGCTGCTCAAGCTGAAACAGCCATGACAGCGCTGCATTGTCCTTGTTAAAGGCAGACATTAAGTGTGACAGTGTGTGAGACCATGACGCAAAAAAGAAAACCCCCACCACCCAAGTCAGATAGTGTAGCGCCTTCTTTGGGGTCATTTGTCACACAGCTTTCTGTTCTCCCTGAGCTGTCTCTGAGGCATGTGCAGTGAACCTGTACCTCACTTATAGCCCACTAAGGCTCATTTATGCTTTTCACACTCTGCCTATAGAGCTGGAGCCTCATGGGATATGTGACCAGGAAAACATGTCCATTGAGACTCCTGATGGAGGCTTTTGTAAATAAACACTAGGAAATAAATAGGTATACCATTTAAAGGTCGACTGATTGATCGGGACGATTTTTGGCTTTTTTTTAATTCATCGATTGTGCTGCAAATTAGGCCAATTATTAGGCATTCGTATCTGACACACTAAACCGTGCGTGTACCTTTTTGTTCTTTCGTGAAAGAATATAACTCTTCCAGTCCAGCAGGTGGCAGAAGTGTGTATTTGGCAGAGTTATATTTTTATATACTTATATGGTTTGTGTTGTTTAATAAATGTTTTGTTTCAGCGATTTTCTGTATCAAGTGTTATTTAACTGTTAAATTGCATGAGATGAAAGGAAAAAAAAATCTGCCAAACATATTGAGCAACAAAATCGGGAACATAGCGGATTCTAAATATCGACATCGGGCAGAAAAAACCTATATCGGACAACCTCTAATACCAGTAAAAATTTATTTTGGCTTCTCCTATTAAGGGTCGCCACAGCGGACCATCCGCATGTTTGATTTGGTACATGTTTTTACGCTGAATGCCCTTCCTAACGCAACCCTCCCCATTTATCCGGGCTTGGGACCGGCACTAAGAGTGGCTGGGGTTGGTTCCCTGACCGGGGATTGAACCCGGGCCGCAGCGGTGAGAGCGCCGCATCCTAACCACAAGACCACCAGGGAACCAACCAGTGCAAATACCAGTGCACTATTTAATTTTTTAATCTCCTTTGTTTTTTAGAAGATGTTCCACTAGATTTAAGAGATTTGTGGAGATTTATTCAGCCACTAGGGTGTTAGTAAAGCCAGGTACTGATGTGGGTGAGGTGAGAAAGCCTGGGGTGCATTTAGTGTTCACATCCATCCCCAAAGGTGTTCAATAGTACTGAGCTCTATAGCAGGAGGTCTTCCACTCCAACCCATGGAAAGCATATCTTCATCAAGTCAAGTTTATTTCTATAGCGCTTTTCACAACAGACATTGTCTCAAAGCAGCTTTACAGAAATCAACAGTTAAGATGAACGATGTGTATTTATCCCTGATGAGCAGCCTGGTGACTGTGGCAAGGACAAACTCCCTTAGATGTTAAGAGGAAGAAACCTTGAGAGGAACCAGACTCAAAAGGGGAACCCATCCTCATTTGGGTGACATCAAGTGTTTGATCATAAATCTTTCAACAATACAGAACACTGGAGAGAGAGAACTAACATGGAGCACTGGATTCATGGAGCTGGCTTTGTAGACAATGGATTAGGATCTGGATTAGGTCTGGGTCTCGTAGTTCAAGGGAAGGGAAAACGTAATGCTACTCCATCCAAAGACATCCGGTACAAGTGTGTGCCTCCAACTTTGTGGTTATAGTTTGGGAAAGAACCAAATATGGCTGTGAAATGTCAGGTGTCCCAATACTCATGTCCATATAGTGCACCACTGCCCAGGTAATGTCAAACAACTAAGTCAGATAAGTAGGAATTTAAGCACATACTGTTTATATACTGTACATATAGTGTGTAATAGAACCTGATCATACTGTATATGCAAAATTGTCAGCAACCTATATTATAGTTGTGATGGGATCCTTGTTTTTGGTATGTATTTGTGTGTGTGTGTGTGTGTGTGTGTGTGTGTGTGCGCATGCGTGCAAACTCTTCCCGTATTGGCTTCATAAGGTTTATGCTTAACTTCCTGTATGCTATGTGCTAGGATCTTTGTGACATTCTCACTAAAGCACCATCAAAAGACTATTGACATTAATACAGGTGTTCTGAATGTCAAGTCATGAGAGGTTATTAAATACCTTCATAATCTATAGAGACAGATTTCCAATAATACATTTTTCCTTCTGCACATACAGAGAACATGTGGTTTTCTTTTTTCTTCGTTTGATTTAACCCATCCTGCTATAAAGGGAAAATGCCACTGACACAGATCTTAATTTCAAATTATCTATTTAACTTAATAACATTTGTTCATTTTAGACATTCCAGCAAAAACATTGACAGAACCTCCTTCTGTGCGGAGACTTTCAGTCTAATGAACTGGTCCAAACGTAAACTGAGAAGCTAACTGACACTGACTCTTACATACAGTATATAACTGATATGAATGGAAATTCGGTGCCACTTCTGAGTCTGGGTTCTCTTAACGTTTCTTACTCATACAATCTCAGGAAATATTTCCTTGCCATTGTCACCACTGACTATTTGTAATCTATTTATTTCTGTAAAGATGCTTTGGGACAATGTCTATTGTTAAAAGCGCTATGCAAATAGTGTATATACAGTATACAAATATACAAATAGTATAACCAGTGGCTTGCATATTAGGGATAAACTTATATGCACTAAACTTATAGGCACCAACATACAGTATAAATGAAAATTTTGATCCTATTTATTTCTGTAAAGCTACTTTGGGAAAATGTCTATTACTAAAAACAAATTGAATTAAACTTGATAATATGTTAAGGCGCTGGGTTGCCGATCGGAAGGTCTGAGGTTCAAGCCCCGGTATCGCCAAGCTGCCACTCTTGGGCCCTTGAGCAAGGCCCTTAACTCTCTATGCTCCGGGGGTCCCTTACGAGGGAAATATCAAGGTCCGTGACGTCAGAGTGACGTCGGGCCGCCTTCCCGTGGGCTCACCACCTGCAGGAGGGACCGTAAGGGATGGTGCTGTGAGGATTGGGCAGCAGTCGAAGGCGGGGGCCTGCTTAGACTGCTGCCCCCGTGACCCGAATTACGGATAAGCGGGAGAAAATGAATGAATGAATGAATGAATTGATAATATCCTGACTTTTGAAAAAAAGGAGGACCAGCTTTGTCTTTCATTAGGTCACTGATTTTACAAAGCATATAAACAGCTGCATTGCTTATAGCTTGAACAGCTGTATTAGGCATTGAAATCTACTGTACTGTAAATAGGATTGTTTCTATGTTTCTAGTACACCGTACGTTTCATTGAACTAGAAACCTTTAAACATAAAAGTAAAACAGATTAAACAGATTTCAAGTCTATGTATGTATGAATTTTTGTATTTTTTTATTTATTTATAATAATAAATCATAAATAAGGGTCACCATAACAACTTCTTTAACTTCTGTTCATTTAAATAGCACATTTAACTGCAACTTTGTTAACACATTAATAATTTCACACATAAAAACAAACACAAATACAGGTTCCCAAATCACTATTCAATTCAAAAGCACAACTAAAAAGATCTTCAAGCATCTTCAAGTGAGACCTGAAGCCCTCTATAGATAAAGCCTGGCGAATGTAGATGGGGCGAGCGTTCCACAGGAACATCCAACAGCACATGATTTGTTGATCTTAGTGACCTACATGCTGTGTAAGACCCTACAAGAGTTCCAATGTAATTTGGAGACAAGTTGTGTATCGCTTTAAAAACTAATACTAAAATGTTTAACTCGATCCTGTACTTGACTGCCAGCTAATGGAGAGTAGACAGCAGTGGAGTGATGTGTTCCCTTCATCTCTACATACAGAGTATTACAGTAATCCAGTCGAAACAACAATTTTAATATAAAAAACATTTATACACATTTACTTTTGGCCCTTGGCCCTCAATCAAGTTTGATTTTTGGCGTTTCATTGAAAATAGTTTGGGCACCTCTGAATGTTCTGTAATTGTGAGAGAGGTCCGAGAAGAGTCAGCCTATTCCAGCCAATCAGTATCAAGTATGAGGGTTGCGTTAGGAAGGGCATCCAGCGTAAAAACGTGTGCCGAATCGAACATGCGGATCACGAATACGGATGATCCGCTGTGGCGACCCCTAATGGGAGAAGGCAAATGAAAGAAAGTTTAGTATTAAGTATTGTGGTCAAATATTATATATGTACTCTGGTATTATAGCTCTAAATATTCAACATGCTTGATTTTGTCAGGAGATTCATCTCATAAAACCCATGAAAAATCTACTGTGTGCAGCTTTTGACTGAAGCAGTGGGATGTACAGCCATTTCCCGTGATAGTTATTCCAGTGTGTGCGTTAAATCAACACACAGATTATGTATTCCACAGGGGAGATGTGTATCATCTGGCAGAACTCAGCGTGTCCTTTTACTCCTCTCAGCAGGCCGCTTTCATTCAGCTTTTATCAGCATTTATTCACCTCTCTGATTACAATCCAGACCTCCTCTTCTAATAAAAAAGAATGTTGAATTTGGCAATGTTTTTCCTTCGAATATCTTGATGACCTTCTTGTATTTAGACTGTGTGTGTTGGAACGTTTTGGGAATTTCTTTTTATTTTTAGCTTCTCCAATAGGGATTTATTTAGTCTTATGGATTAAAATAGCAGTAGGATTCAGCATGATAAATCTGTATCCATGAAGTACATAAAAAATATATATATACAGTACAGACCAAAAGTTTGGACACACCTTCTCATTCAAAGAGTTTTCTTTATTTTCATGACTATGAAAATTGTAGATTCACACTGAAGGCATCAGAACTATGAATTAACACATGTGGAATTATATATGGAATTATATACATAACAAAAAAGTGTGAAACAACTGAAAATAGGTCATATTGTAGGTTCTTCAAAGTAGCCACCTTTTGCTTTGATTACTGCTTTGCACACTCTTGGCATTCTCTTGATGAGCTTCAAGAGGTAGTCACCTGAAATGGTCTTCCAACAGTCTTGAAGGAGTTCCCCGAGAGATGCTTGGCACTTGTTGGCCCTTTTGCCTTCACTCTGCGGTCCAGCTCACCCTCTAAACCATCTCGATTGGGTTCAGGTCCGGTGACTGTGGAGGCCAGGTCATCTGGGGCAGCACCCCATCACTCTCCTTCTTGGTCAAATAGCCCTTGATGCCTTCAGTGTGACTCTACAATTTTCATAGTCATGAAAATAAAGAAAACATTTTGAATGTGAAGGTGTGTCCAAACTTTTGGTCTGTACTGTATAAGTGATGTATATTTGTTATTGTTTATCCTCCTTAGCCCAAGTGTGCATATATTTCTTCATGTTTAGCCAAGAAATTCATTTTGTTAAAGAATTCCATAGTGCTGTTTTAGCCTGTAATTTGCTCAGATTCTGCCAATAATCACACTATTCCAATTGTACATTATTGATTTTGGCATTTGGTCTTGATAACTGAATTAGGAGACATTCTCCATCTTATTAAGCATGTACTAGAAATTGATTTTGTGTTCAGAATTGGGAGATGTTTCTTCATTTGCAGCACATTCTACATATTTTTGGAGCTCCTTCACTTAACAATGCTTAATCTCCTTCTAGATAAATCATGGATGCATACACCCGAAGCCCTGGCCAAGCATTTCATTCCCTACAATGTCAAGGTATGTATTTCTCTTTCATGGGTAACATTACAGGTTATTAAGCAGTGAGGTTTTGGTTTTAGAGTCTTCTTTATAAACTGTTCTTAATATATGATTGCAAGTAATTTATGTTTTGAGAATGAGATTATATCCTAGAGGTATAAGTTATAGCAAAAAAACTGTCTGTGTATTAACATGTTTAATATATGACCCTGGAAACACTAAAAGCAAGGACACTCATTTAGGAAATAAAAGGAGTTTTATTCGGATACAAGTATTGAGACTTTTCCAGCCATATGTGTTTCTTCCTCAAACTGTTACCACATATTTTGAGGTAAATTATACATTTGGAGTATCTATGATACATGTATTTTTCATACATATTTGTATACCATTGCATAAATTACTGCCTGATACATAATATTTTATTTATAATTAACAATCAAATGATTCATTAGTTGGAAAGTAGTTGCTATGAATACAGGTGCCATCAGTCGTCTTCTTAAATCTTGGTTGTCAGTGTTGCTGATTAAAAATAGCCCTTTGTTACCAAACACTAGGTAACTAAATTAGGATAAAAGTTCTAAACTTTATCTGTGAGATCACAGGGATTATGTATGTGAATATTTGATCTGTTAACTGGTTGCATATGTCATGACTCAGCCAAAGAAAATCTATTGCTATCTGTGTGTTTACTTTATTTAACTCAGTCGGTGTAATGGTGAAGAAACAGATCCAATAGGCCACTTGATGGAAGGTTTGCTGAGAAATTGTCATTCTCCACTTGTAAAATTATTTTTTGGCATTTTTATAAAAAAACAAAAAGACAGTATTTTATTTTAATACATGACCTGGCTGCTGTATTTTGTTTTGTATTTAAGTTAAGGTATTTGGTATTTTATTTTAAAATACTGTACATACTGTACATTTTGATGTATTCCTTTCCCAACCCTGGTTCTGAACAGCTCTCTTACAGTCCTGCCACAGCATTTCTGTCAGGTTAAGGTCTGGACTTTGACTGGACCATTGCAAAACTTTGAATCTGTTCTTTTTCAGCCATTCTGTTGTAGATTAGCTTTAGCTGTCAGACAAAAGGCCTCACATTTGACACTAGAATACTTAGCTATTTAGAGGAATTCATGGCAAACTCAGTGACTGCAAGTTGTCCAGGTCCCATGGCTGCAAAAGAAGCCCAAATCATCACCCCTCCACCACCATGCTCGTCAAGTGCTGACATGCTGTGTTTGGTGTTTGCCAAACATAGTGCTGTGCATTATGGGCAAACATCCTCATTTTGATCTAATTTGTTCAACAGACATTGTTCCTCAAATTTTTGTGGATTGTTCCTGTTCTTTGGCTCATACCTGAGCCATGCAGCCTTATTCTTTTTAAACAGCTTTAATTCTTTTTTTCTGGCAACCCTTTCAAACAAACCATACTTTGAGCATTGCTTAGTCTGACTTTGAAGTGAATTTACAGGGATTGGCAGAAGTTTTCCACTTGTGAATTATGTTGCTCTCTGTAGATTGATGGACTTTAAATTGTTTTGGAAATGGCCTTATAACCCTTCCCAGATTGATAGGCAGTAGCAAATGCTTCACTAAGAAATTTCTGATGTCTCTCCTCTTTGGCATTGTGTTCACACACATCTGAATGCACCCGACCAGCAAACTAAAACTTTTATAGACTTCTCAAACTTATTGATGATCAAATTATCAAGGGGCATTTGATTCACAGCACCTGGCACCTTCTTTACCCCTTATATCCTGTGGACGCAGTAAAGGTGTGCTTAGTTTTTCACACATGGCATTTCAATTTTGGACTTATTTTGTAAAATAAATAATTAACAAAAATAATGTAAAAAGTAGTGTGTTGTTGACCTGAGCTTTTATTTATCTAATTTGAATGAGGCCTGATAAGGACCGGGGGATTTTTATTATTTCCTCATTCGTAAAAACATTGAATTCAGAAAGGGTGTACTTTCATTTTCACATGACAGCAGCTAGTTCTTATTTTAGAGAGTTTGTTTTAGTTTAATGACACTTTAATAAGAAATCAAACTGAACTCTCTTTTTAAAAGTTCATAATATTGAATCCTTATTGTGGTCCTTGAACAAACAGTGTTCACACTGTAATGTCATATTTCTTTGAATAATATGGCCACTAGAATTTCTGCTGATTGATTACTATTATTTCTTATCATTAACTATATTTCAGGATGAAATCTTTGGTCATATTTGTCAATTATTTCATAACACCTTGATGGAAGGTGGCAGCCCTGTGGTTAAGGTATTTCACTTTGGATCAGATTGTAATGAGTAAAAATCTGAGCTCTAACACACTGTGAAATGAATCAATCAATTAATCAGTCAGTCTATCAGTCAGTATTAAGTTTGTCCACCAAACAATTAAGGGGCTTTGCAAAAATGAATGGATGGATAAATTCCTGTATTTGTAAATCATATACTGTGCACTGTGCAGCTTGTATAGCAGTATAGATTTACTGTCCTCTGAAAATAACTTATTATTGTCAAAAAAGATGCCTTGTTCTGATTACACCTTAAGTAAACATGTCAAAACTGTGTGTCACAATTTAGTTTCAGGTTGTTGCTGTATATATATATATATATATATATATATATATATATATATATATATATATATATATATATATATATATATATATATATAGGGGACGCGAGATATAACCGATAATCGAGATAAACGAAAATCAATATGGCGGCAGTATATTAACGTGTTTGAAATTTCTTTATGTACATGATGTGCGTTAATAAATGAGAATGTGCATGCACGTGTTTTTGGAGGTTTTTTTACACAACAGCGTTGCCGCGATTTGTTTGATGAAGGCATGCTATAAAAATGTACATACATGTTTGTTTACACTAAAAGGCATATGTGCACTAACTAACAGTAGAGATTTACCAGTATACAATACAAACCACCGTCGATTCTCAAAACAAACCTTTATTATATTCTCCAACATTGCAAACACAAAGATCGCTCACAAAATCACAAACGTGCGGGGTGTAGTTCGTTTTTAACAAAAAGGTAACCAGTGTCAACATTAAATTGTCGAGTCATTTCACTCTGACACACAGCTCTAAAAAGTATCCTACACCTGTAGCATCTGTAAGGCTTGATTTTTATGCCACTTCCGCGAGTTCTTCTGCGGCTGCACAGTGCCGTCTCACTACCGTATTTTTGCGTATATAAGATGCACCCTTGGTGAGGGGTATGTAAAACTTTCTATAAGACGCGTCTTATATACGCATAAAGTACGGTAGTGAGATGGAGATGTGGCAAAAGCCGGCGATTGGTCATGCGGATCGAGATAACCGACGTTAAGTGGCAGATTTGCCCCCCTTGTGCTAGAGATATTAGGGTTCGTCGAGATAAAAGAATCGACATAACCGATTAAAAATGCTAAGACAAAGCGTTACAAAGAGTAACAAAGAGTAACTTGCATCGTAACTCAAATCTAATTGTTGGCAAGAAGCCACAAGTGGCTCTTAAGTTCGGATTAACATTTCAAAACAGAGTTTGTATTAATAAATTACATAAAAATGTTTGAAAAACGATTTTATTATTGTCTTATTCATTTAGTATAAAACATTAATGACAATTTTTGTTACATTTTTTACAATACAGTACATATATATATATATATATATATATATATATATATATATATATATATATATATATATATATATATATATACATACATACAATAAAATTCAATAAGTAAATGTAAATTGAAAGTAAAACTAAATTTTAAGGTTGCCCTGTATATATATATATATATATATATATATATATATATATACACAATAAAATTCAATAAGTAAATAAATGAATGAATAAGGATGACCTGATCATTGCTTGATTTTCTATATATTTCAAACATATTTGTTTCCTGAAAACTTGTTTTTCGTTTGCGCATTTACTTTACTCACGGTTATTAAGTTGTGTCGCCCAGACAGCAAGGCAAGACATATTATCATTTTTATTAGGGAATGTTGTATTCGAGGTGGCTCGGATATTTGGCTTTCTATCTCAGCACAGCCGTACCTCTGAAGCACAGCAGGAACTTATCTGCATTTATTACCCTTTTCTCATTTCGAGCCCCTATGTGCGTTTCTGCTTTTTTCTTCCACAACCTCGATGCGTAGCTACACGGCTAAATCAAAGCCCTTTCTTATCTGCTTGTTATTTGAGAGGAGTACAAAAAATGATACAAAAAGAGCTAAATATCATACACAAACAAACACATGAATGGTTCGATGCACACACACTCACACACACACACACACAACATGATGCTGCTAGGAGATTTTTATACAAATAGTGTTTTTTTTTTTTGTTTTTTTTTTTTTTTATTATTATCTTTTCCCTTGGCTGCTCACCACATCTGTACAGGAAGCTGTGTGTTTTGTTCTCTTCTCCGCTGCACCAGCTGTTACGGGATGAGAGCCTTTTTCACTCTGTTGTAGCTCCTCTCAGATGTCTTATTGAATCCAGGAACAGGGAAATGTACCAGCTGGAATTGAGCTGCCAAAGCTTCTCTCTCACCAGGAGTCTAGAAATGTTATCCTGCCACCTTGTCTCAGGTGATGGATGAACAGGAATAGATTTTCAACCTTGTGTGTTCTCGTGAGATCGAAATGCGCGTTCAAGTCCAGACAATTATTAGATATTTGGAGGGAGGAAAGTGTGCAGATAGATGCACGGAGGGATAGCGGATTGAATAGACTGGCAAAACCACGACGGGTTTAATCCCTGCTGCCTGGGATATAATACATCAATCGGCATAACCTTCAAAGTGAACTATAATCTTTTTAGCCTTGTCATGATTTTGTCATTCACAGTTATCTCGATAATCAAATCTCAAATGCCTCCTGGTAAGAAATATGTCACTACATGCTGCTTTCAGAAGAACTTTTTTGAGAGAATTTTAATAGAATAATAAAAACAATAATAATAAAAAATAATAAAATTATATATATATATGGACCGAACAACTTGTGTGTAAATTTGTCAGTAATAATGGTTAGGTAGGTGGTACATGTCAAAGTAACATTCACATAAATACCAGGACCCACGTTTTCCCAGAAGAACGTTACCCTGAGCATTACACTACATCTTCATTGAATCCTGGTAAAATAATTTCCCAAAGTAAGCGACTTAGAAATACTCAGGTGATTTATGAAAGAAAGATGATTCATCAGACCAGGCTTCCTTCCCCTGTTGCTCCATGGACCATTTCTGATGTTTCTCTGCCTATTTTAGCTGCTTATCTCTGGTGGTGTAGGGGTCAGAATGGGCACTTTGGCCTGCAGCTAGACAGCTCCATATGCAGTGGTCTTGACTGATCTGACCCTTTCTGTCAGATCCAGCATTTCCTTTTTTTTCACCAGTTTATGCTACAGTGGCACTTTTGTGTTTAGCAGTTGTCCTTCCTGTAAACATTTTTGTAATTACAGTACTAAGGGTGTGAATCTTACAACAGCGTATTATCGCCAATATGGTATTTAAAAAAAAATAATTGGAAGGAAAAGGACGTGTATTTATTATTTTTCGAAAAATTGGAGTTTTAAACTAGAAAATTTTGATATTTTTTTTTCTCAAAAATTGAAACAACTTGAAGATTTTGAAACTTGAATCCATTTGAAAATCTATGGAACAAACTAAAGATCAAAGTTCATAGAAGAGACCCACGGAACTCGAATGTTTGTGTGGAAGAATGGGCCAAAATCACACATGAGCAATGCAACTTGGAAATGTTAAGTTTAAAAATTTCCTGCCTCCTCCCCTTTCAATTCTTTTTCATCCCGTATTGGCCCTAATACGCCGTCGTACAATCTTCACTGGTTTCACGATTCGATTATGACTATCATGTCAACGATTCGATTCAGTGCGATATTACATCTTTCATTTTTAAAGTTACTGCAACTGGCTACATTTTCATCAATGAATACAAGCAGTCAGATATAATCTGACTTGAAATCTCTTTTTATTTTATTTGCTTCAAGAAAGTACACTTTCTGAAAGTAGCCAACTTCAAACATAACTGCAGACAGCAGGTCCAATTAGAACTAATAAACACTAGTAAATACTAAAAGCAAATGTCAAGTACTGTACCTGAGTACTTATATATAGTGTAGTGTACTTAAAAAAAAAATTTTAACAAATGTATAAAAATGTAATTATAACCCAAAACAAATAGTGCAGTTTGAGCTGATTTATTGTGTAAATATGTTCAATCTTCAAAAGCAAAACATTCTGCAGTGCTCTAATACAGTGTGTGTATATATATATATGCATAGGCTGGACTTGGTACATCTCCCTACAAGCTTGCTGTATTGGAGATGCTTTGAGTCATTTGTCCAGCCCTTGATAAAATCAGTGAGATCCTTACTCTTGCCATTTGTCCTGCTTCCAACAGATCAACTTCAGAAACCGAATTATTGAAAAAAATTGCTGCCGATTATTTCCATCTCCTTGATAGCTATCAATGTATTGAGATAATCAGTACAATTGTTTTGATGTTATTGTATGGCTGATCGGTGTCACTCCTTTACCTGAAAATCTAAAACTCTTGAATCTATTTTCCACATAATGCCAGATTTTCAATCTGCTTGCATTCACTCCTAATTGGCAGTGGTTCCCTCTAGTCATCCTGAATTGAGACTTGTTTGGGCTCTGCATTTGAGGGATGATCGTTGAGGGATCTTTGACGTATCTGAAATGATGTTTGACACATCAATTCAATTAATTTTTATTTGTATAGCATTTTTAACAATGGACATTGTCTCAAAGCTCAAAGTTAAAAGCTTTACAGAGACAAAACTGTTATATAGTTGCATATAAAAGTGGATGTGCCTTTGGTGCCTATAAGTTTCTTCCGTATAACTCTTGTTTGAAGTTTTTTCCTTAATGAGCGAGCCTGTGGCAACTGTGGCAGTGAAAAACTCCCTGAGACGGCATGAGGAAGAAACCTTGAGAGGAACCAGATTCAAAAGGGAACCCATCCACCTCTGGGTGGCACCGAATGTCCATTCATTACATTTCCTTCATTGTGAGGTGTGCAGTAATAGTTGCTGAAATGCAAAACTGTTCATGCAACCTGTGATCCTTTGCCATTATAGTAGACTGTTGATTTGCTGAGTAACTTTTAGGCTGTTCAGGTGGAACCATCCCCAGCTGTAAAAGAAATAACTTATAGGATAATTAATATAGTCTTATAGGATGACATGATTTGTATTGCAGCTCAGGAACAACATACTGTATCACGAGAGCTCTCGAAGGTTCTCTTCTCACTCAGTAACAATGCTTTCCTAATTATTATTATTATTTTTTATTTTTTTTATTATTATTATCATATAGCACTTTTCACAACAGACATTGTCTCAAAGCAGCTTTACAGAAATCAACAGTTAAGGTGAATGGTGTGCATTTATTCCTGATGAGCAGCCGTGGCGACTGTGGCAAGGAAAAACTCCCTTAGATGTTATGAGGAAGAAACCTTGAGAGAAACCAGACTCAAAAGGGGAACCCATCCTCATTTGTGTGATATCAAGAGTTTGATTATAGTCTTTAAACAATACAGAACACTGGAGAGTGAGAACTAACATGAGCACTGGAGTATAAGATTATAAGTAATGTTTGTTCTACAGTCTTTTACAGTCATTTATAGTTATAAAACTAGGAGCTACTGAGCAACTCATAAAATAGCTCAACATTTGCGATCATCACAGATCCAACACCAGCTTCTCCATGCCAAAGCCTTTAAACACTCCAGGTGGTCCAATTTTAAAACTCCACACATGTAGTGGGACGTCTCTAGATGGTTCGGGAAGTTTGTGAGTTTGGCATCTACTTCTTTAAAGGTCCATAATCTTCATGAGGTGGGACCTAACTGGGGCTGGAGCAACCTCAGGATGCCTCGGGATGGGGAGAGAAAGAGAAGCAGTGGAGAGAAATGAGCATTGCTGCTGTTCATGATATTAACAGCACAAGTTGATAATGTGCATGTGATCAGATGTTCTGGAGCACAAGGTTATGATATGTGATATATGTTATGTGTAGGCTTTGCTAAAAAGATACGTCTTTAATCTGCACCTGAAATCCTGTTTTCCTGGAGGTTTAAAATGAATTAAAACCAGATTACAGTCATATTCATATGTTAATAAAATGATCATCGCCCTATGGCACATCATACACAAACATTTCAATCTATTTGAATTACAACTGTAATTTTCGAATCATTAGGTGTCTGTCACATTGTCTTGTTTTTTTATATCTCGAACCTTCAGGTCTTATCACACTTATTCGAGTCATCATTAGACAGCATAAGCTGCAGCCCAACTGTCTTATGACTCACTCTATCAATTGGTCTGATGGATCTTATTATCTAATGTTCTTATCTATAATCTCAAAGATGTTTAGTAGGGTTTAAATCAGGACTTTGTACAGGACACTAAGGATATTCCAATTCAGATTGATCATTCCATATCTTCATGGAGCTGGCTTGATGCTCAGGAGCATTGTCATGCTGGAATAGATATTTGACAGATATTTGTAACTGAATGCTTTCAACTTTGTTAACAGTAGTAATAGTCTAGGTCATTTATTAGCTAATTTAGTTTATTTTGATTCCCGCATTATTGCATTCTGTAATGAGGAAACCGGAAGACGGATGTGTAGACTTACATTTATCCGTTTTTACAGAGAAGAACAGCTTAGCAGATGGTTTAGAGGGCATCTAATGGGCTGAAATTACCCAGGTTGGAAGGGACATTAGTTTTTTTATTTATCTGCAGTTGAACTAAAACCCAGCATGGAAAGAGCAGGAAAGAGGTGAGGTACATTTACATTTATGGCATTTGGCAGACACCCTAATGTTTGTCATGTACATTATTTTTCTGCAGAGTACCAAAAACCCAAAAAAGAATAATTACAGCTCTTTTTTGGGCATCAGTGTGCTGATAGTGGACTGTGCTCCAAATCCAGGTTTACCATCATTAACCTCTGTGCTGTAGAACATCCAGAGACTAAGAACCCAGAAAAACTAGAAGCTATTTGTTTTAAGGCTTTTAAACTCAGGTCTTGTTTCTATCACACTAAAGCTCTAACATTATTATTGCGATTTTTTGTTTACTTTTTACCTCACTTTATTTGTTTCGTTCTAAATGTAATTACGTTTACCTTGAATTATTTTGTCATTTTGTAACTGAATCTGTTTTTGTTTTCCACTGGAAAGATAATCCATATTTATTGTTGTTGTATGATTGCAACCTTCAAAGTGAGTGCATAAATAAAAGATTAATGACTGAATGTCTGAAACATTTTGGGAGGGAAACGAGGCCATTTTTGCGAAGTTTTTGGCCTTGTAGTTCGGTGGTGAGGACCATTTGTGTTCCGCCTTCTCTGGACTCAAATTGTGGTTGCTTCTAAAGAGTACAACAGCAGCTCATAGTGGCCACAGAACTGAACTGCTTGGATTATTATTATATTATTATAATTATTATTATTATTATAATTATAATTATAATTATTATTTTTTTGTCATTATAAGATTTGGGAATTAAAAAAATTAAATCATTATCAACACCTGTAAGAACAAATAAAACATTTTTTTGCAATTTTTTATAGATGCTATAAGATCTTTTTTAGATTATCTATATTTTTGCTTGGAATTTGAAACATGCATTTCCAAATTGATTCCACCTTTTTCTCTTGTAATAATATCCACTAAAATGTTTGAGTTTTGTAATCATTCATTTACAAGAGCGTTGATGAGATCGGATGTTGGGTGAGGAACGTCTCGGGTTCAGTCAGTGTTCCAGTTCATCTCGAAGATGTTTAGTAGGGTTTAAATCAGGACTTTGTACAGGACACTAAGGATATTCCAATTCAGATTGATCATTCCATATCTTCATGGAGCTGGCTTGATGCTCAGGAGCATTGTCATGCTGGAATAGATATTTGACAGATATTTGTAACTGAATGCTTTCAACTTTGTTAACAGTAGTAATAGTCTAGGTCATTTATTAGCTAATTGAGTTTATTTTGATTCCCGCATTATTGCATTCTGTAATGAGGAAACCGGAAGACGGATGTGTAGACTTACATTTATCCGTTTTTACAGAGAAGAACAGCTTAGCAGATGGTTCAGAGGGCATCTGATGGGCTGAAATTACCCAGGTTGGAAGGGACATTAGATTTTTTATTTATCTGCAGTTGAACTAAAACCCAGCATGGAAAGAGCAGGAAAGAGGTGAGGTGACTTACAACTGAGCAGGGGAGGGTTAAGGGCCTTTCTCAAGGGCCCAACAGCTTGGTGGTGGTGGGATTTGAACCTTCCAATACAAAGTCCAATGCCTTAACCACTGAGCTACCTCAGCACTAAGAAAGCTGGGAGTGTGTTTGTTTCAGCTGGACGTTTTGTCTAGACGGTGTATTACACACTAATTTAACATTTGATTCTCAGTGTGTTGTTTCAGAGTAAGCAGAGCGACAGAGCCTTACACTTTGAAGTCATTATCAAAGGTGTATTAGACCTTTTTTTCCCTCTAACTTTGAAATTCTAATTGGGAGTATAATATTAGCAGTGTGGCAGATTATTTACAGAATATAAACCTGCCTGGGGTGTTTATTGGTCTGTATGAACTACAATTAGAACAGTCTAAAAAACTGTAACACTGTCTTTTTTCTCTAAAACCTGTGTCGTATTGTGCTTTGCTCTTGTTTTTTTATATTGTACACTTTTTTTTTTTTTTTTTTTGTCCTTAGTTCCTGGGGAACACAGAGGTCGATCAGCCCAAAGGAACAGAGGTTGTGAGAGATGCAGTTCGAAAACTCAAGGTTAGTTCATGTGTTTAATGACTGTTCAGGGCAACCTCACATTGACCATGTGCAGCCACTGCCAAGAATAGATGTCCTGAAACCTGTTTACCTGAATGAACCGTGGTGCCTATCATTCCACCTGTTGTCATAGTTTCAGAGTAGCATTGACTATGTTAAATTCAATAAGAGAATAGCAGGATATATATATATTACACTTAGCATTGAGTAAAATAACTACAAATATGATTCTATTATTAGACAGATGAGTTGGATGGATGGATGGATGGATGGATGGATGGATGGATGGATGGATGGATGGATGGATGGATGGATGGATGGATGGATAGGTAGAGTAGTGGATAAATGTATTGTTGAATGGAACTAGACTTATGAGTTCTGTAAAATCCTGTTCAGATTAATATGAATGGGTGGAAGGGTGGATGAAGTGTTGTTCTAAAGGATGGATGTAGAGAAATAGAATAAGGTTGATTTGTGAATAGATAAATAGGTGGCTGGATAAAAGTATGGTTGGGTTCTATGTCAAACATTTAGTAAGGTTTGAGAAAATTACTACAAATAGGATTCTATTATTAGAGGGATGAGTTCTGTAAAATTCCTGTTTGGGTTAGCATGGATGGATGGATGGATGGATGGATGGACGGACGAATGGATAAATTGGACGATGAAGTGTTGTTCAAAAGGAAAGATGTTGACAAATATAATAAGGTTGATGTGTGGATAGATAAATAGGTGGCTGGATGTATGGGTTCTACATAAAATGTTTAGGACTTTCCCATGATGAAAAACCCTTTATGGCTCTAGAATTTAAAAAGTGGTGGTTGGATGGATTGCTGGATTGATTGAATAAGAGAAGAATGGATAAGTTTTCAAGGTGATTCTCAAATGAATGCACTTTTTTTTTCCCGTTAAGTATGGATGTAAACAAGAGGAATACTATGGATGGATAGATGATTTTGATTTCGATTTGTGCAGTTTCAAAGACACATCAAGAAGTCAGAGGGACAGAAGATCCCCAAAGTGGAGTTACAAATCTCAATCTATGGAGTGAAGATACTTGATCCCAAAACAAAGGTGTGTTTATGTCTGTCTTTATCTGCTTTGTAATCTCTCTTTTTCTCAATCTCTGTTCTGTTCCTCTGTCTACAGGACAAAATTGAGCATTCATATACATTTTTTTATTTACTTTCCTTCTTATTGATTTCTGTTTACTGTCACTCTGTGGTGCTTATCATCAGGACTCATCTGAATGCTGCCTCAGGCAGCCAGCAGTTGTTAGTATCTCAGTATTTAGATTGATCCCCCTGATATTTAAAATAAGTTTTTGTTACATAACGTAAGCAGGAGAAAACACTTCGCTTACCCCTTTTCATCACCCTGCAGAGCCTAGTGCAGTTCTGTATGGACTTCAGACACGGCTGTTGTCTGTATGATGCGTAATAATTACGAATGGATCGGTCCGCAGATGCTCAGTGAACATCTGGCGTGTTTCATCTTTTAATAGAATTTGCGGCGTTGTTGTATTGATGTTTGTGTCGGGTAATTCATCTTCTGCAGTCATCTGCCCAGTACTTTCTGACTCATTGCTTCTCTTCGGTACTGCTTTGCGCCTCTTGCTGCAGAATCCTTCCTTCTGCTATCGCTATAACACCAAACAACAGCCGATCAATGCAACATACTAGATGCACTTCGAAAAAAGCTTAAAATAAGCTTTAGATAGTTTCAAGCTCGTGTTACAGGATTTTTCATTCAAGAGTGACCAAAAGAAGATTGCTTACTTCTAAATGTCTTATACACAGAAATAAATCACATCACCAAGTCTTCTGCGTCTAAAGTAAGGGTACATTTAAAAAAAAAAAAGAAAAGAAAAAAAGTGGCCAGTGAGTGAAGGATGTGAATTTAAATCCCAGCCACACCAAGCTTCCAATCCTGGGCCCCCTGAGCAAGGCCCTAGCTGCTCTGTTGTATGAATAAGATAAATGAAAGTCACCCTGGATAAAGGCATCTGCCGATGGCGTATATGTAAATGTATTGGGGGTGTGGCTAGATGCTCAAGACCGCCTTTTCCTGGGAGAAATAACAAATCCTATTCCTAGTTCCTAATCACTTACACAGGTAGGCCTGGATTTCTCAGTTGGCAAATTTAGGGAAAGAGGTAGCTCAGTGGTTAGGATGTTATACTTCTGATCAGGAGATCTTAAGCTCAAATCCCAACACTACAAAGCTGTCACTGCTGCAGTCTTAAACATAGCCCTTAACCCCTTAACTGTTTAGTTGTTTGAATGAAATAACTGTAAGTTGCTCTTTATAAGGGCGTCTGCCAAATCCTTTAATGTAATTGTCCAGAAATTTGACTCGTCTGTTATATAAAGGATAAAACGCTTGGGGTTGCAGTGTTAAAGCAAAAATAATCATGGCGCAGTGGTATATTATATTTAATTACCCAATATTGGCACAACTTGTACAGTTTCATTCTTCTTACAATCTTCACAGCAATTTGGCCCAAGCTAGCATTTTTTTTACAACCGATTAAAAAGTTCCATTTAGTATTTTATATCCATTTTCTCAGAAATTAGTGTAAAGCTTCACATTTAACTGTTACACTCTCCCTATTGCAGACTTGTCAGCCCTTTTAAACAGTTTGTCATGGGATTGTCATTTGCGCTGTCCAATTTTGTGAATGTACATTATATCAATTCTTTTTTCCATATTATTAAATAAACTACTACTTCTCTTCACAGGAAGTGCAGCACAATTGCCAGTTGCACCGGATATCTTTCTGTGCAGACGATAAAACAGACAAAAGGATATTTACATTTATCTGCAAAGACTCTGAATCTAACAAACATCTCTGCTACGTGTTTGACAGTGAAAAATGTGTAAGATCACACACTTGTTGCTCATTTATGGGATTGTTTGGTAGGGGGAAAAATATTACGCTGTTTTGCCATCATCTTATTTATATTATATTTATATTTATATATATATATATATATATATATATATATATATATATATATATATATATATATATATATATATATATATATATATATATATATATATATATATATACACACACACACACACACAGTACAGACCAAAAGTTTGGACACACCTTCTCATTCAAAGAGTTTTCTTTATTTTCATGACTCACACTGAAGGCATCAAAACTATGAATTAACACATGTGGAATTATATATGGAATTATATACATAACAAAAAAGTGTGAAACAACTGAAAAATGTCATATTCTAGGTTCTTCAAAGTAGCCACTTTTTGCTTTGATTACTGCTTTGCACACTCTTGGCATTCTCTTGATGAGCTTCAAGAGGTAGTCACCTGAAATGGTCTTCCAATAGTCTTGAAGGAGTTCCCCGAGAGATGCTTGGCACTTGTTGGCCCTTTTGCCTTCACTCTGCGGTCCAGCTCACCCCTAAACCATCTCGATTGGGTTCAGGTCCGGTGACTGTGGAGGCCAGGTCATCTGGGGCAGCACCCCATCACTCTCCTTCTTGGTCAAATAGCCCTTGATGCCTTCAGTGTGACTCTCTGATGTTACATTCTACCCCATTTGACAGCAAAGAAAAATGCTAGTTTATTTATTAATAAATATGTATGTATTTTTTGTAATTATTATCAATGTATTTCTTATGTATTTATTTATGTATTTATTTATGTATTGATTGATTGATTGATTGCGTGTCAGGGCAAGTGCTGATATTGTAAGACTATAGTCTAGCCCCGAGGTTACCACCATTTTTCCTATGAAGGGCCAGTAATCCCAGTGGACTGAAGGCTGTGGTTGGAAGCTAAATGTTGCATCATACCAAACATTGGATTCAAATTAAATTTGCTATTGTTTTTCTTATTTATGATTTTATAACTTTTAAAATAAAATAAACTAATAGAAAAGATGTTTCTGTAATTTGCTTAAGTAATGCAGTATAATTTCTAAGTTCTAATTGTCTAATTGTACCATGGAAAAAAAAAAATCATATTTATTGCACAAAATGTATTTATTATTATTATTATTTTTTTTTCATATATGGCACGGTGTTTCAAGGTCACCATGGGCCTACTTTGGCCCTCTCTGATCTAGAACATTAAAACATTAATTGAAGAACAATCTGAAACTCGGCATACAAATACATATATATTAATGTAACTTTTGAGCTGAAATCACAGCATAAAGTGAGAAATTGCTGTTTTATAAATTGTGATTTTACTATTATACCAATATAATATACATATATGAAAAATGTGTAATAGTAATGATAGTATATCATTATATAAGTATTATATACTATTATACTGTATCATTTGTAATAATAATATTAATGTATATAAAAGTGCTGCATTGTATTGCTTTAATACAGTTGTAATACAGTTTTGATACATTTGTTCCCATGTTATTTAGGCAGAAGAGATCACTTTGACTATTGGCCAGGCATTTGATCTGGCTTACAAAAAGTTCTTGGAGTCGGGGGGGAAAGACGTAGAGACCAGGAAACAAATAGCCAGCCTGCAGAAAAGAGTAAGCTTTTATTTTTTTCCACTTAAACCTTAGTGTTGTAGTGTTTTCCACTTTCCTGAGACACATCCGCTGTAATGACAGCGCTTCAGTCATCAAACAAGACCTATCCTGAAAATTGCTTTCTTCCGAAACAATAAAAAACCCAAAGAAACGTCTCAGTGTGCATCTTGAGGAAAATGACTTCACCCTTTCTCCACCACAGATTCAGGAGCTTGAGAGCGAAAACTCGGAATTGAAAAACCAGTTACAGACGTTGGAGGAACAGCTGCTCATTGCTCAAGTTCCTCCTGTAAGGACTGCATTGAATGTGTGTGTGTGTGTGTGTGTGTGTGTGTGTGTGTGTGTGTGTGTGTGTGTGTGTGTTATCATTTTCTTAAAAACTCTAAGCTATCTGATCTCTTTTCCTGCAGTTGCTTCACATTAACTCGACTAACAAGGCCTACATGCTGCAGAGACCCTCGTCTCTCTTCTGGTGTCACAATATGACCTCCTTCTCCTGTGTAGAAATCTCTTCTGTCACACTAACACCAATGAGCTCTCCCGACTCCAGCGTATCAGCTGGGGTTTTGACTCCTCCTCCCACCAAACCTGCTCTGCCAAAGCCTGTCACTGGAGCAGGGGTCCCTCGGCCAAGAGTAATAGACAAAACAAAACCAAACATTTTTTCTCTTCCTTCTTTGCCACTGATTTTCTCTTTTCTTTTTTCTTTGCTATAATACCAAGCGAAGTCTCTGTACTATATATATATATATATATATATATATATATATATATATATATATATATATATATATATATATAATATGCTTTTTGTCTCTGTGCCTTGGTGTTTGAGAATGTGTTTGTAAAATGATCATAAAACATTAAGAAATGTAATTTCATTTATACACATATTTAGATTGTATAGACAGGGATATGAAGTGTATGCCAAAAATGAAGCACTACAGGTTTGCTGTTATTGGAAGGTAATCAACAAATAGATGATTTCGCTTGATATAAAGAGGAATTATCACCATGCAGTTAATTCTTTTATCACAGAAATTCATACATACATATATACATATATACATATATACACACACACTATAAGCACCAAAAGGTATGTAGACTCTTATCCATAACACCGTATGTGTTTTTTTTTCTTAATTACAGCTGCAAAGTTGGAAATAGGCAATTGTCTAGAATGTTTCTGTAAACTATAGTTTTACAATAAACCTATTCCAGCATGACAATACTACCGTACATAAGATCCAAGAAGAAATACAATGTTAAGTTAGTTGAAGAATTCATGGAACCCTGACCTACTCAACCCCACTGATCATGTTTGGGATGAACTTGAATATTGAATGAACTCAAGACATATAAATGATTATAAAATCTAGAGGAAAGACTTCCCAAAACAATAGAGCTAACTGTAACAGCAGTCACGTGTGTGTGAATGTCAGGTGACCATATCTTGTAGTTAGAGCCACATAAGAAGGTCCTGTTATCAATCATCTTTCAGCAGCTATAAACAGCCTGTCCCTTACCAGCACTTAATTTTTTTCATGATGTTAATAATACAAAAAAATACAGTAGAACACAAAATCCTCCATTCTTTCTGGAAGTTACAGCTTTATCCGTGACTGCCGTGAAGCCTGTCAATTAAAACACCTTCCGTTATTGTTTCACAAAAATACATCAGTTATTAGTGATTATACACTTTCTCTTAAATACACATTATTTTAATCGCTTTTTATTTGAAATAGCTTATCGGAATTTTCTTCAACATTATAAACAGCCACTGGTTCCATTCTACCAACAGATTTAAGCCCATTTATATTCCTTTTTTTTTTTTTTTACTGGTTTTCCAGTAGAGAAGATTTTCAGAAAAGATTTTTCCCACATCCTGTTAGAAATTTTGCTTGTTCTGTATTCAGAATATCAATCAGTCCCAAAGGTTGAGGTCAGAACTCTTTATGAGGCCATTAAAGATCTCCCACTCCAGTGCATGTAAACCATTTCTTCATGGGGCTGACTGTGTATACAAGGGCATTGTCATGCTGGTTTGGGTCTCCTTGTTGAAGTGAAGGGACGCTACTGCATCCAAAAACGTCCTATACAATGGTCCACCTTTGTGGCAACAGTTTAGTGAAGAACCATCTATTGCTAAAAAAGTCTTATATGCCCCAATATTTTTGCCCATATAGTGTATATATACAGTATATACCACAATATAAAGTACGTAATATAGAAGTTGCTAATCTTGTTTCTGCTCGTCTTTCCGTTAGGGGGGCAACAACTCCAAAGTTTCCACAGATATTTTCGACATGGTTCCCTTCTCTCCAGTGGCTCCCATGGTTCCACAACCAGCCAGTAATTCTTCACCTCCGACACCTCCAGCGAGACCAGCAGAGATTAGTCAGTTTCTCCTACTGTACTCATTTGACTCGTTTAAAGGGTGTTATTGACACACATTGTCTTTTATTGTTCTACATGTCGGCAGTATTCTCCTAAACCACTATATGGTTAACAATAAAAGTGTAGCATGATCATCTGTCCTATGGTACTCTGGATAACCAAATGATCTGGATTTCTTCTTTTTCTTTCGGCTGCTCCCATTAGGGGTCGCCACAGCGGATAATTCGTCTCCATACCCCCCTGTCCTCTACATCTCTTTCAAACCATCTATCTGCATGTCTTTCCTCACCACCTCCTCCTTGGTCTTCCTCTTTTCCTCCTTCCTGGTGGCTCCATCCTCATCATTCTTAAACTAATTCTACCCCATGTCCCTCCTCTGCACATGTCCAAACCATCTCAATCTCACCTCTCTCACCTTGTCTCCACATGCGCTATCTCTCCCAAGTTTATTAGGATTTAATAGGATTAAATGCATTGCCAATGCTAAGATATTCTTCAGACTGTGCAGTTGTGAATAAAATTACATTACATTTGACATTTATGATAAAAGCCAGTGTAATTGCTATCCGGATTACTTAAAAGACAACTTTTTCACATCCTCGTCCATCTAATTTAATCAAGTTTCTTACACAAAATGATTGGCCATTAAAGCATCCATTAAGGTCCTATTATCTTCAGTAGGAACCATATTTCCATCAGCGATCAGTATTCATGATAATGATTTGGGAAGGTTATTTGCTCCACTGTGGTCTCTTATACGTCACTGATCAAAACTGCAGGATTAAAGGATTAAATCGTCTCACTGATGTAGTACTGTAATAGCATTGTGCTGATTATATGGCATTAGAGGGTTTTTTTACATCCTTTTCTGATTGAGGATCTGATGGTGAGGTGTAGAATACTGTCTGCTCTATTTTAGTGTCTGTTTTTAGTTTAGGATTTTATTTTTCTAAAGCAAGTGGAAAATATCCTGGGATTTTCATAGTTTAGGGAAAGCGCCTTTAAACACAATATTTCAATTAGATTCAGTTTGACGTGTTTAGTGATTCCAGGATTTTTTTTGTGTTAAAACAAAAAGCAAGAGCAAATCTAATGCAGGCGTAATTTGACGTGTGGGTACAAATGATGGACTCCAGCAGTAGCAGTAAATTACAGCAAATGCTTGGCTAGTTAGTGATCAGTGAAAGCATTAATGGTGGGATTAGCATGAGAAGCTGAAAATTTTCTTTTAGCATCTCCCACTAGGGGTCGCCACAGCGGACCATCGGCATGTTTGATTTGGCACATGTTTTTACGCTGGATGTCCTTCCTAACGCAACCCTCCCCATTTATCCGGGCTTGGGACCGGCACTAAGGCTTGTGCAACCCTAATTTTCCCTTTTCTCTCCTTTTTATTGACGTTGCCAGACACTAAATCAGATCAGGCGCTTGTCCATGCGCCTGCTTCCGCATAGATATATACTGTATAGTTTATACATTATGGTAGTTCTTTGTATTGCTAAATTATGTACTGTGATTTGTTACATTTTTAACTATAATGTATATAACCATATTGATCAACATTCTTTAAGACTCCTGGATAGGCCAGGCCATGTCTTGACTTACAATATTTTCAAGTTACGATGGGGTCATCCGAACTCATCTCCACTTTAAACTGGGGACCACCTGTATTTATTTGGAAACATTTTATTATACTAATATTTGTTCATATTTGGTGTCCTTAAACATAAAAAAAAATAGTCTCTTTCTACTCCTAAACCCTGGTACTGATTTATTATTCACTACCATATTACCCTTTTCAGCCTTGTTGATGGATTTGTGTTCATGTTGTGTTCTTCAGGAAGAGACCTGTTTGGCGCCGAGCCCTTTGACCCTTTCATTTGCGGCGGTGCCAACTTTCCCCCAGACGTCCAGTCGCGGCTGGATGAGATGCAGGTGACTGCATGTCTCTGAATTATAGGCGAATAATTATACAGTGATCAGCAAAATAAATCATTTCAGCATATAGACTGCTGCATGTAGGCAGCTGCTGGAGCAGACGGCATGCCCTGGCACTGACACAGAGCTATTTCCATTCATATTAATCAGAGGAAAATCTTTCCCAGCATTTCTCCATTGCTGAGTCATGGATCATTATGAGGACATGACTTTAGCACTCTCACTGCAATGAATCTGTGCGTGTTGTCCCAGCTGTGTAGTTCCTGCTGTGACCACTGCTGTGATGTATGAACATAGCCCTGATCTCGACCTGAACCAATGCACTAAACAAAACTCTGTTGTCTTCATTTTTAAACCTAAGTTTGATATATCATGCCCTTATCTTGTGAAATTAATGCCCAGATCATTAATCTGCAAGCATATATTTATCTTCTGCTATAAATATTTCAATAACTATAGTGAAACTGAAATTGGTTCAGACTTTTTACAGTGTCTTTACTGGGGTGTCAGTCTACGTCCACAGAAAATGACAGTGCGGCTCTCACTATCTATGTATAGCCAGAATTGGTGATTCAGCTGTCTTACCTAAATCAGTCCACCTCTTAATACCACTCCACTGCTATAGAAACCATCATATTATAGAGAAATGCAGTAGAACAGAGCACTGCAGTAAGAATGATGTCATTACTACAGCAAGAAACCCAAAGAATACAAATCAACACGTCTCCTTTCACTGTAGCCACAGCTCCACCTCGTGCATACATCATCTCTAACAGAAGCAACCATATAACCGCATAAAATTACCCTGGGTTTTTCCTGCATATGTGTTTTTTCCATGCTTTGCGGTTTTCCTGGGGATTTGATATGAAGGCAAATTGTGTGTTTCTGTGACGAGTTCTACAGAAAAAAAAAAGCACAAAAGTATAAATGGTTAACGAAAAAGCTTAACAACTGTTTTGAACAGTTTTGCCCGACCTTTTCACCAAGTCCAGCTTTTTTGAAAGGTGAATAGTTGCTTCCTCTGTGTTAAAGGTCAATCAGGGTAGGATTTCGTCTTCCAAGACTATACAGTCCCCTCTACATATTTAAAAAGATAGCACACACACATTAATTCAGTGTACACTCACTATGAGCAAATCACATCTCTGTGCCATCGCATACATGTTTGCTAATTGGTAAAATGTCAGCATCATGCTGCATCTCTGTTAATCCATTAATATGGGGGAAAATACTTCAGCTTCTACTTCAGCTCAAGTTGATCACAATTTTCACACGATTTTCTCTCCTGGATTGATTGATATAGTCAATTTTTTTGGTGCTAATCAGGTAACATGAGTGACTGCAATCAGCAACTAAGAAGATCTTATAGGTTGTAGAAACCTACCAGTAGGAAAGTGGTAGCTCAGTGGTTAAGACTCTGGGTTACTGATTGGAAAGTAGAAGGGTTCAAACCCCAGTATCACCAAGCTGCCACTCGGGCCCTTGAGCAAAGCTCTTAACCCTCTGTGCTTCAAGGGTGCTGAAGCATTGCTGTCTCCAGCTTTCTACTATCGCTGGGAAGAATTTTACTGTAATGTACATAAAAGCAAAAGGAGATACAGTTGAACTATGTAGTGAAATTAGCTTTTGACTTGGTGCCTTTTCCTTAGCATGTTCAATTACTTTTTTCCTGCCTCAATCCAAATTATTAAATATATTCAATATGGATTTTATGGATTTTCATATTATGATTATTTTATCTGTGTAGATTTCTTGAGTTAAGACTCATATTTACATTTACATTTACATTTGCGGCATTTAGCAGACGCCCTTATCCAGAGCGACGTACAAAAGTGCTTTAAATCTGTAGTAATGAGTAAATCTACACTGGTACGCATATCTGGTTAAAATTGTGTTCAACAAATATAAATGATGAATCTTTATTTTTTTTTTTTAGGTTGCTACAATTCACAAGCTTTACTTAGTTGGTGATTGTAGGCTCTGTATGTTAGCAGATAAGCCCCACCAAAAGTAGACTTTATCAATCAATCCAGGAGGGAAAATGGTGTGAAAGGAAAATGAGCTGAATCTGAGAACGACATGAATAAATCACCAGAATGTGGCGCTGTCTTACAACACATATGGGTTTCAATCACATCTAGAAGGCTGAAAAAGGGAGAAAACAATAATGAGCCAGGTTTTTTCCAATTCGCAAACAAACTGCATGTAATGTTGTTGAGACATGTTGTGATGTATGTTGTCTGTTTTTTTTTCCCCATAATGTGCTGCCATTTTTAGACATAATGTGACACAACCTTGATTAGAGGGAAGGGCTCTTATTATTTATATATTTTTACTGTCTATTGATTCTTACCTTTAAAAAAATTGGATAAATACTAAATATGCCAGAAGAGCCATTGTTCAGATTTTTGGTATCCAGGTTTATTTATTTATTGCATTAACACCATGAACATATTGAATTGTTAATTAAACACCTTCATGTAGGCAGTTCAGATTGCTTCTATACATTACATTTTACTCATACAGGTATGGAATCTGAGTTATTGAGTTTAGCTAAATAAGGGTATTATATGACTCAGAAACAAATCCTCTGCTTATAAAATGTCACAATAATGAAAACCACAACAACCAGGAAATGCTTTCAACAGGAAATCAAAATGTCTGTCATGTAAACATACACCATATTGACAAAAGTTTGGGGACACCTGAAGATTAGATCTGTATGTGCTTTTTTAACATTTCATTTCACATTTACTCCCGATTTCCCGGAGTGTGGTTATGAGGATTTGTGCTCATTCAGCAATAATGGTTTTGGTAAAGTCAGGCACTGATGTAGGTGAGTTGAGGAGGCCTGGGGTGCAGTCAGCATTAGAGTACATTCCAAAGGTGTTCTATAGCAGTGGTCCCCAACCCCGGGGCCGAAGACCGGCACCGGTCCGCGGGTCAATTGGTACCGGGACGCACAGAAAGAATACATAACTTACATTATTTCTGTTTTATTTATCATCTGATTCTGAACAATGTTTTATTTTGGAAAATTGCTGAATTCTCTCTGCCACATCTGTCTATGACTCACTCTTGATGCATGTCATGATGCCTCGGTCACATGTCTTACCTCCATCCTCTACCTTCTTAAAGGGGCTGCTCCGGCCGCTAACCGTTAAATTAAACCTCCAAGCTAGCAAAATGAACAAAAAACAACACAGTGGATTCACGTTTATTATTATATTTATAAAATACCAGTTTGTATGCCGGTCGTATCATTTTATTTTGCTGTATTTATCCGCCAAACCTTAAAGGCCGGCCATGAAAATATTGTCTGACATGAAACGGTATGTGGCGCAAAAATCGTTGGGGACCGCTGGGCTATAGGGATGGGGCCAGAGCTCTACAGCAGGTGATCTTCCCTTAAAGGGAAAAATTTCTTGCTTCTGCATCCAGACATTCTATACAATTAAGTGCCTTCATTTTTATGGTTACAGTCGGTTGAAGAGCAACATATGGTTGGGAAGGTCAGGTGTCCCAACATGTTTGTTCATTAACTGTATATGTGAAACGATCCAAATGTCCAAAGAAGAAATATTAATTCAGTATGATTCGGATGTAACCTGTTAGGTGTACAATATCCTAAATTTTCTGTTCATTTCAAAATTTCAAAAATGCTTCTTTGCAAAAGGTTTTTCAGTATTTTTTTATAGATGTATTGTTACATTTCTGTTTCTGTCTCTTTCCTCTTATTGCTTTCAGCGCCAGAGATGGTTTGTATTCTCTCAGTCTCACATTTCAGTTCAAAATCATTCACTGCTGGCAGGGCATCCTGAACATTTTCATCAAAGTCGTTTAAATGGTTCTTTGGGCATTAATGTTTAGCTTAGCTATACAGTTTATGCAGATTTTTTAAACATAGTTTTCGGTTATATCAGTGTAATACAGTGTTTTGCTGTCACTTTTAATTCATTGTATAATATTTACTTATACATTTTTAGAATTTAGTTTTGTTTAAGTTTATTGTCTATTAGTTCTAAACTTTTGTCCAACTGTTTTTGAATGCATCTCCCTTCTCTGTCTCTTATGTTTTCTAACATGCAATGTTGCTGATTTTGCATGTGCTTTTTGGATATTGTTATCTTCTAATGCTGAGATATTTTGGAGATAGGCTTTCCATTTGGCCCATTACCATGAATAATATAAATACATTCTTAACACCACACTAAGACCACAAAAGCTGCAAATGTCTGTTCCAGATGTAGAAAAAAAAAATGCAATTACAATATAGGTGATAGATAGACCAGACCAGACCAGACCAGACAGACAGACAGACAGACAGACAGACAGACAGACAGACAGACAGACAGACAGACAGACAGACAGACAGACAGACAGACTGACTGACTGACTGACTGACTGACTGACTGACTGACTGAATGACTGACTGACTGACTGACTGACTGACTGATTGATTGATTGATTGATTGATATCAAAATGTTCAGCCCTTGATAGAGTAGGTTCAAGAAAAGACTAGTACCTGTTTTCCCTTATGTTATAGCAGCTATAAACAGTCATTCCATCATCAATATCTCTTCTATTGTTTCATTTCACCAGTGTCAGCTTGTCATGTTTCAGAGTAGCCACAAAGTTCATATGATTCTTGTGGGCGTTTAAAATTGTATAACTTATTTAAAAAAAGAAAATGACAAATATCCATTTTGTTCCTATTTTCTGCCAATCACTAGCCATTGTATTTGTGTAGCTTTGATTTTACTGACTGTATTATCATACTTATTGTCTTTTTTGTTTTTTCCTCAGGAGGGGTTCAAAATGGGACTAACAGTAGAGGGCACTGTTTTTTCCCTTGATCCACTCGACGGTCGTTGCTGATGCCAAGAAGACATTTCTTTGTTACTTAACTGTTCACCCATTTGTATTAAAGTGGCAAAATTTTGGGTCTACAGTCAAGTTGTCAGTGTTTTCACCGTTAGATTTGTATTTTCATTTGCTTTACACAAAGAAAGTATATTAAGGAGAAGCAGAATGCCAGATCACTATTTTTGTATGAATTGTAACATGGTCATGGAAAAAACTGTGTGTGTGTGTGTGTGTGTGTGTGTGTGTGTGTGTGTGTGTGTGTGTGTGTGTGTGTGTGTGTGCGTGTGCGTGTGTGTGCGTGTGTGCGCGTGTGTGTGTGTGTGTGTGCGTGCACAGGCACTGATAGATGTAGATAATAAAACCGATGGTACATGAAATGAAGGCTTCATAAAAAAAATAAAATAAAAAAAAACAAAGACGCTCTATATTATGTCACAGTGTTCATACAGATGTTCTTCACGTTTAATACAGATGCCGGTCTTTCGAATTCGTTCTCACACCAGACACTTCATGACGGCATGCAACGACGTTTTTAAATTATACACTTGCCAATACTGGGATGTCAGACTTACCCTTTGTTATATATCGATTACTTTTTTCCCTTTGTTACTTTCATCATTGAATCATTGTGATATTTTCTTAACTGGACAATAATATTTTTGATGGATTTTATAATTCTGTAGCTGGAATGATTGTGTAATAATGTGTACTTGTACTGCATTATTATCTATTTTAGTATTTTCTTGCACCAGGAAGCACTTTGGGAGAAAAAAAAAAAAAAAAAACAATAATCCATATACTGACTTCTTTTTCTTTTTGATTTTTTTGTTTGGATTGTATTTTTTTTTTTTTTTTACTTTGTATGCAATATTTTAGCTTTGGCTGTTGTAGTCATTAAAGACAGTAATATGTGACTCCTGATGTATTTTTTTTAGGGGCATCCGAGCATCCAAAGCTCAGATCATGAGGCATGAGAGTTGATCAGAAAGCAGATCTTGATCCAGTGTGTGTTGAATGGTTTATTTTGAGGTGACATGGCAACAAAAAAAAAAAAAGACTTCACAAAAGTAACACAAAAATCCTGACTTTCTGCCTTCTTGTGCTCAATCATATCTCATGATGGACACAGAGCAGCAGTTGTACATCCTTGCGCTCGTCATCTTTGTCTTCCTCGGTAACTGTGTGAAGGAAAACAGCTGGAGTCATCTTGGATCCGCTTTCCCACTAGGATAATCTGGGTACGACTTTTATTTATTTATTAATATCATTTCGAGAAAGCCTTTCTCTGTAAAGCTACCTTGTGGACACGACCCTCTATCATTTATTTATTAGAAGTGTATACAAAGCATATATTAAATAACATTCGGGTTTTTTTTTTTAAATAGTATTCACAAAAAAGATTCAGATTTTACACAGTACATCAAAAAAAAAAGACATTGCTGAAGAATAGAAATGAGAAAGTTTTTAAGTGTGAGTGAACATATCGATTATTGATCTCTGATCAGACTTTTTTTTTTTTCTTCAACTTAAAGAAAATTCAGAAATCAGATAAAGCATCAGATGATTTTTTTTGAATATGTATCAAATGCTGCAATCGGATGAACGTACAATTCGATTTATTGTGCCAAACATATTTCATGCATCAAAAAAAAAAAGAAGAGGAAAATAAGATGAATAGACACAACCTTGGATTTAAAAAAGACATGAAAGAAAGCTGACCGTACACCTTACTAAGCATATATCTATTTGCAAAGCAATATACATGAAGGAAAAAAATCATTTTTAGCCAAATGAATGTTGTAGTCATTTTGCAAGGACACAATGCATTTTTAGAGAAAGTGCAACACGGAAAACATGCTTGAGAAATTACGCCTACTTATTGGTTTGATTATCATGGTTTATTCGATATGATCTATATTATAGTATTTACAAAACATGCTCAAGTTCTGCAGTAGTGGATCCCAAATGAATCCAGTGTGGTCAAAACCCCAGAACATAAAATATGGCACAAGAACAGAGACATTTAGATGAAGTCGAGAACCAATATGAAGAAGAAGAAAAAAAAAAAAATCACGTTTTTAATAAGACGCTGAGTTTGTCAGTGTTGAAGAGATTTTATTTGCACCCCCTCACCCTGCTCTGTACCTTTTTTGTTTCTTTTTCCTGGGAGAAGTTTTGTGCCGTTACATCGCACCATTGACTTGTCCCAGTTTGTAAAGACGAGGTAGCTTACGCTAATGACTCGATGTATTCAGTATTTAATGGTCAATTGCATTCAAACGTCATACAATGCAAATGTAATAGAATAGAAATATCAATTTTAGGAAGAGAAACCATTAAAGCATTTCACTGAAAACACACGTTTTTTTTTTTCCCTCTATAGCACCATGTGATTTGTTTAAAAACAAAAAGTAGAAAATAAAATGTATCACGAAAAAATATTTCGATGTTTTTTTTATTCATATTATTTCTAAAATGGTTGAAATCTTTCAAATTAATGGAATGAATGTCACAGTCTCAAACAGCAGTTGTTGACTGGAGCTCACTAATCTATATAAGTCAAGCCAAATAGAGCCAAACAAATGCAATTTCTTGTTTTTTCTTTTAATTAAAAACTTACTAATCAGGGCCAGTTATTGGAAAGGAACAATAAATATCCTGCTACAGGGCCGGAACAGTCCACAGTACGTTATGTACAAGGCTGAGCTTGTCAGCAGTCAGTTCAAGAGTCTCAGGATTCTCTTCAATGCATCTTTGCTCTATTTATTATTATTATTTTTTTATTATTTTTTTACAAAAAACAAACAGGCCCAATATCGATGCCAAACTCCTGATCTGGGCGACCAACATCCAGAGTGGCGATATCCACGATAGGTAACCTTGCCGTTTTCTGTGTCCTGTACTCAAAAACTGTCTTTCCCCAGTTATTGTTTGCTCGCTGTGAAAAGAGAGAAAGAAAGGGAAAGAATTTGAGTGTGAAATATTATTCTTCATTACATTTCAGGCAACTCAGTTCAAAAATCCCAAAGACTTTTAGATAAATTTACTTAAAGATAAATCCATTGGTTGCAAGAATCACATTTACATTTACATTGGGGTTATTATGGGGTTAAGGGCCTTTCTCAGGGCCTGGAAGTCGCAGCTTGTTTCTTGAAATTGTTGACAGCATTGACATCAATTTCTTCTTATTTCATCTTCATCCATCCATCTCTCTATCTCTCTATCTCTCTATCTATCTATCTATCTATCTATCTATCTATCTATCTATCTATCTATCTATCTATCTATCTATCTATCTATCTATCTATCCATCCATCCATCCATCCATCCATCCATCCATCCATCCATCCAGCCATTGACACTTTTTTACAGTGTTGTTCTAGATGATATTTAATGTACCTTCAAAAACTCTAAACTATGGGCAGACAGACAGACAGACAGACAGACAGACAGACAGACAGACAGACAGACAGACAGACAGACAGACAGACAGACAGATAGATAGATAGATAGATAGATAGATAGATAGATAGATAGATAGATAGATAGATAGATTTGATGAGAAAATGCCAAAAATACAAAAAATATCTTATAATAGTCTGATATTTTGAAGTAAATTATATATACTATATAAATATTTCTAAGTCATGATCATATTATTTTCAAATCTTTGCACATTTTTCCACAATTTAGACATCTGGAAACAACCCACATTATTAGACTCTTGGTTTATTAGATCCTAATTAATCCTAATCATAACAAAAAATCAGCTCAAATGTCAACTTACAACAAGATGGATCAGTTTACAGCTCTCTAAAGGTTCTATTTAATTTACATATATATATGACAATAATCATAAATAATTATCCTGTAACCTGATGTCATCCAGATACTGAGAGCCCGAACCAGAAGTTTAAAGTGCTATATATATATATATATATATATATATATATATATATATATATATATATATATATATATATATATATATATATATATATATTTTTTTTTTTTTTCCCCATTTCATCTTTAACTAAACATTATTTTTTTTACATTTTTAAACACAATTGAAAAAATAGTCCAGTGTTTTCTTTTCAACTGAGCAAAAGTCCATTCAGATCGGTTTCTGAAGGTGTTTATAAGAAGGTAAAGGTGCTTTTTACTTGTCACATGTACAATACTGCACAGTGACATTTTTTTTTCGTATATCCTAGTGAGTTAGGAAGAGGGGGGTCAGAGCGCAAAGTCAGCCATGATAGGACAGGGGGTCAAGGGCCCTGCTCAAGGGCCCCAAGTGTAGCAGCTTTGCAATATGGGGGCTTGGACCCAACCATTGGATTGGTAGCCTTGAACCTTAACCACTGAGCTACCACCTTCTCCTTTTTAAAATGAGGTTCTATTAAAAGAGCAATTTTTAAGTCTGTATGCAATGTTAAATCCTTAAATAATGGCAATTATGTCATTAACTTATCACTACTAGTAAATATCTGAAATCTGAATATATATACTCTATCCTTGCATTAATTGCATTTGTCTTTGTGTGTAAAAAAACAATGCTTTTATATGGCCACTGAAATAAATCAATTAATCAATTAATAAATGAATTATTGAATAACCTGGGTTATACTTACAGAGCAGCTATCCTCCAGCACCGTGTATCTGAAACGATTATTTCCCTCAGCTTTGAGCTCTAAGTCATTAGAGGCTTTGAGGATAATTGCTTTCTTCAGGTTGCCAGTTGCTTCATCTTTGTAACCGACGGTGTTCTTGCAGTGGTACGTGATGGTCTGTGAGGCTTCCTTGGAAAGCAGCCGAATGAAGGTCATCTGGACGGTGACCGAATTAGCCGGCTGGTCCTTGTTTCCATAAGCAAACTTAAGAGAAAAAAAAGGGTTTATCCGACTGTCATTTGTGTAAATATGATGTCATGCCATCATTTTGCCTCCATTCTGTATAAGCATATAATCAGGGCAGTAAATTACTGTAAAACACTTAATTAAGGCAAAACATGACATTAAAAGGGATATTTTTTTTTTTGCCTGAAATTTTTTATTTTATTTTTTTACTTCTAATTGTATTTATTTTTAAGGCTTAATAGAAAAACCCAGAGCTATTGTGTTCGTAGCAGTACAATTCAAATATACTTTTATTTAACTGTAAAGACAGAAAAATCTTTGAAATGTTTGTTGGAATATTATAATATTTGTCATATCAATAATCCAAAAAAAAATTTCTCTATAATATGCTTCTAATTAGGGTTAGGATAAATAATAGTTAAAAAAAATAAATAAAATTATATATATATACACACACACACACACACACACACACACACCTTGGTTACTTTTGTTACATTTTAGATGTGGGAAATATGATTGGACAAAAACTGTGGAATTAACTTTTTTGTTTATATATTTACTACACTTTAATAAACATGTAGCTTGTAGCTAAAGTCTAATTATTTAAAAAAAAAATATGCAGTTTTTCTTAAAAAATATATTTTATCCAGCCTACTAGATTTAAATATTAATAGGCAATAGGTTAAAATGTTATCGTGGCAATTATATATGGCGTTTTTCTTCCAAATGAAGCTCCTGTATAACATCTACTATATTAGTCATGTTGTTGGGAGGTGTGAAATGTTTGTCCAGCAGGGGGCTCACACCCTTCTTTTTTCAATTCAATTCAGTTTAATAGGTATAGAGCTTTTCACAATGGACATTGTCCCAAAACAGCTTTACACATATAAAAGTGTTATGAAGTTTCCCATTCCCTTGTCTACCAGCAGCTAAACACAGAGTCCTGATACTCTACACACAAAAACATTGTCCTGAATAATCTCATAAAAGTCGGTTTATAAAATAATTATTTGTTTGTACTTGTTGATAAAGTTACCTGTCACCAGTGTGCTTCAAGAAAGGATTAAACTAGAGCTTATTCAAAAAAAAACAGTAAAACTGTTGACTATAAATTCATACTCACATAAGATCCACCAGTCATAGTTCTAAACCACACTGGTTTGTTTCCTGTGGTACTCCACCATGATTTACGAGGTATGCTGGAAGGGTTAGCTGAGATGCATGTTTCTCCAGTATCCATATTACAGTACACCTTAATGGCATCCTCTGAACTTCCTTGGTTTGGATCCACCCAGTATTCACCTGGATCCCACACAGGAGGGCATTTTTAAATTATTTTAATGTTTTAGTCTTTTATATATATATATATATATATATATATATATATATATATATATATATATATATATATATATATATATATATATAAGAAGAACACTGGGAAAATATATGCTGAAAATATTGGTTTGGTCATTTGCACCATAAGCGGTGGTCAACTTACCACTCTTTTTCAGTGGATAGCACTGCTTAAGGTCCTCACATGTGCGAGCAGGGTGTTTCTTAGTACCATCAGGGCTGCGCATGCTGTCAATTTGGCTGCTGAGAGCTTTAAGTGTGGCCTGGACTCCCGGGTCGGCCTGGAACATGTCTGTTGAATTAGATTTGGGCAGAGCCTCGTCTTCTGGGAATTCAGGAGGTGGAGGACCAGCATCGTAATCCTGAGGGCCTCCAAACATATCCTCCATGGCAGCAATTGGTGGTCCAGGTGATCCAGGTGGACCTGGAGGACCTGGTTCTCCAGGAGGTCCCTAAAATGAAAATAAAAAATAACAAGGTAACATAGTACTTCTATATATATATATATATAAAAAAAAAAAAACATATGTACATGAAATATGGGAATATACTGTATTTGAAGTGTTTTCACTAATAACACATTCTCTCAATTGGTTTTTCCAACATGAATAGAATTTAATCTTATTAATAGTCACTGTTGCTTCTTGTAATGTTAATGGGAATTTTACATTATTACTTTACTGTAAGCATTTTTTTATTATGTTCCTTCAGTCACAAATTCGTAAAATAAGTGATGTGTATACCTCTGGTCCAATGTCTCCACTTATTCCTCTTGATCCAGGTGGTCCCATTGGTCCAGGCTGTCCAATATATCCTTCTTTTCCTGATGGTCCTATTGGTCCAGGAGGTCCCTACAATGATTTGCATTTAAATATGAAATATATAAATTGTATGTATATTATATAAATTATTGTCTTATAGTGTATTATTAGCAAAATAAACGCACTTACTCTTTGACCACTTGGCCCAACAATTCCATGTGGTCCAGAATCGCCAGTGGTTCCCTAAATATATAGAGCATTAGTTGTTTTAGTTTTCCACAGAGATCAAACTTCATGAGCTTGAACTTTAACAGATGTTCAGAGTGTGTATTGACATTCTTTTTAATATTCAGTTTTTGGCTTGAGGCATGGTGGTGGTGTTATGAGAAATAATTACAGGTGATCCAGGAAGCCCCTGAAGACCTGTGTATCCTCTATGTCCCTTCTGTCCTCTTTCTCCATGATCACCAAACTCTCCTTTATCTCCTCTTGGACCTTGAGGTCCCTGCCAATGAAAAGGGTCAATGTAATGTGCTATGAGGTCCTTTTTAAATAAATAGCCACAATAGAGCAGATTTGTTCACAGAAGTCTTACCGGGAGTCCTCTCTTTCCAGCTGGACCTGGAGGTCCAACAGGTCCTCTTGAACCCTGTCAAGGTTTGCATTAATAGGAATGGTTTATATACAGAATATATAGTGGACGCCTGGCATTAAAAAAAAGTAAAAAAAAAAAAAAAAAAAAAAAAAATGAAGATACCACATACCACATCTCCTCTCTTTCCAGGGCCTCCAGTAGCACCAACAGGGCCAGATGGACCAGGAGCTCCCCTTGGCCCACTCAGTCCCTCTGGGCCTGAATCACCACGGTCACCCTAGTGAAGCAGTCATAGTTATGTATAGATGCTTGAAAATGCAAATGCAATCAAAAAAAAAATTCAGTTAATTGATGATTGAGTAAAATTTATCATGTACACCGATCAGCATAACATTATGACCACCTGCCTAATATTGTGTTGCTGCTAAAACAGTTCTGACCGGTCGAGCATCAACAGCATGAACATCTTAAGCAGTTTAAACTACAGGAGCTCGTCTGTTGGATCGGACCACACAGACCAGCCTTCACTCCCTGTGCGCATCAATGAGCCTCGGCCGCCCACGACCCTGTCGCCGGTTCACCACTGTTCCTTCCTTGCAGCACTTTTGATAGATACTGACCACTGCAGACCAGGAACATCCCACAAGAGCTGCAGTTTTGGAGATGCTCTGACCCAGTCGTCTAGACGTCACAATTTGTCAAACTCGCTCAAATTCTTACGCTCTCCCATTTTTCCTGCTTCTAACAGCAACTAAAAAAATGTTGCTGCCTAATAATATTCCACTTGCTAACAGGTGCCATGATGAAGAGATAATCAGTGTTCTTCACTTCACCCCTCATAATGTTATAATGTCATAATGTTATGCCTGGTCGGTGTATATATAGGTTTTAAAGAAGCTCTCAGTTCTTACCCTTTCACCTATGACGCCTTCCTTTCCTGGTGGACCATCAGCTCCAGCAGGTCCCTTCAGGTCAAATGGACAAAAGGTTAATGGCTATGATTTATTTTTCTGTCTCTTTACTACTCTATTAATTACATCAATGGTAAAATCCATGACTTTTTTTTAGCTCAATAATTTATTAATACTTCATTGATGGTTTTAAAAAATAAAACATTTGGTGTGTGCTAATGTTATGTCCTAATGATGTTCTCCAGATTATATCACTAGTGCTCTATGTGTTCTACATCTGGAGAAGATGATCAAATCTAGGATGGGAATTTGTTTTGTCAGTCTGTTGGAATCATTACTGTATTTTTACAGTTTGGAAGAACTATTACAACATCATGCTAAGTTGCAGTGTTTCAGTAGCCTTCGATTTTGTTTAAACTGCCATTCGAGGGCTTGTATCATTTACATCAAATTGTGGCCTTTATCCTGCAGTGATTAGCATTTTTTGAAAGGCTTCACAAAGGTTTTCCTGATTAGATGTTATTTTAGCTGGAGGACATTACGTTAAAAAGTGGAATTAAGCACAAGCTCAATTAGACGTTACAATTCATGCTACTTATTACTTATTTAACTCACACAAATGAGGTGTTTGTTTGCCGCTTGCATAATCAAGTTTTCTAATAGTATTAGCCATGTTAGTACTTAAGAAAAAGAATTAAACCTACATCAGGACCAGCATCACCCCGAGGTCCGTTAGCACCTGGTGGTCCAACTGGCCCAGAAGGTCCTTTGTCTCCTGGAGATCCTGGAGTTCCTGGTTTACCTGGAGGACCCTTTAAAAGATATGTTCATTAAATTATACAAGTAAGGCAAGGAAAAGCATGAGGTCCTTAAAACTATATAATCTTGATTTAATATACAGGTCATTACCACCAAAGTATGTCATTTAAAAAAAAAATGATGGTCAATTTTGTGGTTAAGTTTAAATATATATATTTTCCATCAAAACAGCGACATTCAGTTGTATATAAAATAATCAAATGAACCACCAACAAAATAAAATATGGCTACGCTCACACAAAATGTCCAAAAAATGTATGTGCAAACAGAAAAAATACTTAATAGACCATTGTTACTTTTATTTGTTTTTGTTAATACTTGATATTCACTAAATTGTAATTGATAATTAAAAAATAAATTAACGAATTAATCATGCAAACTATTAAATCCAAATTAATCGTAAAAATGTATCTTTATTTAATACATTTTTGAGACAATTTTAATGAAAAGATTTGTTACACCTTCAGAGATATTTTTATGATTAGAAATTGATTATATTCTCAAAGGAAATGGAATGTTTACCCAGAAAAATTAGAAAATGTGCAGTCTGATACGTGTCAAATTTAACATTTATTTTATATGTGAAAAGTGTATGTTCAATTTTATTTCAGCATCTTTACTTTAGCAAAATAGAATCTGTACTAGGGGATACATGAACTATTGACACCTTTGCTGCATGGTTTTTAACATTCTCAAATATTTTCAGCATCATGTATAGCAATGCATTGATTACTATTATGTGAAGTGACATTTTTACATATTTATTGCTGTTTGTTTTTATGTATATACTTACAGCTGGCCCAGGAAGCCCTAACATTCCACGCTCTCCTCTTTGTCCAGGAAGACCAACAATTCCTCTTTGTCCAGTTGTTCCAGCAGGACCTGGTGGACCATCAGGACCCTGAACAGAAGAATTTGTGGTGTGTTTGTCTTATTTTTCATTACATGATAATTAAAATTTGCATACAATCCAGCTGAGTCCATTTAACTAACATAAGCTAGAGATCGGTTTACTGACAACTTAATACTATCATCTTTGTTAAGTAATTAGCATTTAGTTATTATTAGCCTTATCAGATACTCACAGTGGGTCCATCCTCTCCAGGATCCCCCTTGTCTCCAGTGCTTCCAGCAGGCCCAGGTTGGCCCCTTTCTCCTTGCCGTCCTGGTGGTCCATGATCTCCACGAAGTCCAGGTGGACCCTCTTTACCAGGGGGACCAATAGGACCAGGCTGACCAAGAGAGCCCTAAATGACAGAAAGATTCACTCAGTACTTATTCCTTCTTTATATTTTTATTAAATAATAATATAGTATTTAATATTTATAGTAAATAATATAGTATTTATTAAATAATATAAGATATGACACTGGCTTACTCACAGTTGGACCTGGTGGACCAACTTTTCCAGGAGATCCAGGAAAACCAGTTGGCCCCTGGAATATTGAATTTCATAATTAAAATATAATCATTAGAAAACTGTATCACAAAGCCAAATAATGGCGCCTCTCATTAGTAATGTTCATTTCCAATGGAAGGAAAATCACATCTGTTTTCTAATGCATATCCATACTTACAGGAGCTCCTTGCGTCCCCCTGCCCCCCTTTGGTCCACCCACACCAACGGGACCCTATAAACATTTAAGCATAGTCACATTTAGAGAACTCATAGACTTTTGTATATAGAGCATCTATTTATTTTGTTAGATTTTTTTACCATAGGGCCTGGTGGTCCAGACAATCCCTGATGTCCAGGAGATCCAGCATCTCCTTTTTGTCCTGGTTCACCTGGTTCTCCCTTCACTCCAGGCTGACCATCAGGACCCTGGAATTTGATAGGAAAACCATAGTTTTACTGCCTTGTCTGTTCATTTGACCGATTATTCAATTACTAATTCATTTGTTGTAGGTGGAATCAATACTGGCAGTGCTCCAGAGTCTTACTTTAGCAATAGAATATATGTCTTTTGAAATCAACTTACAGGTGGTCCAGGAAAGCCAACAGCACCCGTAGGCCCTGGCTCGCCACGAGATCCCTAAAATTTACACAGAACATTTAAATATGTGCTCATAATTTGTGCAACAGTAGCATAAATTATAGTATATAAAGCTGAAAACTTGACATACCGGCATTGCTCTTGATCCATAAGGCCCAGGTGGTCCTTTAGGGCCAGGTTCTCCCTGAAAAAGGCATATATTGGATTCTGAAGTGATTTAATATAATAAATAGTATATAGAATCTTTGGAATACTAAGGTGTTTATACCTTTTCACCACTTGGGCCAGGAGGTCCTAGGGGGCCAATTGATCCTGGCAGTCCCTATTAAAGACAGCTAGATTATGCAATCATCACTTACACAAAGCATGCTATCTAAGATTGGGCAAGCTAATACAAGCCTCCTAAAGAATTCCTTTAATGCCATTCAGTCAACACATAAACTGTGGCAACATCCACATGTACCTTTATGTCTGATTCTATTTTTTCAGGCAGTACGTCTTAATTATATATATGCAAATAGAGGAATAATCTGGTTCATCTTACTCTTGCGCCATCATTTCCAGAAGTGCCCTCTGAACCTTTCTCTCCTACTGAACCCTGTTAAATTGAGGTGAAATGTTAAATATTTGCAAATCACACATTTACTCTACTGGTGATTAATCTTGCAGTTTCACTTACTCGATCACCTTTAGGACCAGGAGGGCCAGAGATTCCCCTTTCTCCAGGCATTCCCTGAAGACCTGGAGGACCCAGATCACCAACAGTACCAGCAGGCCCGGGACTTCCCTGTGAACAATGCATTAGCATGCTAGGTCTGGTTGGAGAATTATTTCTACTTTGAATGCAATGAGTCATACAAAGTATGCAAAAATTTGAATGGTGAAATTTGTATTAATCCCTCATGGGAAATTAAATTAAATCGCATTTGTTTGGGTTTTACAGCAAAGGCTATTATTAGGTAGAATATAGAACAGCTTTTTTGCTTTGATGAAATAGTGAGGAAAATATGATAAATTCACGAATAATTTTTTCAATCAATCATTAGTTTTTACACCATACAATGTAGCCTTATACAGAAGCTTTGATTGATAAGCAACATGGGCAAAGATTAAAGTCTTCTATGGGCATATCAACAGCCTAACCATTTTATTCACTTAAACACTGCCACATTAATACATTTTAAGTGTTATGAATTCTATGATGTACTCAAATGCCAGTCAAGTGCTAAATCTGAAAATATAATACTAAAAAAGTCTAATTTTACCTTTGGCCCATCTGGTCCAGGTGCTCCAGGGATACCCTTGGGTCCTTGCAATCCATGAGGTCCAAGCTCCCCTCTCTCTCCTGGAGTTCCACGCTCTCCCTGTCACATATATTTATATACATGTATGGTTATTATATCTGCATGTATATTGTATACTCTCTACCTTTTGATTATATACATTTATATCTGCATGCAGAATGCTTTGTAATTAGCTTTGCCTTTGATGACCAAACTACAAACAAAAGAAAGAGCATTCATTTTGAGTGAGCACATAACTCAAAATTTGGTTGAATGCTTTCTGACAAGATAAAATTGTATTTACAGTAAGAATTAGTAGGAAAACATAGCTCACCCTTGGTCCAAGAGGTCCCACAGGGCCTCCCTCTCCAGGAATACCCTTAAACAATCAATAAAACCTATTGAATTTTCTTAATAAATGATGCACTGGAATAACTGATATAGTTAGGTCATGTGAATGTGATATTTTCTTTCATTCAACTATTATAACATAGCTTACCTGATCACCTGGTTTCCCTCCCTCTCCAACTGGGCCTGCTGGGCCAGGCAGTCCCTGAGGAACAACATTAAAGAGGATTAACTACTGAGCAATATATTTACATTTACAGCATTTAGCAGACGCCCTTATCCAGAGCAATGTACAAAAGTGCATTTAATCTCTTTCAATTAATAAAACAACACCGGTTCGCTAATACAAAGACAAAGCAAACAGGGAAAAGGGCTATTTTAAGTGTTTCAGGAAGAGGTAGGTATTTCTGCCTATGCAACATCTTTAAAATTCTCTGGTTAAACCTTTATCTTGAAATAGTTCACTATTATTTTTCTTACTTGGAAGCCGTGCATTCCAGGAGGTCCCTGTTCTCCTCTGTCACCTGCTGATCCCTATAATATTGAAGCAAATCATCAAGCACTGTAATTACTGGTTTTTTGAAATAAAGAAATAAAAATGCAAAGTGACAAACTTACTGGAGGACCAGTAGGCCCAAGTGGCCCAACTTCTCCTTCCTTTCCAGGAAGACCCTACATAAAAGCCAAGATTACATGATGAGTGCATTCAACATGATTTGTTATGCTTTGGAATGATGTTGTAAATATTGTTAATGATACTCACTCGCTGCCCTGAAGGTCCTGGTGAGCCTTGTTCACCTGGTTTACCTGGATCCCCCTGGATTATGCCATAATGCAATTAATGATTTATTATTTATTTAATTTATGTGTAAAATCAATTTGAAAAAAATAAATAAATAAAATACTCACGCTGAAACCCCTAGGGCCTGGGAGTCCCATTGATCCTTCTGGACCTTTGGTTCCAATAGACCCTGGAGGTCCTGGGCGTCCATCTTCACCTGGTGGACCCTAAAGGGAGCAAAGAGAACTAAGTAGGAATTGATATATTTCAGTTCCACCATTTTTTATTTATTCATTGTACGAAACTACATTCCTGAAGAAATGTTGCCTTAAATATAAGAAATATAGAAAAATGCAATCAGTGCACTCAGTATAGCAAAGAGGACGTGCATTCATACCAAATTTACCAATAAACAATGAAAAATCAAGGGAAGTTATGAGGAATATTGGCCAAATGTACCGGAGGTCCGAGCTTTCCCTCAGCACCTTGAACTCCAGGAGTTCCAGTCAAACCCTACAATAAACCAAGATAGCAATATTTCATCACAAAATTGGCAACGATAAGTAATTGAAAGTAATTTCTTAAAATGTTTTGCTGGTTTGTTTTACCCTTGCGCCTGGGAGGCCTGGTTCGCCTGTTCTTCCCGGATCTCCAGTAGAACCTTTAGGCCCGGGAATTCCTGGTATCCCACGCTCACCTACTGCACCCTTAAATCAGAATTGATTCAATGATATTAGTAGGTAAGTATTGGATGATTTGATTACTTTATTCTTTTGATAATCTACTTACTTTGGCTCCTTGCAATCCATCTTGACCAGGGAAACCACGATTTCCAGGAGTCCCCTAAATTATTATTGAAACAAACCATAGAAATTGTTTCATCTGGCCAGTCATTCTTAAGATGTGTCAAAGGATGGAGAATAAAATCAAACTCACTCTTTCACCAACAGGCCCCTGTGGACCTACAGATCCAGAATCTCCTCTAGGCCCTCGCTTTCCCTCTTCTCCCTGAGGCCCGATCACTCCCTGAGCTCCTGAAGGACCCTAAAATATGAAGTGCATACATTCAATCTATAGCCAACTGTACCTTCTTACACATTTTTTCAGATCATACACTTTATCAGTCTCTTAGATATAACTTACTTGTTCTCCTTTAGGTCCAGCTTCTCCTTTAAATCCAGGAACACCAACATCTCCCTAAACACACATAAAAATTAACTGTAAAAAAATCGGCAGTGAAGTCCAAATCCTGTTGATCTTCAGCAAGATCAAAATGGCTGGATGAACAGGTTATTGCATTACTGACCTAAATAATGCCAAATACATGCTTTCTGAAATACAATTTCAAATGTTAAAGCATGACTTACACCTTGACCCTTGATACCAGGCTGTCCGGTGCTTCCCTGAGGTCCTGGAGGACCATGTGGGCCAGGCAAACCAACAGGCCCCTGTGGTCCAACAACTCCCTAAAGAAAACCACTGTAGCTTTTAGGCTTTAATTCAAAGCTTTATTTTACACACATAAGTGTAATCATGAATACTCTTATACACACCACTGGTCCTTTGGAGCCTGGACCTCCATCTGTACCCATGGTGCCCTAAGATATCATAGAAAAGTAAAATGCTGTTAATGCAAAAAAGCTAAATAATGCAGGTGGGTGCTTTAATGACATTTTGACTGAATACAAACTTGTAAGCCCATTGGTCCAGGTCTGCCTTGTGTGCCGGTCTCTCCTCTTATTCCTTGTGGTCCTTCGGGTCCTCTAACTCCTGTAGGTCCTGGCTGACCCTATTAGACATAAAACTACTAGTTAGAATCACTGAATTGTAAGTGATTTATGAAGCTTATCATGTTCTAGGAATGTAACTGAATATTGATATGGAAAGCAATACATTCCTACTACATAAAATATTTTCAGGACATGGGTATGTAAGACATAACACATATAATTGTTTTAGCAATGTCTTGTCATATTTCTAATTCAAATTACTGTTATTATTTTCTTACCTTCATACCTGGGGATCCTGGATAGCCTGGAGATCCACTAATTCCCAAAGGACCCTAAAAATTGTTGGAGATTAAAAAGATCATTTTCAAGTGTTTTTTGTTGTTGTTGTTGTTGTTTTTTTTGTTTTTTGTTTTCTTGGCTGTTATATATCTGTTCATAAATCCATGATGTCTTACCATCGGACCTGGTTTCCCAACATTTCCTTGAGCACCACGTATACCCTAAAATGGAAGAAATAAATTAGACAAACATACAGTTCATATACTTAACCTACTGAACTAGATGTTAATCGATTGAGCAGTCAAAGTTTAAACACAAACAGCACAAGATGCTAAACATTGCTAGCATTAAGTAATGATTTCAGTGTTTTTAATGTTGTAGGAGGGACACTGAGCTGTGCTTGTTATGACATGGTTATTACTATTACTATCTATTGCTATCCTTAAATAATGATTACATAGATTTTTTTCTTTTTATTGCTTATCCCTAACAAACAGCTGTGCTAATCATAACAGTTAGCACAAGATGCTAATCATGACATCTGAGTAAAGATTTTTTGTTGTTAATTTTTAAATGTTTTATAGTTTTTTGTTGGTTTACGCACCGGTGTGCCGCTTGGCCCTGGGCGTCCTCTCTCTCCTGGCATTCCCCTTGGACCCTGCATCGGACAAATAAAAGATGCTTAATATGGTTATTTTTAAACTGAATATAACATGAAAGAGCCATTAGTGCTCTGTATATCTAATAGATTCATTCATTTCATCTGTGGAAAAAATGATGTGATAGTTTGAACTTGGCTCACCATGGGGCCGGGAGCGCCCATTGGACCTGTTCCGCCAGATTCACCCTGAGGGACAAACAAATGAAATGTTAATGGAGGAAGTTTGAGCAAATATTCTGGGATTTATTAGACCATAACATAATCAAACATAATCACGCTGCTTTTCTCTCAGCCAAACTGTGTAGATGCCAGAAACATGTTAGTGACAGTGAATTAAAAGTTGTGAGTGATACCTTCGATCCAACTGCTCCACGTTCTCCCTTTGGACCATCTGGCCCTTGGTGTCCCTGGGGGGAAAAAAGGGAAATGGTTATAATAGAAAAATCTGTCTTACAGATGATTTTTGTTCAGTTTCATGTTCCACCACTAAGCTGCACGTCATGCTGGGAGTTTGAAATGGTTCCTCAGATGTAACTGAATGAAAAGCAAATTAACAAAGATTTTTGGCCTATTTCTAAACAAAGAATCAGATTTTATATTTGTAGCGTTTGTCTGTTCATCTGTCAACATATTTACACAATCCACATGCATGAAAAAAACTTTCATGAAACATTTATGTGTGTGGTTGACATTCAGCCTTTTTTAGCACAGATTTTTATTGATTTTTTGCTAATTCTAAAAATCGTCTTATTTCGTTTATTTCAGTTTCAAATGAAAAGTAGAATCATGTTTTTTTTAAATTAGTAAATAAATAAAGTAATTTTATTATTAACATTTTACTAACTAAAAATGTCTTTTTACTTTAACATGTGTAAAACTTTTGGCACCCTATCTGTAGAATCACCGGTCATCTGGAAAATCAGTGATTCAAGCCAGACAGGAGAATGTCTGATGATTAGATAAAAGAAAAAGCAGC